>NC_037674.1:30329861-30683008 GCF_003255815.1 Theropithecus gelada | reverse complement strand
AAAAAAAAAAAAAAAAACAAAAAAAAAAACCACAAAATTTAGCTGGGTGTGGAGGCGCATGCCTGTCGTCCCAGCTGAGGCAGGAGGCAGGCTGAGGTATGCACCTGTAGTCCCAACTGAGGCAGGCTGAAGCAGGAGAATCACTTGAACCCGGGAGGCGTACGTTGCAGTGAGCTGAGATCACGCCACTGCACTCCAGCCTGGTGACAGAGCAAGATGCCATCTCAAAAAAAAAAGAAAAGAAATAAAAAGAAACTATGGCACTAGGAATACAATAATACAGGTGGGTGATACAAAATGAGAATACTTGGTGATCAAGACTATGAAAATAGCACTCTGGGTAGAATGCTGGAAGATAACATGCTTGTGTTTCTAGCATCTTCAGTACTGGTGAGACAGGGCGTCTCTTAAGTTAGGTAATGCTTGCCTTACATGATGGTGGCTTTAACTCTCTGAGCTTAGCTCATTTTAGGATGGATCATTTTAGTGAGAACTGAATCTCCGTATTACTTAGAGAAGTAATATAAAGAAAATGCTGGGAAGAGAAGGAGCAGCTGAACACTGCCAGGGAGAGTCAGCTGATAGCTTAGTTTTCTTGGGGACAGTGGATACTGAAACAGTTGCCATTCAAAATTGTCTTCAACAGTATTATGGATCAGAGGAGCTTTTGTGGAATATTCTGGGAGCCTTACTACATGTCACAGTATTATTTCTAAGAAAAAAATATTTCAGGTTCCAACTTAAAAATGAGGTTTGGGGATAAAGCCTTATTTAAAATAGAACTATCTTTATATTATTATTATTTTTTGAGACAGAGTCTCGCTCTGTCACCCAGGCGGGAGTGTAGTGCCAAACTCGCTCACTGCAACCTCCATCTCCTGGGTTCAAGTGATTATCCTGCCTTAGCCTCCCGGGTAGCTGCGATTACAGGTGTCTGCCGCCATGACCGGCTAATTTCTGTATTTTTAGTAGAGATGGGGTTTCACCATGTTGGCCAGGCTGGTCTCAAATTCAGGTGATTTGCCCGCCCCAGACTCCCAAAGTTCTGGGATTACAGGTGTGAGCCACAGCACCCAGCCAGAACTGCCTTTATTTACATGTTTAGCATCCTATAAGCATTACTAAGCATTTAACATATAAAGAAAATATCTTTATAATTTCAGTTCTCATCAAATGACTTGTGCACATGTTAGAAAAGAACCTAACTTTAGAGTTATATTAAGAGTCCTGAATTTAAGGCCTCTGAGGGGTTTTTAAACCTTGTGGCACTGAAAGCTTCCAAAGGGGATTTCAGAAATGAGTTGCTAAAGGAAGGGTTGGAAAGATTTTCCAGTTCCAATGCTAGACTGAGTGAACCACAAGAGAAGCCTAAGGTCCACCATTTTCTTATAGACAAGTACTTCTGTTTCATCAATATTTAAAATAAATGAACAAGATTCCAGTAGGTGACGTCCAGTAAGTCTAATTAATGGCACGCACAAATTTGGAGATGCAGTTCTCACTGAAATAATCCACCCTCAAATGACCTAGCTTCAGAAAGTGATCATCCCCACCACGTAAATGATGTGAATCCCAATCACTGAAGATTTAAGACTTCGCATGTACCCCAGTGACTGAAGTACAGGTCCCTTCCTTTCACATAGTAACAACCCATTGCTAACTGGGTGCTGAACATCATCCCTAAATACTTAATTTGCTCCTATTATCTGGGCCTACAAAAAGATAACCGAAAGTAGGTATACAGAACATTTCTGGAAGAACTTCTTAAGAAAGTGATAACAATAGTTACCTCTGGGGAATGGGGCTAGATGACTTGAGGATGGCACACTTAATTGTTTTTGTACCATCAGCATTTATTTTCATAAAAAAAAAAAACACTGGGCTCCTATCAGATCATGTTCAACAGATTACTGTTACAGAAATGTTTACAATCCATTACGTCTCAGTTGACTACTCTTCAGGATAAAATCTAAAAACCTGAGCATATAAGAAGATACTTCATGAGATGGTTCCTTTATAAAGCCATATCTCTTAATCATCACATATTATTTAGTGTGATATACACACTTTCTAAAATTTTGGATATCCAGCGTGGCACTCCGTAATTTCCAGCAATGACTAAGTTCCTTCTTACCAAGGTGAGGTTCATGGTAATAGAGAGGATGGGAGTATCTGAGACTGTACATTACTGTTTCCATCCTGGTTTTGACAAGAATTATCAGGAAACCTAATGTTAAGAAAAAAAAATCCCTATCACATTTTACCAATTAGAGATCTGAGTTATTGTTTCTATTTTTAAATAATCTTTGAGAAAGCTTAGTTTCACTGTTTAGATGAGAACAACAAAAGGTGGTTCAATTCTGGAATGGGACATACAGTAGAATGAGGCTGGGAAAGAGAGACTTTGAACTATTAACCATAATGAGGGTACTGGGCACAGATGAAGGTATCAAGAATTTTTTTTTTTTTTTTTCCAGACAGTCTCACTCTGTCACCCAGGCGGGAGTGCAGTGGTGCCGATCTTGGCTCAATGCAACCTTCACCTCCAGGGTTCAAGTGATTCTCCTGTCTCAGCCTCCCGAGTAGCTGGGATTACAGGTGCGTGCCACCACACCCGCCTAATTTTTGTATTTTTAGTAGAGACAGGGTTTCACCCTGTTGGCCAGGCTGGTCTCAAACTCCTGACCTCAGGTGATCCACCCACCTCAGCCTCCCAAAGTGTTAGGATTACAGGCGTCAGCCACTGGCAGCTGGCCAGGAAGAATTTTATGTTGCTACCTTGTTAAGGAAGTAAAGCCATCTTTTCATCTTCGAGATAATTCAATAGTTAATGCCTAAAACAAAGACCTTTAAGTGGCATTATAAGTGTTATAGAGATATTGAGGTAGATATATAACCAGCTGAAAGAATGTGTAAGTGATTGTTTTTGGGGAGAGGAAATAGAAGGGAGAGCAGGGGAACACTTTTTTTTTTTTTTAATTTCTTGTGGAAGGTCTTCTGAAATAATGTACATATGCAATTTTGATAAAAAGATTGGAATATGGGGCCAGGTGTGGTGGCTCACGCCTGTAATCCCAGCACTTTGGGAGGCCAAGGCAGGTGAATCACCTGAGGTCAGGAGTTCGACACCAGCCTGGTCAACATGGTCAAGCCCCATCTCTGCTAAAAATACAAAAATTAGCTGGCTGTGGTGGCGTGGGCCTGTAATTCCAGCTACTCTGCAGGCTGAGGCAGGAGAATCTCTTGAACCCAGGAGGCAGAGGTTGCAGTGAGCCGAGATTGTGCCACTGTACTCCAGCATGGGCGACAGAGCGAGACTCTGTCTCAAAAAAAAAATAAAAAAATAAAAAAAAGATAAGAATATGGAAAAACAAAGTGGCCCAGTAAGAGAGAAGTCTATATTAGCCACCACTGTGGTAAAAACAGATAAGCAGACACTCAACTCAGAATCAGTAGTGGGTGCTGAACTCTATCAGCACAAGTGAGAGATTCAATCTAACAACCGAATTAGTGTTGCTAAAATATCACCTTTCTTTTACAAATAAGGAAACTGAGGCACATTGTTAAACAATTCACTAAAGATGAGAGCCAGTCACAAACTACATTTTCTAGAGTTCAGTCCTATTTTATAGGACTAAGAGAAATTCAAATTAGGCAAGAGAGGTTACTGTAGATTGAAAAAAACAGCTGCAATTATTTTTCTTCCTGTGTCCCATCCCACTATGAGGCTGGCATTTATTTCCCCACCTCTTGAGTCTGACCTGGCCCAGTGACTTGCTTTGCTGAAAAGAATGTGGTGGAAGTGACAGTGTGCAAATTCCAAGCGCTTGTCTCAAAGGGTCTTGCATATTTGCTCCCTCTCTTGGAACCCGGCCTACGCCAAGTGAACAAGCCCTAGCTAGCCTATTGGAGGAAGAGAAAACTCAGAAGAGCTGAGAAGACTTGGCCTACAGTTAGTTGAACCCCAGACATTAGAGCCCAGCCTAGGTCAACAGAGGTATCTACCCAAACTGCAGCTGATGACGTTTGTTTAAGTGAGCTCAGTGGAGATGAGAACTGCCCAGTTGAAATGTAGACCTGTAAATAATAATAAATGGAGTTTTAAGCCACTACAGTTTTGAGGAGGCCTTTTACACAGCAATGGCTGATAGAGTTGTCATGTTTATATAAAAATAGGTTAAAACAAGTCACACAAAAGCAGCATATGGCTGAAATTTGTGGTATAACTCAAGATTTCAAGTAGTTAGGAAAGATTCAAACTAGGTCTCTAAAACATCAAGAGCTCCAAAGAGAACTGTTCTAAATGTCCGAAGATTCTGTCTAGGTGAGATCACTAGACAGAATTGATCCTACTGTTGGAACCTCTTGGCATTAAAGAGCTCTGACTGTTAGGGGAAGTGCAAATCTCCTAGGAATCAGTTTTTTGACCCACTCTAGAACCTTAGGTAGGGGGTGGAGGAAAAAAATGCATCCTGTGAGGAGATCAAGGGGTTTTCTAGGTTGCTGTCTTTTAGGAATCCCTCGAAGTAGACAGAGGATGGAAGAAGGGGTGATTCTCACCTATTAGAAGGGGATCTCTTTATCCCTCATCATCATTTTATCTCAGTAAACTGGGAATAGGCCCTGGTTACAGGGATCTTGCCACTTAAAGATTCAATCTTTTAGACTGGGAATGAGGATTCAGACAACTCAATCTTCATGTAAATACTTGGTAAAGAAACAGGACACAAAGGAGGAATGCTGGAAAAATCTGGTTTATGAAAACAGAAATCAAACCAAGTTACTAACCAACCTCCCCATCCCCTTCAGGCACACAAAAACATTTGCCTCTGTACTCTGGCAATGCTTAATTACAACACACACTCAAGTGGCTGTAAAAAAACCTAACAAAACAGAAACCATTTTAACATCTGAATAGCGATTTATGAACAGATTTCCTCTGGCAAATGGGGCCAGCTATTCTTAAGGCTTGCCAAATAGCTGTTAGATGTCTATATTTCTGTATGTGCCTGCATTTGTATATGGTTAGAGTGTAAAGTAATGACAGACTGAGGCTTTGGTTTCAGAACTTCAGATGTATCAAAAATACAGATTTTTATGTTTGATTTATATTTGTATGTTTATCTCCTTAAAGCGAAGAGATTATACATCTCAGATCTGTAGGAGTTGATGTATACTTGGTCAAACACTGCTTGACTCAATGTTTTTCTTTTTTTTTTTAAGTAAAAAGTTTGAAAACTGTAACTCCCTAGGTTTTTTCCAGCCTCCAGTTCAATTGGCTAGTCATTTCTTCTCTCCCAATGTAGTGATTTTTTTTTAAGGTCTTAATATTTGAAGGAAGCCAACAGTCATTTATTCCGAATTAAACTTGAAGTTAATAAAGTTTCAATTCATAATTTTTCCAAACCAACCAATGTAAAAACCCAGATTTTCCTGAATTGAGTCATGTAAGAATTTTTGTAAGTGACAAAAAAAAATACATGTTAAGACTCTGGAAAAATGGAGAAAAGGCCTGAAATAAAATCAGGAGTTAATTACTTAAAAAATTGCATATGCCAGGCTGGGCGCAGTCGCTCACGCCTATAATCCCAGCACATTTGGGAGGCTGAGGCGGGTGGATCACCTGAGGTCAGGAGTTCAAGACCAGCCTGGCTAACATGGTGAAACCCTGTCTCTACTTAAAATACAAAAATTAGCTGGGCATGGTGTTGCATGCCTGTAATCCCAGCTACTAGGGATGCTGAGGCAGGAGAATTGCTTGAACCCAGGAAGTGGAGGTTGCAGTCAGCTGAGATCGTGCCACTGCACTCCAGCATGGGCGACAGAGCGAGACTCCGTCTAAAATAATAATAATAATAATTGCATATGCCTTAGAGTTTTAAAGGTGTAAATGTTTTGTGTGTAAAAGCATTAAAAACTAGTTTCAACAGCAATAAATACATTTTTCCTTTGTGAAAATGAAGACCCTTACAGTTTAACCATAAACTTAAAATAGCTAATCTAAAACAGACATTAACTTTACGTTTTAGTGAGAAACAATACCACCAAATAGAAACACCACCACCAAAAACTGCTTTGGGTATTGGATATTTATGTGGGTTTTTTGTTTGTTTGTTTTTTGAGAGACGGACTTGCCATACTACCCAGGCTGGTCTCAAACTCCTGGACTCAGGCGAACCTCCTGCCTCAGGCTTCTGAGTAGCTGGGACTATACGTGCACACCACTGCACTGGGCTAGGATCTTTATGTTTTTATCTCACTTTAGAGGATATAGGAAAAAAGGTATTTGGACTACAAAAAGGGAATATTGCAGTAAGATAATCTGTAATTAAGTAATTCCTTATTAACCTAGTTAAAAATAAAAATAGTTTAATGAGGATGTGTTGTCTTTGGACTATTTCTATATAATTTATTTTCTATAACAAACAAAAGCACTTACCACAGAACACCATACAGAATGGTAAAACTGGATAAATAAACCTGAATTCTTTGTGGCTCAACATGCTATAATAAAAAGAAATATTAAAAATATTAATTATCATGTTATATGATACATTGAGAAAGTAATGTATTTAATATATATTTAACTTGATCTATTTATTTTCTAAGTACTCAGACTGAATTTCTTGCTTCAGGAATTAGTCTCATTTTTTAGTTATAAGGTGATTATGAGATGGTAAAACTAATCATAAAATATGATGTCAATTTGAAATTACAGAGTACAGTTACATTCTAAAAACGGGATTTCTATTTCTATCCAAGTAAGTAAAATTAGTCAAATTTGGAACAAGGATACATCATTTTTATTTTAGAATGTATTTCTGTGGTCCTTCAATTTAAAATTTTGGTGGTATTGACTGATGATTGATTGACTGAGACTGGATCTTGTTTTGTCACCTAGACCGAAATGCAGTAGCACAATCATAGCTCACTGCAACCTTAAATTCCTGGGCTCAAGCAGTCCTTCTGCCTCAGCTTCCCAAATAGCTAGGACTACAGGCACATGCCATCATGCCCTGGTAATTTTACATTTTTTTCAGAGAGAGGGTCTTGCTATGTTGCTCAGGCTGGTCATGAACTCCTTGCTTCAAGCAATCCTCCCACCTTGGCCTTCCAAAGTATTGAAATTACAGGCATGAGCAACTGTGCCTTTTTTTTAAAAAACAAAAAAATTAGTCCAAGTTCTTAAAAATTGAGTGTAATCCTTATTAAGCAAACTACATATCTAAAGTATTCACTCTAGTGCCTCCATAATTACTACTACTTGTATCTTCTAAGATAATTCCCACTAACAAAAGTTAATGGCACCTCCAAAAAATAAAGTTTACTTTTTGAAGAATTTGATTTGATTTATTGGTAACATAAAACATTTTAGCCTTTTGAACAAATAAAATCTTACCTATAAACAAGCAGTGTCCATAGCACAGTCACCAAAAGTATCCGGTATCTCTTTGGTGCTAGATAGCAGCCATGAATAAAGAAGGGTAAGTGAGTACCCAAGATAACTGGAAATCCTTGACTGAAGTACCAGTGCCATGGATGAGAACCATAAAATGTTCCCAAGTTCTGCAGCACGTTAAATTTCAAAAAATTAAATTGAACCAGAGTCCACTGGCACAGTTGAAGGAAAAATAAATAGAAATGTGTTAGTGCCAAGTAGTAATGTTTGGCATTAGGGAACTGACACAATTTTGACATTAAATCAGAGCAAGTCTTAAAACCAGAAAATAGTTTAAATTAATAATTTGTTTTTTTTTTTCGTGCAGTGGCACGATCTCGGCTCACTGCAAGCTCTGCCTGCCAGGTTCACACCATTCTGCTGCCTCAGCCTCCCGAGTAGCTGGGATTACAGGCACCCGCCACCACGCCTGGGTAATTTTTTGTATTTTTAGTAGAGAAGGGGTTTCACTGTGTTAGCCAGTATGGTCTTGATCTCCTGACCTTGTGATCTGCCCGCCTTGGCCTCCCAAAGTGCTGCAATTACAGGCGTGAGCCACCGTGCCCGACCTAATAATTTTGACTAATGACTATATGGAATCCTTCTTGTTATTTTTTCTTCTTTAAGTATTAATGTGTTCTTTGTTAATTTGTAAAACTAGGTTTTTGAGATTCAAAGTGAGGTTCAAACTTACATTTTAGCAATCTAAGTTTTTTTTTTTTATTTCAATAGTTTTTGGGGCACAGATGGCTTCTGGTTACATGAATAAGTTCTTCAGAGGTGATTTCTAGGATTTTGGTCCACTCATCACCGAAGCAATGTACACTGTACCCAATATGTACTCTCTATTTTTCACCCCTCTCCCACCCTTCCCCACCCCGCGTCCCCAGAGTCCATTCTATCATTCTTATGTCTCTGCATCCTCATAGCTTAGCTCCCACTTGTAAGTAAGAACATATGATATTTGGTTTTCCATTCCTGAGTTATTTCACTTAGAATAATGGCCTTCAGTACCATCCAAGTTTTATATCTAGTTAGAGATAAGGAGGATACTAGACAAATTTTTCGGACTGTGTGTGGTACTTTACAATATCACATTACCTGTTAAGATAAAGCTTTGAAAACATTACAATTTGAATTACAGCACAAAGCTGACAATAATGACAAACAGCAACAACAGGTAACATTCAGTGCTCACTTAATAATTCCCTGCCTTAAAATGTACTCTCCTGAATATTAACTAGGAATACTAATTCTTTTATGTAGAAAGCACAACAAATTGAACCAAAGGCTTATTAGGATACGCCTAGAAGTCTTTTGTAGTGTATCCCATATCATTTAAAAAATTGTTTGCCTCTGTTCTAAAGTATTAATGGATTAAAAATAAAAATAGCTGTTAGCTTAATATACTTTTACTTACTTGGCCAAAAAAAATACGATCAATCATCAGAGACAAACTCAAAGTAGCAAAGCTGAAAAACAAAAATAGAATAGTGATTCACATTTGCAGCTTGCTGAAAATCCACTATTAGCATATGGCTTTGTATGTGCCTTGCATCAAAAGCCACCATAAAAATGCTTTACAGTTTCACCAACTGAATATGGATTTACACATTTTGAAAGGTATCTGTTGATAAAGATCAGTAAATAAGATTATATAATTAATTAATATCGTAAAAATATATATAAAGATTATTGAAAGACTACTGCAGTGTAACAAATTATCCCAAAACTTATTAACTTAAACTATGAATATTTACCATTTCATAGTTCCTGGGGATCAAGAACCTAGGTGTTGCTTAGCTGTGTGCCTCTGGCTCGAGGTCTCTCATGAATTGTAGTCAAGCTCTTAGCAGGGGCTACAGTTTCATGTGAAGGTTCAATTGTGGGTGGAGAGATCAGCTTCCAGACTTGCTCACATGGTTGCTGATGGGGCTAAGTTCCTCAATATATGACCATCTCCTTAAGGCTGCTTCATGACATAATAATTGGCTTAACCCAGGGTAAGTCAGCCAAGAGTGAGTGAGACAGGCACCCCAGATGGAAGCCATAGTCTTTTTTATTTATTTATTCTTTTCTTTTTTTTAGAGACAGGGTCTTGCTCTGTCACCCAGGCTGGAGTGCAGTAGTGTGTGATTATGGCTCACTGCAGCCTTGACCTCCCGGGCTCAAGTGATCCTCCCACCTCAGCCTCTCAAGTAACTAGGACTACAAGTGTGTGCCGCCATGACTGGATAATTTTTGGATTTGCTGTAGAGATGGGGGTCTCACTATATTACCCAACTGGTCTCAAACTCTGAGGCTCAAGCAATACTTCCACCTTGGCCTCCCAAAATGCTGGGATTACAGATGTAAGCCACTGTGCCCGGCCACCATATCTTTTCATAACCCAGTCTTGTAAATGATATCCAATCCCTTCTGCTGTATTCTACGCATTAGAATTGAGTCAACAAATCTAGCCCATGTTCAAGGGGAGGGGATTATACATAAACAGCAGAAGGATGAGATCATTGGAGGCCATCTCAGTGACTGCCTACTACAAACACATATACAGAAAAATACGCTATGAGGATAAAGCTCTATGAATCATCACTATATGAACACAACTGTGTAACTGCCATACAGAGCGGGATAAAGAGTATTAGCAGCATCCCCTTATCCCTCCAATCAGTCAGTCCCTACCCCCTCCTCAAAAGTAACCCAAAGGCAACCCTTCCGCTTCCCAAAGATAACCACTATCCTAATTTCTGACAGAACAGATGAGTTTTATCTTTTTTTGAATTTTATAATAGAATCATACCATATGTACTCATGTCCAAATTTCTTTAGTCATTATGCTTCTGAGATTGAACCAAGTTTTTTTGCATGCTGTAGTTCATTCATTTACAATGCTGTGTATTGTAACTATGTATACCACACTGTATGTATTCCTGCTGTTGATGGACACTGTGCTTCCATTTTCAGCTATTGTGAATAGTGCTGCAATGAACATTCTTTTACACATCTTTTGGTATCCATATATATGCATTTCTGTTAGACATATACCTAGGACTGGAATTGGTGGGCCCTAAGGTAGTGCTCCCTAACCTTTTTGGCACCAGGGTCTGGTTTCTTGAACGATAGTTTTTCCATGAACAGATTACGGGGGTGGGAGTGGGGCATGGTTTCTGGATGAAACTGTTCCACCTCAGATCACTGGACATTAGATGCTCATACGGAGCACAGTCTAGATCCCTTGCATGTGCAGTTCACAATAGGGTTTACACTTCTATAAGAATGTGACAGGAGGTGGAGCTCAGGCAGTAATGCTTGCTTGCTCACCTCCTGCTGTGCAGTCCAGTTCCTAAGAGGCCATGGACTGGTGCCAGTCCACAGCCTTGGGACTGGGGACCCCTGTCCTAAGTTATAAGTGCAACTATGTATTTATTTAGCTTTTGTAAATACTTAAAAGTTTTCCAAAGTAGTTATTAGTTTGCATTCCCACAGGAATATATAAGTTCCACATCATACTAGCCATTTGGGTGGATGTATAGTATAGTATTTCATGGTGGTTTTACTTTGTATTTCCTAATAACAAATGAAATGAGTCTCTTTATACTTATTGGCCATTTTAATATTTTTTGAAGTACCTGATGAAATCTTTTCAATCATTTTTCTATAAGTTATCTTTTTCTTATAGATTTTTACAAGTTTTATATATAATCTGGATGTAAGGGTTTAGTTGGTTACATGTATTACAGCATCTTCTTCTGATCTATAGCTTGCTTTTTCACTCTTTTTTTTTTTTTTTTTTTTGAGATGGAGTCTCGTTCTGTTGCCCACGCTGGAGTATAGTGGTGCAGTGGCATGATCTCAGCTCACTGCAAGCTCTGCCTCCCAGGTTCAAGCAATTCCCCTGCCTCAGCATCCTGAGTAGCTGGGATTACAGGCGCCTGCCACCACGCCCGGCTAATTTTTTGTATTTTTAGTAGAGACAGGGTCTCACCATATTAGCTAGGATGGTCTCGATCTCCTGACCTTGTGATCCACCTGCCTTGGCCTCCTAGTGTTGGGATTACAGGTGTGAGCCACCACGCCGGCCATGCTTTTTCACTTTTAATGGTGAATCTGATGAACAAAAGTCTTTAATTTTAATATATTCAAATATATTTATCTTTTTCTTTATAGTTAGTACTTATCATCTATTTAGGAAAGTTTTGCCTGCCTTAAGATCATGAGGATATTCTGTCATATCTTGCACAACCACCACTGTTTTACCTTTACAACAAGATCTATAATTCCCTTAGAGTTTTTTGCTTTTTTGTTTTTCATTTTCGCTTATGCTGGGAAGGTAGGAGTCAAGATTTTTTTTTTTTCCATATGGATAGCCAACTATGTATTTATTGAAAAGACTATCCAGGCCAGGCTCAGTGGCTCATGCCTGTAATCCCAGCACTTTGGGAGGCCGAGGCGAGTGGATCACGAGGTTGGAGTTCAAGACCAGCCTGGCCAACATGGTGAAACCCCGTGTCTACTAAAAAAAAAAATACAAAAATTAGCCAGGTGTGATGGCAGGTGCCTGTAATCCCAGCTACTTGGGAGGATGAGGCAGGAGAATCGCTTGAACCAGGTAGCAGAGGTTGCAGTGAGCCGAGATTGCGCCACTGCACTCCAGCCTGAGCGACAGAGTAAGACTCTGTCTCAAAAACAAAAAAAAAAAAAAAGAAAAGAAAAAAGACGACTATCCCTTCCTTACTATACTACAGTATCACCTTCCTCATAAAGTGACTACATATGTTTGTATGCTGCCAGACCATATTCTGTTCCACTGATCTATTTGTTTTACCTTGCACTAATTCTAATTCTAAGTTGTCTTAACTACTATAGCTTTGTTTTTTTTTTTTTTTTTTTTTTTTTGAGACGGAGTCTCGCTCTGTAGCCCAGGCCGGAGTGCAGTGGCCGGATCTCAGCTCACTGCAAGCTCCGCCTCCCGGGTTCACGCCATTCTCCGGCCTCAGCCTCCCGAGTAGCTGGGACTACAGGCGCCCGCCACCTCGCCCGGCTAGTTTTTTGTATTTCTTAGTAGAGACAGGGTTTCACCGTGTTAGCCAGGATGGTCTCGATCTCCTGACCTCGTGATCCGCCCGTCTCGGCCTCCCAAAGTGCTGGGATTACAGGCTTGAGCCACCGCGCCCGGCACTACTATAGCTTTGTAATAAGTCCTTTTTTTTTTTTTTTTCCCTGAGACAGAGTCTTACTCTGTCGCCCAGGCTGGAGTGCAGTGGCACGATCTTGGCTCATTGGAGCCTCTGCCTCTTGGGTTCAAGCGATTCTCCTGTCTCAGCCTCCCGAGTAGCTGGGACTATAGGCACCTGCCACCACGCCCAGCTAGTTTTTGTATTTTTAGTAGAGATGGGGTTTCGCCATGTTGGCCAGGCTGGTCTCGAACTCCTGACCTCAGGTGATCCGCCCACCTTGGCCTCTCAAAGTGCTGGGATCACAGGCGTAAGCCACTGCGCCTGGCCTACACTACTAGATGTTAAGACTTATTACAGGGCGAGCGTGGTCGTAATGTATCTCAATTTGGGTTTATCTGATGTTTTCTCACGACTAGATTCAGGTTATGCATTTTGGCGGTTAACACCACCAAAGTGAAGGGATGTTTTTCTCAGTGCCTCAGATCAAGCATCTCACAATACTGATTTGTCCTATTACTAGCAATGTTAACTTCAGTCACCTAGTTAAGGTATGTCTCCCAAGTTTCTCTGCTATAAAATTATCATTTGTAATTAATAGGTCTCTTGTGGAAGATACTTTGGAACTGTGTAACTATTCTTCAAACTTTTACCCATTGGTTTAATATTCAAGTGCAATTAATATTTGTATATGGACCCTGTATCTAGTGAGCATGCTTCATTTGTTTACTTATCTAATAGTTTATCTTTAGATTCTTTTGAATTTTCTATATATACAATCATGATACAAACTCAGAGAGTTTTATTTCCTCCCTTCTACCATTAACTCGCTTTTCTTTTCTTTTTTTTTTTTTTTTGAGACAGAGTCTCGCTCTGTCGCCCAGGCTGGAGTGCAGTGGCCGGATCTCAGCTCACTGCAAGCTCCGCCTCCCGGGTTTACGCCATTCTCCTGCCTCAGCCTCCCGAGTAGCTGGGACTACAGGCGCCCGCCACCTTGCCTGGCTAGTTTTTTGTATTTTTTAGTAGAGACGGGGTTTCACGGGGTTAGCCAGGATGGTCTCGATCTCCTGACCTTGTGATCTGCCTATCTCGGCCTCCCAAAGTGCTGGGATTACGGGCTTGAGCCACCGTGCCTGGCCTTAACTCGCTTTTCTTGTCCTGTTGCACTAGGTAGGATGGATTCTGTTGAACAGGAGTGGAGATAATAACCATCGTTGTATCTTTCCCGATCTCAAGGGAAAGGCTTTCAATATGTTCACACTAAGCACGATTTTTCTGTAAAGTTTTTATACAAACTGTCGTATGAATCAGTCCCTTTCCACAGTTTGTTTTCTAAGGGTTGTCTTCCCCCTCCCTGACAATCGTGACTAGGCCTTTAGTTTCATCATATGCTTTCTGTGTGTCTATTAAGAAAGCCATATTATTTTTCTCCTTTATTCTCTTGATGTCATGAATCATACTGACTGATTTTCAAGTATCAAATATTATATTCTTGGAACAAACCCAATCTTGGATGTCATGTACTCTTTTAAATATTGTATGGATTCAATTTACTAATATTTCTTCAGGATTTTTGCATTCACAGTCATGAGAAATACTGGTTTATAATTGACCTTTCTTGTAATATCCTAGTTAGATTTTGGTATCGAGAATATGCTATTCTCATGAAAAGAACTGGGAAATGTTTTTCTTTTTCCGTTCTGTGGAATAGTTATGTGAAGTGATGTTTCTTCTTTCTTAAATGTATGGAATAATTTGCCAATGAAGCCATTTGAACCTGATGCATCTTTCTTTGAAGATCTTAATTACAAATTAAATTTCTTTAATTCATATAGTACTGTTCAGATTTTCTACTTCTCCTGTCAGTTTTGGTAAGCTGCATTTTTCTAGAAATGTGTTCATTTGTCAAGTTTATTAGCAAAAAGTTGTTTATAATATTGTCTTCTTCATTTTGGGAATGGCTGTAAGACCGATAGTCATTCCTGTCTTGTCAATTATTGGTGAGATAGTGTGGCAGCTGGAAGGCAATTGAAGTATTTTGGATTTTACAAAATGACAAAATGATATCCCAAATTCTCAAGGCCATGTAAAAAGTAAACAAAAATTGGTCCACATATATTATAATTTTTCCTAAGACGAATTCAATATTTTTCTCTATATTTAGAGACACTATTACTGTTTGGAGATGCAACTGACTATTTTTAAAGAGTGCTAAATATGTAAAAGGTTGTTATATCATTCAAGTCTGAAGCCAACTCTATGCATCAAAGGACTTGAATATAAGACTAATTAGGACTGTGATTGACATTTGTTCTATACTGCACAACTTCAGAATATTTTCACGTGCATTATCTCATTTGTTCTCTTCTATATTTCGCTTCAAAATAAACAAAGGAAGCATCTGATCTATGTGAAAAGGTTACTTTAGGCTTTTTCAGCTTTAAGCGAGCTCATTCTCCATGCATGCCAAATTCATATTCACCCTGATGTTACTTGAAACACCACCCACTTTATAAGGCTTCTACTAATATTCCCTCTGCAAGCAGAATTAGATTACTTTCTGTTCTTCTGCAGAATTTTGTTATGTCTAACTTAGAATACTTCATTTTTTATTTTTATTTCTATTTTGAGATGGAGCCTCGCTCTGTTGCACAGGCTGGAGTGCAGTGGTGCGTTCTTGGCTCATTGCAACCTCTACCTCTGGGGTTCAAGCGTTCTCCTGCCTCAGCCTCCCAAGTAGCTGGGATTACAGGCGTGCCCCACAATGCCCAGCTAATTTTTTTGCATTTTTAGTAGAGATGGGGTTTCGTCATATTGGCCAGGCTGGTCTTGAACTCCTGACCTCAGGTGATGTGCCTGCTTCAGTCTCCCAAAGTGCTGGGATTACAGGCATGAGCCACCGTGCCTGACCACTAGAACCCTTTAAATCACTGGGTAAGAATTACAATCCTTAACTGATGATGATTCAACCTACAATTTTTCAACTTTAAAATGGTACCCACACAGCCATTCTGTTTTTCACTTTCAGTATAGTATTCAATGAATTACATGAGATATTCAAATATTTTATTATGAAATAGGGTTTGTGTTAGATGATTTTGCCCAACTGTAGGCTAAGGTAAATGTTCTGAGCATGTTTATGATAGGCTAAGCTGTGATATTCAGTACGTTAGATGTGTTAAGTGCATTTTTAATGTAGAATATTTTCTTTTTTATTTATTTTGTTTAGAGACAGGTTATCACTGTGTTTCCCAGGCTGGAGTGCAGTGGAATGATCATAGCTCACTGCAACCTTGAACTCTTGGGTTGAAGGGATCCTCCTGTCTCAGCCTCCCAAGTAGCTAGGACCACAGGCGTGCCTACTGCCACCTATACTTGGCCAATTTTTAAATTTTTTTTGTTGAGATGGGGTCTCATTATGTTGCTCAGGCTATTCTTGAACTCCTGGCCTCCCAAGGCACTGGGATTACAGGTGTGAACCACTGTGCCTTGCCTGACTTATATTTTCAAACTGCAATGAGTTTATCAGGATGTAATCCCGAGTCAAGGAGCATCTGTATTGTTTTATCTTTTTCCCCCACAGACTTTGACTTTGAGAGCAGACACTGTATCTTACTCACCTCTGAATTATCAAATGCTGGATACAAAGTAGGTTAAATGCTTATTAAATGAGTAAGTTGTTATCATGCTGCTGATGAGATTAAAAAGGCTTTCTATCTCCCTCAGTGTCAAAGTCAGAATTAACTGAGCCCCTGCTGTCTCTCTGACCTCATTATTCCATTCTCCCAAGCTCATTCTCTTTTAGCCACATCCGTCTCCTTGCTGGTCCCTGAACATGCCCAACATACTTAGTACTTGGCTGGTCCCTTTGCCTGGAATATTCTCTCATCAAGTAACTACATGGTTCACTCTCTCAACTCCTTTAAGTTTTGGCTCCAATGTCACCTTACATGGTGGCCTTTCCCAACCACCCTGTTTAAAAATAACAGCTCCCCTGTCACCCCAAGCACTGGCATTCCATCCTCCTTATGCCACAATTATTTTTCCCTGTATTGCCATCACTTGACAAATATATATTTATTCTTATCTTTTTAGCTGTATGTCTCTTCCTACTAGAATGTAAACTTCATGAAGGCAGGTACTTTTTTTGGTTAAACTGATGCATCTCTTACATCTGGAACACTGCCTGGCACATAGTAGGATTAAATACTTCCTGAATGAATGAATACATTTAATGCAACATTATTAATACACCTGAGAAACGACAACAGTGGCAACTGAGACGCAAGATAATTTAGTCCTTTCAGATTGCTACCCGAAAAATACTTGCGACTAGTGAACACTAGTACAGTCATGCATTACTTAACAATGGGGATATATTGTGAGAACTGCATCATTAGGCAATTTCATCATTGTGCAAACATCATAGAGTGCACTTACACAAGCCTAGATAGTACAGCTTACAGACATCTAGGCTATATGGTATAGCCTATGGCTCCTAGGCTGCAAACCTATACAGCATGGTACTATACTGAATATTGTAAGCAATCGTAACACAATGCTATGTATTTGTGTATCTAACTATAGCTAAACAGGTTGGGCATGGTGGCCCATGCCTGTATTTCCAGCACTTTGGGAGGCCAAGGTGGGCGGATCACCTGAGGTCAGGAGTTTGAGAGTAGCTGGCCAACATAGTGAAACCCCAACTCTACTAGAAATAAAAAAATTAGCTGGGCGTGGTGGCAGGCGCCTGTAATTCCAGCTGTTTGGGAGGCTGAGGCAGGAGAATCACTTGAACCTGGGAGGCGGAGGTTGCAGTGAAGTGAGATTGCGCCATTGCACTCCAGCCTGGGTGACAGAGCAAGACTTGGTCTCAAATAAATAAATATATATAAAATATATATAGCCAAACAGAGAAACTAAAGTACAGTAAAATACGGTAATTTAATCTTATGGGACCACTGTCGTAAATGCAGTCCAGTGCTAACCAAAATGTCGTTATGCGGTGCATGATTGTATATTAAAAAGATCACTGTTGTAAGAGTCAGAATGCAGTCATCCCTTCAATAAATAATTATTTGGGGTAGTCTACTAGATACTTGGGATATGTCTGATCCTAGGAGCTCATAGTGTAGTTAAAATACCTGGGTTTCAATATCAGTATAGCAACCAGGCCAATGACTTTGACTAACACATTTTAAATTTCTCCCAGCCTCCTGATTTCTCTACTACAAAATAAAAACATATATTGCCTAGATAGAAGTATTATGAAAATTATGAGGTAATATGTGAAAACACATTATGAATTATAAAGCGTTATACAAATGTAAAAGAATCAAGTATCTCTAAAATATATTTGAGAAACATTTAGGAAATAAAGCATCAGAAAGCACTAAGTTAGAAGTAATTACAAAAGCACTCAGTTAAGCAAATTAAAATAGTTATAATCAGGATCATAAATATAAGAATATAATATATAAGTTTTGCAATATTCTATTTCCTTGGACTAAGAGTGCTCATTGACATTAGAAGATAAAATAATTAACTGAAAGATGTAAAATCTTGTTCATAATCTGTGATTTATAGGCTACTAAAATTAATGGATGGATTATTGCCACACTTACCCTACAGGTAAAAAATGATGTAGAATAAGATCAAGCTTTCTTGGTTCTTGACAGAAATGTCTGAAGAGCAAAGGTGTCCAGGGAATGACAGCTGTGGGACGAATTATGAAGGCAAGTGCCACCAAGGATGAGTACTTGACACTGTAAGAGGAAAATGTGTGATAAGACAAGTGGGAAATTAACTTGAAGTTATCTATTATTTACACTGTGATTTGACATTTTCCTTTTGGTATGAATAGCTATATGAACTTTTTTTTCTTTTTTTGAGACAGAGTCTTACTCTGTCACCCAGGCTGGAGTGCAGTGGCTCACTGCAACTTCTGCCTCCTGGGTGCAAGCGATTCTCCTGCCTCAGCACCCCAAGTAGCTGGGATTACAGGTGTGTGCCACCATGCCTGGCTAATTTTTTGTATTTTTAGTAGAGACGGGGTTTCACCATGTTGGCCAGGCTGGCCTCCAACTCCTGACCTCAGGTGATCCACCCGCCTCAGTCTCCTAAAGTGCTGGGATTACAGGCTAATCTCCATACTCGGCTAATTTTTTGTATTTTTAGTAGAGATGGGGTTTTACCATGTTGGCCAGGCTGGTCTCAAACTCCTGACCTCAAGTGATCCACCTGTCTTGGCCTCCCAAAGTGTGGAGATTACAGGCGTGAGCCACCGTGCCCAGCCAATACTTGCATTTCTTAATGGAGTGTGCAAAATGTCATTTTATTGTCAGGTCTGGAATAGTATCTGTCGTGCTTATACAAGGAAAAATGCTTATATAGCAGTCCTTTTGTATCACATGACCCTTGCACTTCCTGACTGAATTAGGGAACGGCACCTGGGCCCAAGTAGCCAATCTAAGGCTGGCCAGTGTGAAATAAAGTTATCTCCAGATAGAGACAATGACATTTAATGGACCTAATTAGATTCTCTCAAATTGAATATGAGATACAGAGAAATTTGGGTAATTGCTAGCAAGAATAGAAGTGGACAGAGACTAGCTAAGTCCCTAAATGATGGAAGACTAAGGCAGAATTCATAGGCTATTTGGTATATAAAGGCACAACAAAACAGCCCATTCCCCAAAACTGCCTTGGATTCTGCATAACATTTCAATTCATTTGTGTGGCTGAGATATTCTAGTTTTCTTCCAGTCCTGGCCACAAGGCTTGAGATGCCCATTTTCCCTTTTAGTCTTATAATAAAGTCCTCATCATATACATAACTTGAGTGAATGCTTTTTCTTGTAGTTAAGAGAGTCTAAGACAGAAATGATCTTATTTGATTTGATCCTCCTAACCTTTAACTTCCTATTCCTTTTGTGTAGGAAGAATGGATACTAGAATTTTAACTAGATCTCAAATTCTGTCTTTTTTCCTTTCAGTATATCCTAAATACTGTTACTACAAAAGTTTTTCAAAATCAGATTTGATTATGTCATGCTGCTCAAACGCCTCAAATGGCTCCCTATTACCTACAGAATAAAATCCAAATTCAAAGCCCCATCCCAGCCTCATCTCTTATTCTTCTCCTCTTACATGCATCCTACCACACTCTACAACTACTCTGGATAATCTGCCCTGAATATACTGTAACTGTAACTGTAAATGAAGCCCACTGACAGTTATGTGCCTTCACTCATGTTCCCATTGCTTGGTATTTGTTTCCCCAGTTTAAAGGAAGCCAAATAAAGTCCAAGTATTTCCTATTTGCCCTTCCAAATCTCTTCTCCTCCAGCCTTTATCTAGTCTGCACGCAGGAAAGCTGACCTGAATGGACAGCATCAGTGGCTACCTTGCTTTCTGGTTTCTGACTGTTTTTGGCTGAGAGGCAGAAGAGTTGGGTCAGGATTATTTATTCCCCTGGCTGTCTCCTCATTATTGCTAAAGACTGGTTGTGCCTGTCCCCTGCTGGGGCCCTCTCTTATAATTATAGCTCTTTACAAATTCCAGTAACCATTTCTTCTCCTTGCTCTTTGGGGCCTAGAGATACTACAGACTTCCTGCTATAACTAGGCTGGCGGTACGATGGTGTTTCCTTATTGGCTTTCCTAAATATTGTCTACACCTTCACAAATATTCCTATTGTTAAACTCTCCTTAATTATTCCGTTTGAGTATTATCTGTTCTCTGCTATAATGTATCAACTGAATATATTATTGTGGTTCTCATGACTCATGAAAATTAGGGGGTCTACTAGACATTACAATATGTTGATATTTAAGATTTTTCAAAAGTAGAGTTTTGTACATAATTATTAACAATAATTTTTCTTACCTGTTCATAGACTTTGAACCTTCCAAAGGATAGTAGAAAAGAGCAATTATAGTGAGAACAGTTTCCATGGTGTTTGTAAGGGTTCTGGTACAGCAATACCATGTGAACCAGGAGCACAACTGGCAAAAAAACTAAGAAAAAGTATAGAGCAAACATGTATGAAGTTGGAAATGGAAAACCTTAGTACATATTATCTTCTAAATAGCAAGCAAGTCTAAATATTGTGAAAAGGACATCAAAAGGTAGATGATATTAAAAGTAAGTAGGCATGCCCAAACATTGTTTTTAGAAACTTGTATCAAACACAGGTTTAAAATAATAGCAGATCTGTATTTGTTCATGTTAAGAAGTTTATACTTTCAGGTGCATTTTTATGGCACTCCATTTGATTTAAAATCAATCCCACTTTCCATTAATGAAACACATAAAAAACAGATTCTTTTCTGGTAGAGTTTAAGAAGATTGAAATTCATAACTAGATTCTTCCAATCAATATTTCTCAAACTGTCTTATAGTGCTGACACAAGTATTGTGACTTTTTTAATTGACCTTGTTTGGAATGTTGCACTTGTTTGGAATGTTTCCCTGTTTTGGAATGCTGATGAAAAATTAAGACAAAACAGGAAACAGGGAAAAAAAATCAGGAGACATTATTAAATTTTAATTTGGAAATTGACTAAATTAATGAATCAGTTTTTGGAAGAACATGCACACAGAGCACCATTAAGTCTACAAAACAAATGTGTTAAAAGAAACTTATTGAGGCAATTGTTAAGCATGTGGCACTAGCTTCCCATCTGGTCAAACATAGCCTTTAAAAAATGTTCCTAATTTTCATGAAAATAAAAGTTTTTCCTAAACTAGAAGAACCTAGTACTTTATCTTTTTCTTTCTTTTTTTTTTTCCCACGACGGAATCTTGCTCTGTCACCCAGGCTAGAGTGCAGTGGCATGATACCGGCTCATGCAACCTCTGCCTCCCGGGTTCAAGCAATTCTGCCTCAGCCTCCCGAGCAGCTGGGATTACAGGTGTCCACCACCACCCCTGGGTAATTTTTGTATTTTTAGTAGAGACGGGGTTTCACTATGTTGGCCAGGCTGGTCTCGAACTCCTGACCTTGTGATCTGCCCACCTCGGCCTCCCAAAGTGCTGGGATTATAGGCGTCAGCCACCACGCCCGGCCCTAGTGCTGTATCTTTGGGGGAAGGACTTCAAAGCCATCATGACTTTTGCCTACCATTTTATGTTGAGTCTTCAGCAATGCACATAAAATATAAGCACAAAATAATGAGGCTAACCATATCGCTGAATCAATTAGCAAGGACTTAGTTGCTAAACCAATCTTTCTTTTTAATGCAAAAGAATAGAATACCTGCAGAAATGTTCCCTTTCTAATTTATTAGTAAATTATATTTCAGAGATATGTTGCTAAATTGGTTACTTGGAATTTAGAATGTATTTTCCAATAGAAACAATATAAAAAAGGTAGTAAGACTTTCAAACAGGTTCATATAAGCTTATTAACTTTACAAAGAGCCAAGTGAATTAACAACAGTACTACAGAATCCAATCCCTCATCAGGATATTGTTTAAATGGGAAAAATCCATTCAAGATCTGAGTGGGAGATGTCAGGAATCTCTCTCTCCACCTTGAAATAAGTTAAATGACAAAAGATAGTCTTCTATACCATACTCTCTTCCTTACATGAGTCCAGTAATTGCACCAACCTAATATTGTTGTGGCACAAACCACAATTAATTTTGCACCAACCTAATACTTCCAACATCTCATTCGGAAGTGAAAGAGTTTCAGTGCAAAAAGATTTCTTGGGCTGCACTTCAGACAGAGGCTGGCTAGAGGAACAGAACAAGGGTTGTAAATAGTTAAGATGCTTTGTGAAGTAGTTGGTAATTTAGAACTATCCTTACTCAATTCTATGGAAAGAGAGGCAAGGATAGTTTTGAGGAGTGAAGGGGCTTCCAAAGGCTGTCTCCCAGGGTTTAGACTCTAAAAGGGTTTGAGGGCATCCCTGTCCAGGGCTTTATCAGAAGGAAAGCTATGGCAGGTGCCCCACTTGCATGTTACTGTTCTTAATTATGGACGTACCTCTATAAAGTTGTATGAATTACCTTCTAAAATTGTTCTGGGAATCAGTGTTTCCATGTGCTTTATACCTATAGGAATGAAATAACTGGCATACAGCTTCTAAAGTATTTAGGACTTACCACCCATCTTGCCACTTCCTGATTTTCTAGTTGCTTCATTAATGAGTAAAGTCTCACGTCTGCTACAGCAGACAGAAGTGCTTGGGCAAGTCTAGGAATCCAAATCTTCATCAGTTAAAAAGAAGAACAGGATGTTAAAAACATCTGTTGGTTCACACTGAATTATGATAAAAGTCAACAAGCTGATCCAACTATCTATGGGAAGCCATTATTAGTACAAAAATAGACAATATATTTTTCTTTTTTTTTTTTTTTTTTTTTTTTTTTTTTTTTTTTTTTTTTTTTTTTGAGACGGAGTCTCGCTGTGTCGCCCAGGCTGGAGTGCAGTGGCGCGATCTCGGCTCACTGCAAGCTCCGCCTCCCGGGTTCACGCCATTCTCCCGCCTCAGCCTCCGAGTAGCTGGGACTACAGGCGCCAGCCACCACGCCCGGCTAGTTTTTGTATTTTTAGTAGAGACGGGGTTTCACCGCGTTAGCCAGGATGGTCTCGATCTCCTGACCTCGTGATCCACCCGCCTCGGCCTCCCAAAGTGCTGGGATTACAGGCTTGAGCCACCGCGCCCGGCCGACAATATATTTTTCTATTCTTTTGCAAAACTACATCCCTTTTTCTGTAAAAATTATATTCTCATTAAAATAATCAATGTAGTTTTAAGTTTTACCAGTCTCATTCTCTGTATGTGTGTGTATATATGACATATATACACATATATAGACACACATATATTATATATAAATATAAATATATTATAAATATAACTATATATTATATATAAATATAAAATATTTACATCTCATTCTCTGTATGTGTGTGTATATATGACATGTGTGTGTATATATGACATATATACACACACATATATTATATATAAATATAAAATATATTATAAATATAACTATATTGTATATAAATATAAAATATAAAATATTTACCAGTCTCATTCTCTGTATGTGTGTATATATGACATATATACACATATATAGACAAACATATTATATATAAATATAAAATATATTATAAATATAACTATATATTATATATAAATATAAAATATAAAATATTTACCAGTCTCATTCTGTGTGTATATATGACATATATACACATATATACACACATATATATTATACATATATTTTTAAATTATTTTTTATTACATTGATTGATTGATTGACAGGGTCTCACTCTGTCACCCAGGCTACAGCCTTGAATCCTGGGGTGAAGCAATTTTCCTGCCTCAGTCTACTGAGCAGCTAGGACTTCAGACATGCACTGCCACACTCAGCTAATCTTGCCTCAAGTGATATTCCCACCTTGGCCTCCCAAAGTGTTGGGATTACAAGCATGAGCCACTGTGCCTGGCCCTAATTTTAATGTAAATATTAATAGCCAATCATTTCACTGTGTTAAGTTTCTATTTTAAAAATATATTTATATTCATTAGCAACAACAGGTTTTTAAAAATTCAAGTATTTGCAGCACTGTGTACTATGTATCATGCTAAGTACTTTATATGTACCAACTCATTTAGTCCTAACAATCTTCTGAGTAAAGGATTGTTTTATAGATGAGGAAACTGAGGCACAGAGAGGTTAAGTAATTTTCACAAGGCTGCACAGCTAGTTAGTATGAAATCCAGCATTATAAACCCAGGTGGGCCTGACTTTAATTACTAAGTTACACGGCTTCTCTATCCTGCAATATAGAGAATAACAAATTACATTTTTTTCTGTCGCCCAGGGTGGAATGCAGTGGTGTGATCTCCATTCACTGCAAGCTCCACCTCCCACCTCCTCCTGCCTCTGCCTCCAGAGTAGCTGGGACTATAGGCACACGCCCAGCTAATTTTTTGTATTTTAATAGAGACAAGGTTTCACCACGTTGCACAGGCTGGTCTCCTGACCTCGTGATCTGCCCGCCTCAGCCTCCCAAAGTGCTAGGATTACAGGCATGAGCCATTGCACCCAACCAACAAATTACCTTTTAAAAAAGCACAAATATTCTGCAATTATATGAACATGGTATTCAGATGACATTAAAGAGTAAATTTAAGTGTAAAATTGAAATAAAGAATAAATGTATTACAACTAAAGTTAGAAATGCTAATGCTATGCACTAGCATCTCTCAGAGTTCCAAAAAAAAAAGGTGTCATAGTTAACACTAACAAAATAACACGATGGTAGAGCACAATTTAATCTTGGTTTGTTCAAAAGATGTGTTTCTAAAAATTTGTATGTGAATTTGTATTTGTGTGTATGTGTGTGTTTGTGTGTGTGTGTGTGAGACAGAGTCTCACTCTGTCACCCAGGCTGGTGTGCAATGGTGCAATCTTGGCTTATGGCAACCTCTACCTCCCGAGTTCAAGTGATTCTCTTGCCTCAGCCTCCCAAGTAGTTGGGATTACACGTGCCCGCCACCACGCCTGGATAATTTTTGTATTTTTAGTAGAGATGGGGTTTCACCATGTTGGCCAGCTAGTCTTGAACTCCTGACCTCAGGTGATCCACCCACCTCACCCTCCCAAAGTGCTGGAATTACAGGTGTGATCCACTGTGCCGGCTGTTAATTCATATTTTTGTTGAATCAAACTTCATTAACTCCACATTATAGGAGCTGCTTTACTTTGAGTTGTCAGTGGCTTTTAGCACTTTAGCTTTATGTTCTTTTTGTCCACAGTGTGTAAATAAATGCTAAAATTGGAAAGTTAAAGGTACACGGTACTTAGTTCCACATAAACTGTGCCCTGTAAAATACAGGGAAAGGCACTCATGTACATACCTTCTGTTTACTCTGCATAGGGAGCTATAAGCTTCATCCTTACTTCCCAGGCCCCCTGAAAGCAGTTCATATGAAAAGTCAATTTGGCTACAAACTTAGTATGAGCCAACAGTGTGAGGTAGCTATTAAACAGCTAAAAGAATTCCTGCGCTCTGAGAAATGTAAGTTAATGAACCCACCATATTCTGAACTAGTTACTCTGCCTTCAGTATTGTGTCAGTTTGGAGATCCACATTTTAAGATGAATATTAATAAATTACAAAGTATCTACAGGATACTATCTATGATTATGAGGTTAAGAGCTAGAGACTTTTACCCTGAATAAAGAGAAGTTTTTCTAGGGTGGTTAAGTAGAAGTAGAAATCTTGAATTTAAAACAAAGTAGACTTTAGCATAAAAATAAGCGGAGTTCTGAACTCCCAGTCATTAGCAGTCTCTCCAGATTTTGATACCATAATTTTCCATGTTACAGTAAGGACCTGCTAAAGAGTAAAATAAAGCAGTGGAGTGAGGTAAAGAGAAGAAACATGCCAGGCGTAACTTGAACACTAGGCCTATGTTGGCAGCTCCTCATTCCATACTTCTGTTCTTGAAGCTCCTGACTCCTCCCCTAAGCTACAGGAGCCAAATACCCTTGTGTTGTCTTCTGACTATTCAAAGACCTTACTGTTGGCCAAGCTTGATGGCTCATGCCTGTAATTCCAACACTTTGGAAGGCAGAGGCAGGCGGATCATTTGAGTCCAGCCTGGCCACAGTGAAACCCCACCTCTACTAAAAATACAAAAATTAACCAGGTGTGGTGGCAGGCACCTGTAATCCCAGCTACTCGGGAGGCTGAGGCAGGAGAATCACTTGAAGCCAGGAGGTGGCGGTTACAGTGAGCCAAGATCGTGCCACTGCACTCCAGCCTGGGCGACAGTGTGAGACTCCATCTCAAAAAACCCAAAAACCAACGAACCTTACTGTGGTTCCCCATTCAGGTTTCCCCTCCTCTTCCTCTTTCCTTTCACATGTTCTAAGCCATCACAGGCCAAAAGACATATAACATGAGCCACATGTGTAATTTTAAATTCTATAGCTGGCAAATTAAAAAGCAAAAACAGAAATGACCCCAAAACCCAAAACAGGTAAAATTAATTTCATCTTGTCTAACCCAGTGTATCTAAGGCATTATCATTTGAACATTTAATCAATTAAAAAATTATAAAAATATTATTATTTTTTGTACTAGGCCTTTGACATTCAGTACATATTTTACATTTCTAGCACTTCTCAAATTGGACTAGCCACATTTGAAGTCTTCAACAGCCACATAAAACTACTGGCTACCATGGTGGACAGTGCAGCTCTAAGCCATGTCTCCTTTAAAAAATTTTTTTTGTAGAAACAGAGTTTTGCTATGTTGCCCAGGCTGGTTTCAAACGCCTGGCCTCAAGCAATCCTCCCACCTCAGCCTCCCAAAGTGCTGAGATTACAAGTGTGAGCCACCATGCCCAGCTGTGCATAAGCCTTATGCAGTTTGTAGAGGAGCTATCTGGGAAGAGTACTGGGCTGTGAGTAATAGACCTAGGATTTAGCTCTAGTTCTGCTTTTAACACGCTGTGACCTTGGTCTATTTACTTTACTTCTCTGACCTCTTCCAGCTTCAAAATTATGTATATAATTTGCTTAAAATAATAATGACTGATCATATCCTAACGAATCTCTTTGCATGGTCAAGTTCTAGATATGACAATGAGTTCCTTTTAGGGGGGCTGGAGCGGGACAGGGGAGGCTTCCTTTACACCACAAAATGACCTGGTGGGTCAGCTACAGATGGAGTGCAGTGGATAGGTCTTGGAGGAGCAGGGAATTTTTCTATCTTGAAGACTTCTTCATTCGTAATCTGACCTACTTCCTGGGATATAAAATGTCATTGATGAGATTATGTATATTTTCTTGTGATTCCAGACTTTATGGATACCTTGCATAATCTATAAACTAGCAGATAACTGTAAGAGGAGAAAAGTCAGGCCGCAGCTCCTAAATTCTACCTGTGTTAATGGAAGAAACTCTGCTACCACTCTGAATTCTCCTTCCCTATCATCTTCCCATTTGAAGCATCAGTTTCAGTGGTTTAATTTCCCTAATTTCTCAATAATGGGGAAGCAAGTATTGCAACTGGGAGAGTACAACCCTACCTTAAAACAAATACCCCAGAACCTGTGTCTTTCTAAGCTACACAAAACACCTCAGGATTTGGACTGCCTTTGGAATGCTGAGCCATTAACCCCCACTGACAGAAATCGGGGAGACCCCAAACTCTGAGTCTCATCTGATGATAGCTTAAAAGATCATGGGAGTGAGGCTAGAGAAACTTTTGCACCATTAGTCCTGCCCTTGTACCATCTCCTGGCAACTGACCCCAGCAATTAATAACCTAGGAATTACAATCCTACTTACTGTTGATCCTAGTTATTATATAGCACAATGATTGTGCATATCACTAAATTTTTCTCAAATTAAATTTTTTAAAGTTTTAATTTCAACACTAAATCCTGAGTGGGTTTGTATGTATACAGACTTCATAAAATCATATAACATGGTCTTCCACTTACAAGGTAAAAAACACAAAATACAACGCTGCTCTCCAGTGATACTTTTTTTGGGCGGGTGGGGTGGGGATGGAGTTTCGCTCTTGTTGCCCAGGCTGGAGTGCAATGGTGCAATCTCAGCTCACCGCAACCTCTGCCTCCCAGGTTCAAGCCATTCTCCTGCCTCAGCCTCTGGAGTAGCTGGGATTACAGGCATGCATGCCACCACGCCCAGTTAATTGTGTATTTTTAGTAGAGAAGGGGTTTCTGGGTGTTGGTCAGGCTGGTCTCCAACTCCCAACCTCAGGTGATCTGCCCACGTTGGCCTCCCAAAGTGCTGGGATTACAGGCATGAGCCAACACACGGGCAGATCACCTCAGGTCGGGAGTTCGAGACCAGCCTGACCAACACAGAGAAACCCCGTCTCTACTAAAAATACAAAATTAGCCGGGTGTGGTGGCACACACCTATTATCCCAGCTACTCGGGAGGCTGAGGCAGGAGACTCACCTGAACCCGGGAGGTGGAGGTTGCGGTGAGCCAAGATCACGCCATTGCACTCCAGCCTGGGTAACAAGAACGAAACTCCATCCCCCATCAGAAAAAGAAAGAAGTATACTTCTAATGTCCGAATAATACATAATATAGTCATTTTGAAAATCTGCACATCATAACAGGATTCCTCACATCAGGACATTTTCATGCTCAGTTTTGTATTTCAGCGCAAACTAAAGAGTTACACATCACAGTATGTCTGTAGTATCATGGGCTTCCCAGATATGGCTGGACTTTAGCAACAGTAGCCTTTTAAAAACAAATTCCATGGCCCCAACGGCATTTAGTTAATACACATTAAGCTTTGAAAAAGGTAGAATAGATCTACTTTTAATAAGTATTTTGGTTACTTTTATTTGAACTTACCAGCAACTGAACACTATCTTTCCCTAAAAGATGAAGAATCTTGTAAATGCTTGCAAAGATTAAGGGATAAGTGTAACTCCTCAATCTCTCTGTCCATTCCCAAGTCAAATAACCATAATTAGTAACATTAAGGAGTAAATGTCAAATAATATTGAAACCTATTTCCTTTTTTTTTTTTTTTTTAAGATGGGGTCTCACTCTCTTGCCCAGGCTGGTCTCAAACTTAGGCTCAAGTTGGGTGCACCTGTAGAGGCAGGAGGACCTCTACAGGTGCACCCAACTTCACTTGGCAAATCTATTTTCATTTCCATTTATAAACCAATATTTTATTTTGTGGCAGTCTTAAAATAGCATTTTATACTGGATATTTGCATTACAAATTCAACTGGCCAACTAAACTCTTAACTTCTTCAAGGCAGTAATGTGTTTTTTACTTTCTCGGTATCCTCCAAGTGCTAAGAACTATGGGAATGTATGCTAATGGCTGTGTCAAGTATATTAACATAAAGGAAAGATACAGGAGAAAGATTAGTATAAAGTAATGGTGTACTTTGATGAGTTAAAATTATTTGGGGAAAATACAGAAAACTGAAAATATGGATAGTAGTCCCCCCTTATCTGTGGTTTCACTTTCCATGGTTTCAGTTGCCCACAGTCAACCACTGTCAGAAAATATGAAGATATTTTGAGAGAGAGACCATGTTCACATAACTTTTATTATAGTATTGTGTTAAACTTATTATATTTTAATACTGTTAATCTCTTACTGTACCTAATTTATATAAACTTTATAAGTGTGTGTATTTTTTTTACATACATAAAAACAATATATACAGAGTTTGGTACTGTCTACAGTTTCAGGCATCCACTAGGGATCTTGGAAACTATCTCCTGAAGACAAGAGAGCAGGGGGGACTACTCTAAAAGAAAATGAACACAATTTCCAAGATGAATACACAAGAAACCACAAAGGATATTTGAAAACCATGTGATGTGCAACTTCAAGAGACTGCCAGTATTCATCTGGAACAAAGCTTGTTTGCACTAAAAAACAGTTTAATATTCGTAAAGCTATGGTGAACAAGACCAGATGAATATTCTCTCCAAGAAGATCTGAAAAACAGAACAAAACAGGTAGTAGTGGCACAAAAGTTAGGCAGTTCCACTTGCAGAACCTAAAATCTGCTGCTCTGGTTGGCCCCTTGTAAGGCACAGTAGCGACCTCTGGCCCCTCCACACCATTCTCAAAGCCAACCTAGGGAAGGTTATACAAGGACCACAGCCTCATCACTGGGTGACTGTCCCTCTTTTAGCTTAGCCAACTTTTCTTGCAACTTATTGTATAAAGATAATATTAAAATATTAAAATAATATAAATATTTAAAATATTAAATATTAAATAATATAATATTAAATATTAAAATATTAATTAAAATATTAAAGAGTGGGTTAACTAAGGCCTTAGGCTAATTAATTAGGTCATACTACGTGTGTATCTAATAAAAAACAGCTAATAAATTACTAATTTGGGAAGCAACCCTTTGTATATGTGCAATATAAAATGGTCCTCTGTACATTTTAAAATATATTGATGCTTACTATTATATATGCCAGGCACTGTGTTAATTTCTTTACATGCATCTCACTTAATCCTCCACACAGTACTATGGGATAGGTATTATTAGCCCCATTTTACAGACAAGCAAATTGAGGCCCAGAAATTAAACTGCCTCGTCCAAATAAAGCTGTAAATTACTTATCAGGATTCAAACCCGGATCTGTCTGCTGTCTCCAAAGTCCTGCTCTTGACCACAAATGGACAGTCTGTCGGCCAAATACAGAATATTCTTTTAAAATTTGAATTTAGTTGCCAACATTTAGAAATCAGAATTTATATTAAAATCTGTGTTTCCAGCATTTCAAAACTCGTTAAGATCTGGCAACACAGAGCTCAACGGGCAACCGGCTGGTAGTGAAATATACGGGGGCTCCTTTCAGATGGGGCAGGAGCTCTCCAGACAGCACCCCCTCACTCACCCCCGCGGCGCCTGGCGTTCTTTTCCTGGGTGCTGAAGTACAAGGTAGACTTTCTCTTTCGCAGCTTTATCTTCTCGTGGGAGCGGTTCTGGAGACCACGCAAAGTGAGGCTGGCATCTTCGCGTCCCCGCTCCATTCCGCACTTGCTTAGAAGGCCTCCTCATCCCCAGCCGCCACCTTCCTGAGGCGGAAGAAAGCTGCAGGAGCGTGCTGCTCGTCCATCCACTAAGTTTGGCTTTTGCGAGCAGCCGTCGCTCGCAAGCCCGGAAGTAACTGGGAATTGGCAACTTTGTCTCTACCACCCCAAGAGGTGCCTCGCGTGCGGTTTTCTTTCGCTGTTTCCGAACCGAGGTATTACTACTCGCCTTTGGCTTGGCGGTCTCTGTGCTTGGGGGTCCGAAAACTGCCAGAAGGAGCCCGGTCTCATCTCTGGAGGGGAGCAGGCGGTAGCGAGTTTAGCGACGTGGAGCGGGCGCAGAACAGTCGGGGGTGCCTGAGTGGTTATTAAAAATAGTAATGATAGGCCGGGCGCCGTGGCTCACGCCTGTAATCCCAGGACTTTGGGAGGCCGAGGCGGGCGGATCACGGGGTCAGGAGATCGAGGCTATCCTGACTGAAAAAGAAAAAAAAAGTAATGATAATCGTAAACGTCCGTGCTGGTGTAACATTTTAAGTTCGTTGCTCTCAGAAAAAATGCCCGTTGAACGAGGTGGACAGGGTAGGGATGATTTAGCTTCTTGTATAGATGTGGAAACATGCTCAGTGGTTCCTGTGTTTTTGTTTTTGTTGTTGTTGTTAGTTTCTTTTTGTTTTTTGTCCTCTAGTTAAAAGTAAAACCAGGCCGGGCGCGGTGGCTTTCGCCTGTATTCCCAGCACTTTGGGAGGCCAAGGCGAGTGGATCACGAGGTCAGGAGATTGAGACCATCCTGGCTAACACGATGAAACCCTGTCTCTACTAAAAATACAAAAAATTAGCTGGGTGTGGTGGTAGGCGCCTGTAGTCCCAGGTACTCGGGAGGCTGAGGCAGAAGAATGGCGTGAACCCGGGAGGCAGAGCTTGCAGTGAGCCGAGATCGCGCCACTGTACTACAGCCTGGGCGACAGAGGGAGACTCCGTCTCAAAAAATAAAAAAAAAAAAAAAAAAAAAAAATATATATATATGCATTTAAAACCATTGAGAACATTATGTAATAGAAGAGGTTTTAGCTTTGTCTTATACCCTTCCCTAATTCATTTCCTGTACTCTTTATGTATTTATATTCTTGTTTCAATTAGTAACATAAAAATATTGTTCACTCCAGTGCAAAGTAGTGACGTAAAATCTTTTAAAAGGACATTGTGCTAAGTGATGGCTTTGCTTTCCATTTTTGTACACAGATTTGAAGAGATTTCCTGGATGTGGAGTGTGGCTTCCAAAACCATCTTTTCCTTGTGCTGTATTTGTTGCAACAATGTTTAGGAGATTGACACTTTCACACCTGCTTTTTACCACTATCCTTGGAATTGCTGGAGGAGTATATGTTTTTCAACCAGTATTTGAACAGTATGCCAAAGATCAGAAGGAATTAAAGGTGCAGTTGGTACAAGAATCAGAAGAGAAGAAAAGTTAATACTACATTGAGTTAGGCCAGGCGTGGTGGCTCACTCCTGTAATCCCAGCACTTTGGGAGGTCGAGGCGGGTGGATCATGAGGTCAGGAGTTCGAGACCTGCCTGACCAACATGGTGAAACCCTGTCTCTACTAAAAATACAAAAATCAGCCGGGCTTGGTAGTGTGCACCTGTAATCCCAGCTACTCGGGAGGCTGAGGCAGGAGAATCACTTGAACCTGGGAGACAGAGGTGGCACTGAGTTGAGATCACGCTGCTGCACTCCAGCCTGGGCGACTGAGCGAGACTCCATCTCAACAAAAAGAAAACAAATACTTCATGAAGTTGAACCGTAATAATTGCTTAAAGTTCCATTGTAATTATTTTAACTTTAGCAAAAACATAGATGTATTTAAAAATAAATCATGGATAATGATTTTTTAACCTAACACTTAATGTTTACTGTATTTTTGTCATTTTATGTCTTTTTACCAGGACAGAAAAGTAATTTCCTTTTAAACAAAAGTGAATGTTTTAGAAATATTTTCTACTTGAGGTTTGTTTTTCTAGGAATTTAGCATATGTAATATCATGGGGTGCCAGCTTCAGTGTGTATAAAATAATTGGGGAGGGTGTTTACAATAGTATTTGTAGATATGTGAACCAAGTTAAACTACCTCAGACAGAAAGCCCTGCAGTTACCCTGCAATTAGATTGGTTTAATATATTTCGGCAGTCATTCAATCCTAGCCGTTTTTCATCTCAGGCGGTGTGGAGGAGTAGTTGAGAATTGGGATGGCTTAGATCAAATTGGGGTTTTAGAGAAGGTAGATGCTGTTTGAGAGGATGGCAGGTGTGACACAGATGTTTGTTTAATCCACTAAGCAAATTTGCATTAATAATGGTGTTAAGGGAATAGTTTGTTATGAAGCTGTTATTCATATAGTTAAAAAGTTTTTTGAAGTTGCTAAGAATTGGTATTACTTTTTAACCTAATCTTAAGTTTGTATTTTCTTTTTTTTTTTTTTTAATTTAAGTTCTGGGATACATGTGCTGAACGTACAGGTTTGTTACGTAGATATACATGTGCCATGGTGGTTTGCTGCACCTGTCAACCCGTCATCTAGGTTTTAAGCCCCACATGCATTAGGTATTTGTTCTAATGTTCTCCCTCCTCTTGTCCCCCACCCCCAGACAGGCCCTGATGTGTGATGTTCCCCTCCCTGTGTCCATGTGTTCTTGTTGTTCAACTTCCACTTATGAGTGAGAACATGTGGTGTTTGGTTTTCTGTTCCTATGTTAGTTTGCTGAGAATGATGGCTTTCAGCTTCATCCATGTCCCTACAAAGCACATCAACTCATTTTTTTTTTCTTTTTTTTTTTTGGAGATGGAGTCTGGCTCTGTCGCCCAGGCTGGAGTGCAATGGTGCGATCTTGGCTCACTGCAACCTCCACCTCCGAAGTTCAAGCAATTCTACTGCCTCAGCCTCCTGAGTAGCTGGGACTATGGGAGTGCACCACCACGCCCAGCTAATTTTTGTATTTTTAGTAGAGACAGGGTTTCGCCATTTTGGCCAGGATGGTTTCAATCTCTTGACCTCGTGATCTGCCCGCCTTGGCCTTCTAAAGTGCTGGAATTACAGGCATGAGCCACTACACCCAGCCGAACTAATTTTTTATGACTGCATAGTATTCCGTGGTATATATGTCTCATATTTTCTTTATCCAGTCTATCACTGATGTACATTTGGGTTGGTTCCAAGTCTTTGCTATTTTGAACAGTGCTGCAATAAACATATGTGTGCAGGTGTCTTTTTTTTTTTTAGATGGAGTCTTGCTCTGTTGCCCAGGCTAGAGTGCAGTGGCACAGTCTCGGCTCACTGCAAGGCCCGCCTCCTGGGTTCACACCATTCTCCTGCCTCAGCCTTCCGAGTAGCTGGGACTACAGGCACCTGCCACCATGCCTGGCTAACTTTTTTTTTTTTTTGTATTTTTAGTAGAGACGGGGTTTCACCATGTTAGCCAGGATGGTCTCGATCTCCTGACCTCGTGATCCACCCCCCTCAGCCTCCCAAAGTGCTGGGATTACAGGTGTTAGTCACTGTGCCCAGCCGAGGATGTGTCTATAGTAGAATGATTTATAATCCTTTGGGTATATACCCAGTAATGGGATTGCTGGGTCAAATGGCATTTCTGGTTCTAGATCCTTGAGGAATCGCCACACTGTCTTCCATAATGGTTGAATTAATTTACACTCCCACCAACAGTATAAAAGCGTTCCTGTTTCTCCACAGCGTTGCCAGGATCTGTTGTTTCCTGACTTTTTAATGAGCACCATTCTAATTGGCATGAGATAGTATCACATTGTAGTTTTGATTTACGTTTTTCTAATGACAAGTGATGATGAGCATTTTTTCATATGTTTGTTGGCTGCGTAAATATCTTCTTTTAAGAAGTGTCTATTCATATCCTTCACCACTTTTTGATGGGGTTGTTTGGTTTTTTCTTGTAAATTTGTTTAAGTTCCTTATAGATTCCGGAGATTAGCCCTTTGTCAGATGGATACGTTGCAAAAATTTTCTCCCATTTTGTAGGTTGCCTGTTCACTCTGTTGATATATCGTTTCTTTTGCTGTGCAGAAGCTCTTTAATTAGATCCCATTTGTCGATTTTGGCTTTTGTTGGAATTGCTTTTTGGTGACCTAGTCATGAAGTCTTTGCCCGTGCCTATGTGCTGAATGGTATTGCCTAGGTTTTCTTCTAGAGATTTTATGGTTTTGTAGCAGGATGAGCCGCAGACAAAACCTCTCACACACCGAGATAGTGAAGGGAGTGGCTTTTATCAGCTGGAAACGTTGGCAGACTAGCGTCTTAAAATCTGAGCTTGTCAGGTGCCCAACTTCTGTCCCTTTTAAGGGCTCACAACTCTAAGGGGGTCCGCATGAGAGGGTCGTGATCGATTGAACAAGCCAGGGGGTATGTGACAGGGGCTGCAAGAACTGGTGGTGAGAGTGAAACAGAAAATGTCCTTCCATCCAATGTCTGGAATATATAGATAACATCAGTTGCTAGGTCAGGGGTGGAATTTTAACTACCAGGCTTAGGTCAGGCAGGCCCAGGCTTGGTTTCAGGTCTGGTTCCTAGGCCCCGGGCTACCTGCCTTTTGTTTTGCCTTTTTTTCCCCCTTTTCTGAGTATGAAACAATATAAAACAATATGAGAGGGTCTGTCTCTCTTCTCTCAGTTTTAGGTTTTCAATTGAAGTCATTAGTCCATCTTGAGTTAATTTTTATATAAGGTGTAAGGAAGGGGTCCAGTTTCTGTTTTCTCAATATGGCTAGCCAGTTTTCCCAGCACCATTTATTAAATAGGGAATCCTTTCCCCGTTGCTTGTTTTTGTCAGGTTTGTTGAAGATCAGATGGTTGTAGATGTGTGGTGTTATTTCTGAGGTCTCTGTTCTGTTCCATTGGTCTATATATCTGTTTTGGTACCAGTACCATGGCGTTTTGGTTACCGTAGCATTTTTGTATAGTTTGAAGTCAGGTAGCTTGATGCCTCCAGCTTTGTTCTTTTTCCTTAGGATTGTCTTGGCTATGTGGGTTCTTTTTTGGTTCCATACGAAATTTGAAGTAGTTTTTCTAATTCTGTGAAGAAAGTCAATGGTAGCTTGATGGTAATAGCAATGAATCTATAAATTACTTTGGGTTGTATGGCCATTTTCATGATATTGATTCTTCCTATCCAAGAGCATGGAATATTTTTCCATTTGTGTCCTCTCTTATTTCCTTGAGCAGTGGTTTGCAGTTCTCCTTGAAGAGGTCCTTCGTGTCCCTTGTGAGTTGTATTCCTAGGTATTTTAATTTCTTTGTAGCAATTGTGAATGGGAGTTCCCTCATGATTTGGCTCTCTGTTTGTCTATTATTGGTGTATAGGAATGCTTGTTTTGCACATTAATTTTGTATCCTGAGACTTTGCTGAAGTTGCTTATCAGCTTAAGGAGTTTTTGGGCTGAGACAATGGGGTTTTCTAAATACACAATCATGTCATCTGCAAACAGGACAATTTGACTTCCTCTCTTCCTATTTGAATACCCTTTATTTCCTTCTCGTCTGATTGCCCTGGCGAGTACTTCCCATTACTATGTTGAATATGAGTGGTGAGAGAGGGCAACCTTGTGCCGGTTTTCAAAGGGAATGCTTCTATTAAGCTTGTAGTTTCAATGAGATCTATAAATGTAATCACATATATACAAAGTTCTTTATCTAAATGAACATGTTTTTATTATTATTGATGTTCTTTTTCTTAAGATGTGTAAGAATTTACTTTTTTTTTTTTTTTTTTTTTGAGACAGAGTCTCACTGTGTTGCCCATGCTGGAGTGCAGTGGCCAGATCTTGGCTCACTGCAAGTTCTGCCTCCCGGGTTTATGCCATTCTCCTGCCTCAGCCTCCGGAGTAGCTGGGACTACAGGCGCCCGCCACCTCGCCCGGCTAGTTTTTTGTATTTTTTTAGTAGAGATGGGGTTTCATCGTGTTAGCCAGGATGGTCTCGATCTCCTGACCTCGTGATCTGCCCGTCTCGGCCTCCCAAAGTGCTGGGATTACAGGCTTGAGCCACCGTACCCGGCCAAGAATTTACTTTTAATCTTAAGATTTAAGAATTTCTAAAATTCATTATAAGTTAATCTCAGCTATGTTAAGTGGAGACCAGCATAGGTAATTTTTTTTTTTTTTTTTGGGATGGAGTCTCGCTGTGATGCTCAGGCTGGAGTGCAATGGCGTGATCTTGGCTCCCTGCAACCTGCCCCACCCAGGTTTAAGCGATTCTCCTGCCTCAGCCTCCTGAGCAGCTGGGATTACAGGCACCTGCCACCACACCCAGCTAATTTTTGTATTTTTAGTAGAGATTGGGTTTCACCCTATTGGCCAGGCTGGTCTTGAACTCCTGATCCGAAATGATCCACCCACCTTGGCCTCCCAAAGTGCTGGGATTACAAGCATGAGCCACTGCGCCTGGCCTAGCATAGGTAATTTTTAAAAAAAGAAAGTGAAGAAATTACAAAAGTAGTATATGTTCCTTAAAGCATTCTAATAATACAAAGTTAACAAAGTGAAGAGTGAAAATGATTGATGTATAAATTGATTTATTCAGTACCTTTAACAATTTAGGGTGAACTTTTGAGGTTTTCTTTTTGTTTTTTGTTTTTAAAGAGATAGCGTCTCGCTCTGTCACCCAGGCTTGAGTGTAGTATCATCATTGCTCGCTATAACCTTGAACTCCGGGGCTCAAGTGATTCCTCCCGTCTCATCTTCTACAGTAGCTAGGACTACAGTTGTGCAGAACTACGTCTGGCCCACTTAAAACAAATCTTTGTAGAAAGGGGGTCTCACTCTGTTGCCTAGTCCGGTCTCAATCTCCTGGACTCAAGCAATCTTCTTGCCTTGGCCTCCCAAAGCACTAGGATTCTAGGTGCCAGTCACTGTGCTTGGCAAGATTTTTTCCTATGCACTTAAAAGTAGTTATAAAAATTTTAATTTAAATGCCAAGTGTCTGCTGGGTAACAGGTTTGGCTTTGCTTGGCTCTAGACTGGAATTCTGTTCTTTGTGTCTTCTCATTCTGGGACCGAGGCTCAAGGAGCAGCCTCTGTCAGGGCTATGACAGGGTGTAGGAGAGAGAGAGATTGAGAGTAGTTGTAAGTTTCTGCTCAATTGTGGCAAATTATCTCATCTGCTCATATTTTGGCTTACAGCATGTCGCACGCTCAAGCCTAAAGTCATCAAGGCAAGGAACGTGGACTCTTCTCATAGGATGCAAAGTCATGTCACGTGACAGGAATATATAATGTTACTACATTCAAGGAATAATCCTAACACATCAAGTTAAAGTAAACTGCTTTTGATCCTCCTTTTGAAAAGGATGCCATTTTAGTTGTTATATACCGAGTGCCAGAGGCTGAGTTTTTTTTTCTTCCAGTGAAGATACTGCATTCATTGAAATCAAAACCACACTGAGTTACCATTTCATGTTCACTAGGATGACTGCAATCAAAAAGATGGAAAATGACAAGTGCTGGTGAGGATGTGGAACAATTGGAACCTTCATACACTACTGGTGGGAAAGTTAAAAGGTGCAGTCACTTTAGGAAAGTTTGGCAGTTCTTCAGATGGTTAAATGTAGAGTTACTATATGGCCTAGCAATTCCCCTTACAGGCATATGCCCAAGATAATTGAAAATATATGTTCAGGGCTACCCACTTTGGGTCCCCTCCCTTTGCATGGGAGCCCTGTTTTCACTCTGTTACATCTTGGAACTGAATTCTTCTGGTCCATGTTTGTTACGGCTGGAGCTGAGCTTTGGCTCGCCGTCCACCCCTGTTGTTTACTGCCGTTGCAGACCTGCCGCTGACTTCCATCCCTTCGGATCCGGCAGGGTGTCCGCTGTGCTCCTGATCCAGTGAGGCGCCGATTGCCACTCCCAATCAGGCTAAAGGCTTGCCATTATTCCTGCACGGCTAAGTGCCTGGGTTCGTCCTAATTGAGCTAAACACTAGTCACTGGGTTCCACGGTTCTCTTCCGGATTCCATGGCTTCTAATAGAGCTATAACACTCACTGCATGGCCCAAGATTCCATTCCTTGGAATCCGTGAAGCCAAGAACCCCAGGTCAGAGAACATGAGGCTTGCCACCATCTTAGAAGCGGCCGGCCACCATCTTGGGAGCTCTGGGAGTAAGGACCCCGGGTAACATTTGGCGACCACGAAGGGACCTCCAAAGTGATGGGAAACGTTCCCGCCAAAGCAAAAATGCCCCTAAGATGTATTCTGGAGAATTGGGACCAGTTTGACTCTCAGACACTTAAGAAAGAAACGACTTACATTCTTCTGCAGTACCACCTGGCCACAATATCCTCTTAAAGGGGGAGAAACCTGGCCTCCTGAGGGAAGTATACATTATGACACCATCTTACAGCTAGACCTCTTTTGTAGAAAAGAAGGCAAATGGAGTGAAGTGCCACATGTACAAACTTTATTTTCATTAAGAGACAACTCGCAATTATGTAAAAAGTGTGGTTTATGCCCTACAGGAAGCCTTCAGAATCTATCTCCCTGCCCCAGGGTCCCCCGACTCCTTCCCCAACTAATAAGGACCCCCCTTCAACCCAAACTGTCCAAAAGGAGATAGACAAAGGGGTAAACAGTGAACCAGAGAGTGCCAGTATTCCCCGATTATGCCCCCCTCCAAGCAGTGGGAGGAGGAGAAATCGGCCCATCCAGAGTGCATGCACCTTTTTCTCTCTCAGACTGAAAGCAAATTGAAATAGACCTAGGTAAATTCGCAGATCACCCTGATGGCTATATTGATGTTTTACAAGGGTTAGGACAATCCTTTGATCTGACATGGAGAGATATAATGTTACTGCTAAATCAGACACTAACCCCAAATGAGAGAAGTGCCGCCATAACTGCAGCCCGAGAGTTTGGCGATCTCTGGTATCTCAGTCAGGTCAATGACAGGATGACAACAGAGGAAAGAGAACGATTCCCCACAGGCCAGCAGGCAGTTCCCAGTGTAGACCCTCACTGGGACACGGCCTCAGAACATGGAGATTGGTGCCACAGACATTTGCTAGCTTGCGTGCTAGGACTCAGGAAAACTAGGAAGAAGCCTATGAATTATTCAGTGATGTCCACTATAACACAGGGAAAGGTTTTCTGGAGAGGTTTTCTACCGCATTTCTGGAGAGACTAAGGGAGGCATTGAGGAAGCATACCTCTCTGTCACCTGACTCTATTGAAAGTCAACTAATCTTAAAGGATAGGTTTATCACTCAGTCAGCTGCAGACATTAGAAAAAACTTCAAAAGTCGCCTTAGGCCCGGAGCAAAACTTAGAAAACCTATTGAAATTGGCAACCTCAGTTTTTTATAATAGAGACAGGAGGAGCAGGTGGAATGGGACAAATGGGATTAAAAAAAAAGGTCACCACTTTAGTCATGGCCCTCAGGCAAGCGGACTTTGGAGGCTCTGGAAAAGGGAAAAGCTGGGCAAATCGAATGCCTAATAGGGCTTGCTTCCAGTGTGGTCTGCAAGGACACTTAAAAAAAGATTGTCCAAGTAGAAATAAGCTGCCCCCTCGTCCATACCCTTATGTCAAGGGAATCACTGGAAGGCTCACTGCCCCAGGGGATGAAGGTCCTCTGAGTCAGAAATCATTAACCAGATGATCCAGCAGCAGGACTGAGGGTGCCCGGAGCAAGTGCCAGCCTGTGCCATCACCCTCACAGAGCCCCAGGTATGCTTGACCATTGAGGGCCAGGAGGTTAACTGTCTCCTGGACACTGGCACAGTCTTCTCAGTCTTATTGTCCTGTCCCAGACAACTGTCCTCCAGATCTGTCACTATCCGAGGGGTCCTAGGACAGCCAGTCACTAGATACTTCTCCCAGGCACTAAGTTGTGACTGGGGAACTTTATTCTTTTCACATACTTTTCTAATTATGCCTGAAAGCCCCACTCCCTTGTTAGGGAGAGACATTCTAGCAAAAGCAGTGGCCATTATACACCTGAACATAGGAGAAGGAACACCCGTTTGTTGTCCCCTGCTTGAAGTCTGGGCAACAGAAGGACAATATGGACGAGCAAAGAATGCCCATCCTGTTCAAGTTAAACTAAAGGATTCCGCCTCCTTTTCCTACCAAAGGAAGTAACCCCTTAGACCCAAGGCCCAACAAGGACTCCAAAAAATTGTTAAGGACCTAAAAGCCCAAGTCCTAGTAAAACCATGCAATAACCCCTGCAGTACTCCAATTTTAGGAGTACAGAAACCCAACAGACAGTGGAGGTTAGTGCAAGATCTCAGGATTATCAATGAGGCCATCGTCCCTCTATACCCAGCTGTACCTAACCCTTATACTCTGCTTTCCCAAATACCAGAGGAAGCAGAGTGGTTTCCAGTCCTGGACCTTAAGGATGCCTTTTTCTGCATCCCTTTACATCTGACTCTCAATTCTTGTTTGCCTTTGAAGATCCTTTGAACCCAACGTCTCAACTCACCTGGACTGTTTTACGCCAAGGGTTCAGGGTTAGCCCCCATCTATTTGGCCAGACATTAGCCCAAGACTTGAGCCAGTTCTCATACCTGGACACTCTTGTCCTTCGGTACATGGATGATTTACTTTTAGCCACCCGTTCAGAAACCTTGTGCCATCAAGCCGCCCAAGGGCTCTTAAATTTCCTCGCCACCTGTGGCTACAAGGTTTCCAAACCAAAGGCTCAGCTCTGCTCACAGCATGTTAAATACTTAGGGCTAAAATTATCCAAAGGCACTAGGGCCCTCAGTGAGGAACGTATCCAGCCTGTACTGGCTTATCTTCATCCCAAAACCCTAAAGCAACTAAGAGGGTTCCTTGGCATAACAGGCTTCTGCTGAATATGGATTCCCAGGTACAGCAAAATAGCCAGACCATTATATACACTAAGGAAACTCAGAAAGCCAATACCCATCTAGTAAGATGGACACCTGAAGCAGAAGCGGCTTTCCAGGTCCTAAAGAAGGCCCTAACCCAAGCCCCAGTGTTAAGCTTGCCAATGGGGCAACACTTTTCTTTATATGTCACAGAAAAAACAGGAATAGCTCTAGGAGTCCTTACACAGGTCCAAGGGATGAGCTTGCAACCCGTGGCATACCTGAATAAGGAAACTGATGTAGTGGCAAAGGGTTGACCTCATTGTTTACAGGTAGTGGCGGCAGTGGCAGTCTTAGTATCTGAAGCAGTTAAAATGATACGAGGAAGAGATCTTACTGTGTGGACATCTCATGATGTGACCGGTATACTCACTGCTAAAGGAGACTTGTGGCTGTCAGACAGTTGTTTACTTAAATATCAGGCTCTATTACTTGAAGGGCCAGTGCTGTGACACAACCCAGCCACATTTCTTCCAGACAGTGAAGAAAAGATAGAACATAATTGTTAACAAGTAATTGCTCAAACCTACGCCGCTTGAGGGGGACCTTTTAGAGGTTCCCTTGACCAATCCCGTCCTCAATTTGTATATTGATGTAAGTTCCTTTGTAGAAAAAGGACTTTGAAAAGTAGGGTATGCAGTGGTCAGTGATAATGGAATACTTGAAAGTAATCCCCTCACTCCAAGAACTAGTGCTCAGCTGGCAGAACTAATAGCCCTCACTGGGGCACTAGAATTAGGAGAAGGAAAAAGGGTAAATAAATATATATACAGACTAGGTAAGTGTACATAAGTACGCTTACCCCCATGCCCATGAGGCAATATGGAGAGAAAGGGAATTCCTAACTTCCGAGGGAACACCTGTCAAACATCAGGAAGCCATTAGGGGATTATTATTGGCTGTCCAGAAACCTAAAGAGGTGGCAGTCTTACACTGCTGGGTCATCAAAAAAGAAAGGAAAGGGAAATAGAAGGGAACTGCCAAGCGGATATTGAAGCCAAAAGAGCCGCAAGGCAGGACCCTCCATTAGAAATGCTTACAGAAGGACCATTAGAAATACTTATAGAAGGACCCCTAGTACGGGGTAATCCTCTCTGGGAAACCAAGCCCCAGTACTCAGTAGAAGAAATAGAATGGGGAAGCTCACGAGGACATAGTTTCCTCCCCTCAGGATGGCTAGCCACCAAAGAAGGAAAAATACTTTTACCTGCAGCTAACCAATGGAAATTACTTAAAACTCTTCACCAAACCTTTCACTTAGGCATCAATAGCACCCATCAGGTGGCCAAATCATTATTTACTGGACCAGGCCTTTTCAAAACTATTAAGCAGATAGTCAGGGCCGGTGAAGTGTGCCAAAGAAATAATCCCCCGCCTTATCGCCAAGCTCCTTCAGGAGAACAACGAATAGGTCATTACCCAGGAGAAGACTGGCAACTAGATTTTACCCACATGCCCAAATCTCAGGGATTTCAGTATCTACTAGTCTGGGTAGATACTTTCACTGGTTGGGCAGAGGCCTTCCCCTGTAGGACAGAAAAGTCCCAAGAGGTAATAAAGGCACTAGTTCATGAAATAATTCCCAGATTTGGACTTCCCCGAGGCTTATGGAGTGGCAATGGTTCCGCTTTCAAGGCTACAGTAACCCAGGGAGTATCCCAGGCGTTAGGTATACAATATCACTTACACTGCGCCTGGAGGTCACAATCCTCAGGGAAGGTTGAGAAGATGAATGAAACACTCAAACGACATCTAAAAAAAGCTAACCCAGGAAATCCACCTTGCATGGCCTGCTCTGTTGCTTATAGCCTTACTAAGAATCCAAAACTCTCCCCAAAAAGCAGGACTTAGTCCATACGAAATGCTGTGTGGACGGCCCTTCCTAACCGATGACTTTGTGCTTGACCGAGAGACGGCCAACTTAGTTGCAGACATCACCTCCTTAGCCAAATATCAAGTTCTTAAAACATTACAAGGAGCCTGTCCCCAAGAGGAGGGAAAAGAATTATTCCACCCTGGTGACATGGTATTAGTCAAGTCCCCTCCCTCTAATTCCCCATCCCTAGATACATCCTGGGAAGGACCGTACCCAGTCATTTTATCTACCCCAACTGCGGTTAAACTGGTTGGAGTGGAGTCTTGGATACGTCACACTTGAGTCAAACCCTGGATACTGCCAAAGGAACCTGAAAATCCAGGAGACAACACTAGCTATTCCTGTGAACCTTTAGAGGATCTGCGCCTGCTCTTCAAGCAACAAGCATGAGGAAAGTAACTAAAATCGCAAATCCCCATGGCCCTCCCTTATATTTTTCTCTTTACTGTTCTCTTACCCCCTTTCACTCTCACTGCACCACCCCCCCCCATGCCGCTGTATGACCAGTAGCTCCCCTTACCAAGAGTTTCTATGGAGAATGTGGTTTCCCGGAAATATTGATGCCCCATCGTATAGGAGTTTATCTAAGGGAAACCTCACCTTCACCGCCCACACCCATATGCCCTGCAACTGCTGTAACTCTGCCACTCTTTGCATGCATGCAAATACTCATTATTGGACAGGGAAAATGATTAATCCTAGTTGTCCTGGAGGACTTGGAGCCACTGTCTGTTGGACTTACTTCACCCATACCGGTATGTCTGAGGGGGGTGGAGTTCAAGATCAGGCAAGAAAGAACACACGTAAAGGAAGTAATCTCCCAACTGACCTGGGTACATAGCATGCCTAGCCCCTACAAAGGACTAGATCTCTCAAAACTACATGAAACCCTCCGTACCCATACTCGCCTGATAAGCCTATTTAATACCACCCTCACTGGGCTTCATGAGGTCTCAGCCCAAAACCCTACTAACTGTTGGATGTGCCTCCCCCTGCACTTCAGGCCATACATTTCAATCCCTGTACCTGAACAATGGAACAACTTCAGCACAGAAATAAACTCCACTTCCGTTTTAGTAGGACCTCTTGTTTCCAATCTGGAAATAACCCATACCTCAAACCTCACCTGTGTAAAATTTAGCAATACTATAGACACAACCAACTCCCAATGCATCAGGTGGGTAACTCCTCCCACACGAATAGTCTGCCTACCCTCAGGAATATTTTTTGTCTGTGGTACCTCAGCCTATCATTGTTTGAATGGCTCTTCAGAATTTATGTGCTTCCTCTCATTCTTAGTGCCCCCATGACTATCTACACTGAACAAGATTTATACAATTATGTCATACCTGAGCCCTGCAACAAAAGAGTACCCATTCTTCCTTTTGTTATCAGAGCAGGAGTGCTAGGCGGACTAGGTACTGGCATTGGCGGTATCACAACCTCTGCTCAGTTCTACTACAAACTATCTCAAGAACTAAATGGTGACATGGAACGGGTCGCCAACTCCCTGGTCACCTTGCAAGATCAACTTGATTCCCTTGCAGCAGTAGTCCTTCAAAATCGAAGAGCTTTAGACTTTACTAACTGCCGAAAGAGTGGGAACCTGTTTGTTTTTAAGGGAAGAATGCTGTTATTACGTTAATCAATCCAGAATTGTCACCAAGAAAGTTAAAGAGATTCAAGACTGAATACAACGTAGAGCAGAGGAGCTTTAAAACACCAGACCCTGGGGCCTCCTCAGCCAATGGATACCCTGGATTCTCCCCTTCTTAGGACCTCTAGCGGCTATAATATTGTTTCTCCTCTTTGGACCCTGTATCTTTAACCTTCTTGTTCAGTTCTTCTCTTCCAGAATCGAAGCTGTAAAGCTACAAATGGTTCTTCAAATGGATACCCAGATGCAGTCCATGACTAAGATCTACTGCGGACCCCTGGACCGGCCTGCTAGCCCATGCTCCGATGTTAATGACGTCAGAGTCACCCCTACTGAGGAAATCTCAACTGCACAACCCCTACTATGCTCCAATTCGGCAGGAAGCAGTTAGAGCGGTCGTCAGCCAACCTCCCCAGCAGCACTTGGGTTTTCCTGTTGAGAGGGGAACTGAGACAGGACTAGCTGGATTTCCTAGGCCGACTAAGAATCCCTAAGCCTAGCTGGGAAGGTGACCACATCTACCTTTAAGCATGGGGCTTCCAACTTAGCTCACACCAGACCAATCAGGTAGTAAAAAGAGCTCACTAAAATGCTAATTAGGCAAAAACAGGAGGAAAACAAATAGCCAATTATCTATCGCCTGAGAGCACAGTGGGAGGGACAATGATCAGGATATAAACCCAGGCATTCGAGCTGGCAATGGCTATCCTCTTTGGGTCCCTTCCCTTTGTATGGGAGCTCTGTTTTCACTCTATTAAATCTTGCAACTGCAAAAACAAACAAACAAAAAAACAGGCAAAACAGAAAATATATGTTCACACTAAAGCTAGTAAATGAGTGTTCATTGCATTATTCATAATAGCCAAAAAATGGAAACAACCCAAGCGTCCATTAACTGATGAATGGATAAATAAGTGGTATATCCGTATAAAGGAATATTATTCAGCCAAAATGAGAAAAAGTATGTGTTATAACATAGAAAAAATTAGAATACATTATGAAATAAGCCATGCACAAGATGGCACCTATTGGTATGTTTTCATTTGTATGACATGTCTAGAACAGGTAAATGTCTAGAGACAGAAAGTAAATTAGTGGCTGATAGGGGTTGATTGAAGGGGGGATGGAGAATCATTACTAGTGGAGATGTTTTTTTTTTTTTTTTTTTGAGACAGAGTCTGGCTCTGTCACCCAGGCTGGAGTGCAGTGGTGTGATCTCGATTCACTGCAAACTTTGCCTCCCAGGTTCAAGCGATTCTCCTGCCTTAGCCTCCCGAATAACTGGGATCACAGGCACAAACTACCACACTCAGCTAATTTTTGTATTTTTGGTAGAGACAGGGGTTCACCATATTGGCTAGGCCACTGTGCCCGGCCGTGGAGATTATTTTTAGGGTGATGAACTGGGCATGGTGGCTCATGTCTGTAATCCCAGCACTTTGGGAGGCCGAGGTGGGCAGATCACATGAGGTCAGGAGTTTGAGACCAGCCTGGCCAACACGGTGAAACCCTGTCTCTACTAAAAATACAAAAATTAGCCAGGTGTGTTGGCACACGCCTGTAGTCCCAGCTACTAAAGAGTTTGAGGAAGGAGAATTGCTTGAACCCAGGGGGCTGGAGGATGCAGTGAGCCGAGATCGTGCCGCTGCACTCCAGCCTGGGAAACAGTGAGACGCCATCTCAAAAAAAAAAAAGATTTTTAGGATGATGAAAACTTTCTGAAAGTAGATAGTGGTGATCAATGTATAACTTTGTGAATATATTAAAAACCACCAAATCGTACACTTTTAAAGGGTGAACTTTATTGTATGTGCATTATATCTCAAAGCTGTCATGAAGATACTGCATGCAAACCGCTGAATTGTACACTTTTAAGGGGTGAACTTTATTGTGTGTGAGTTATATCTCAAAGCTGTCATTAAAATAAGATACTGCATTCAAACTAGCAACTGCAGTTAAGGCAGTTCAGTGTTTTTTGCTCTTGTGGTACTCTACAATCCATCTATTTTTTAAATTGTCGTAAAATATACTTAAAATTTACTGTTTTAAAGTATACGGTTCAGTAACATTAAGTACTTTCACACTGTTGTGCAATTATCACCACCATCCATCTCCAGACGTTTTCTATCTGGTTTTTACAGGGAGCGGAGGGAATTGAATGGGGATATAGAGTCCCCTATCTCTAGATCTTCAAATCTTTGAAGGTTACATTAATGTCTACAATCCTTCCCTCCCCTCTGCTCACCTCCCCTTCTCTCTCTCTCCTTTTCTTTCTTTCTTTCTCTCTTCCTCTCTTTTTTTCTTTCTCTCTTTATTTTCCTTTCTTTCTCTGTTCCCCAGGCTGGAGTGCAGTGGCACAATCACAGCTCATTGCAGATTTGACCTCAGACTCAATTGATCCACCAGTCTCAACCTCCCAAGTAACTGGGATTATAAGCATGTGCCACCATGTCCAGCTAGTTTTTAAAACTTTTTTATAGAGATGGGGTCTCACTATGTTGCCCAGGCTGCTTTGAAACTCCGGGGCTCAAGCTATCCTCCAGCCTCAGTCTCCCAAAGTGCTGGAATTACAGGTGTGAGCCACCACGCCTGGCCTATGAATTGCTTCTAATTTACTGTCTTAGCCAGGTAAGGCAGATTCGGGGGCTTTCAGTTAGCACTTTCTATCATAAAGGCTTTTACAACAAGGTCGGTGTGAGGTCTCTCACATGCCAACTACTGAGTTTATATCTGTCCCACTTAAAGACCGGGAGAAAAAAATCCTGCAAAGTGGGTCCTATTAGATTAGTTTGGTCCAAAGCTGCATTCATCCTTTAACCTCCATGAACTCCCACTCTTAACTGAAAGGTCATGGTGGCATTTTCTAGTCTGCTTATACCAGCGTCCACTTAAGGCCTGTATCCAGTGGCCATCAAAGTCTGAGTATTTTTCTTTCCCCAGTGCACATTTGTCTGGTTAATGGCTTTGGATCTCTTGAGAAAAGGAGCAAGAGAATGATCATTGCATATTTTTATGGCATTGAAGAGTCCTTTCCCAGGGGTGGATACGGCTATTTAAATCATTGGGCTCTACATCTATGAAGTCTATGAAATGATTTAGATCAGTAAACTGGTGAGGGACCATGATTTGCATGGTAGAGACTGACATCAGCCTTCTATCCAGTAGTTCTTGATTCCCTACGCATCTCGCCCTTGCCCCCTGCCTTTTAAAAAAATATATGTAAGTCAAGAAGCACCACCCCATTTCTTTTTTGAAACAGAGTTTCTCTCTTGTTGCCCAGGCTGGAGTGCAATGGCACATTCTCGGCTCACTGCAACCTCCACCTCCCGGGTTCAAGTGATTCTCCTGCCTCAGCCTCCTGAGTAGCTGGGATTACAGGCATGCACCACCATACCTGGATAATTTTCTATTTTTAGTAGAGACGGGGTTTCTCTATGTTGGTCAGGCTGGTCTCGAACTCCTGACCTCGGGTGATCCGCCCGCCTCGGCCTCCCAAAGTGCTGGAATTACAGGTGTGAAACACCGGGCCCAGCCAAGAAACACCCCTTTTACCTTTCCTTTCAGAATACCATATCTCTTAGCTATCACCACAGATCTCTCTGGGTCCAGACACCCTGGTTGCACTCCCGACTTGCTTCCCATGGCAGTGTATATGTAATTATAGATACACACACGCAAGCCTATTATAATTTTCCTGAATCCTTTGAGAGTGAGTCATATGCAGGATGCCCTTTTATTCCTGAATATTTAATTCCTAAATGCAAAGATGCTCTCTTTCATAATCACAATATAATGATCAAGAAATTAGGATTGATATAACATTATTATCTAACTTCATATATCATCCAAATTCTCCCAAGTTTCATTAATGTCCTTTAGAATAAGACAAACTTGTTTTTTTCTGGTCCCAGAACTAATCCAGAATCATATTTGAATTTAGTTGTCATGTCTCTTGTTTCCTTTATTCTGGAGCCAGTTTCTCAGTCACTCCCTTTCACGACTGACTTTTTTTTTTTTTTTTTAGAGAGAGAGTCTCACTCTGTCACTCAGGCTGGAGTGCAGTGATGTGATCTTGGCTCACTGCAATCTCTGCCTCCTAGGTTGGAGCAATTCTCCTGCCTCAGCCTTCCAAGTAGCTGGGCTACAGGTGTGAGCCACCACGCCCGGCTAATTTTTGTATTTTTAGTAGAGACGGGGTTTTGCCATGTTGGTCAGGCTGGTCCTTAACTGCTGACCTCAGGTGATCCACCCACCTTGACCTCCCAGAGTGTTGGGATTACAGGCATGAGCCACTGTGGCTGGTCCACAACTGACATTTTTTTTTTTTTTTTTGAGACGGAGTCTCGCTCTGTCGCCCAGGCTAGAGTGCAGTGGTGCAATCTCGGCTCACAGCAAGCTCCACCTCCCAGGTTCACGCCGTTCTCCTGCCTCAGCCTCCCAAGTAGCTAAGACTATAGGCATCCGCCACCATGCCCGGCTAATTTTTTGTATTTTTTTAAGTAGAGGCGGGGTTTCACCCTGTTAGCCAGGGTGGTCTCGATCTCCTGACCTCATGATCTGCCCGCCTCAGCCTCTCAAAGTGCTGGGATTACAGGCGTCAGCCACAGCGCCCGGTCACAAATGACATTTTTTAAGAATACTGGCCTGCTGTTTTGTAGAATGTCCCTTAAATTGTGTTTGTTGATGGTTTTTTAATTATTTGATAGATTCAGTTTGATAGAAACATACAGAAATGATGTATTACCATGATTCATGGATTCCTATTTCGTGGGTTACAATCCATTACTACTATCAGGGCTGGCTGCGTAATTTGTGGGGCTCAGCACAAATGAAAATGCAGGGCCCTGGGTGTGGACAAGGAAGCCAATTTCCTCTTCTCATAAACTGCTGTTCCAGTCGATGCAAATGGACAATGCCCAGGGAACTGTATCCTCCACGCTGGTTTGTTCTCGATTGTTAGATGGCACTGGTAAGAGGCCCTAGCTGAATGGCCTGCAGAATGTGCTGTGTTACTGTCAGATTAGGGAGGGGATGACTGCCTTCTTGATCACGCCATGGTGCTATGAAAGTTGCAAATACAGGATAAAGTCCACTCTACTCAGACCGAGACAAATTGGAGATAGGAGAACACAAAGGAGAGAGCTCATGCTTGCATGTCTAAAGCTAAAAGCTGTTTCCAGGCAATAACCCACAAGAAATTCTCTCATGTCCTTCATGCATCTTATGCTTTGCATGGCTTGCATATTTCACACATGCACATATTTCTTTGACATGATTTCTTACTAGACGTTTTTTAGGACTGCATCTATTCAGATAAGATAATCTCAAAAGAAGGCTTGCCTGATAATGGCTTCTCTACCAGTGAAGCCATTCACTGCTACCGACTCTGGCTTTGAACCTCTGGTATCAATAAACTGTTTCTAAGCAGCTTACATGAACGTCTCTGTGTTACTGATAAAGGCTTCTCTTTACCTTCCCCTCTTTGGATGCATTTGTGGCTTGCTGTAACTGTGCATCCCAGGTTATAATCCTTTTTGCTTACTCCCAGATAAAATAATTATATTATGAGGTTTTTTTTCTGATGTCTTTTTTTTTAGGTTGACTGCCCTGGGATATGGGCCCAACCCTGAACCCTCCTGTACCTATCCATGTCTAGGCTTCTGCCAGGGTGGAAGGTGATGGCAAAACACGGGCCTCCCCCAGCCAAGGTGACCCAGTCACTGCTCTGAAGCAAGGCAGAGAATGCAAAGCTGGGCAGGGACCACGGGACCGGGGGTAGGGAGTGGGCAGCAGCAGGCCTCAGACCCATGTGTCATCAGAGGCTCCAGGTTCTCAGAATGCTCCATTGTGCCATCAGACTTCACTTAGAAACCACAAATTCAAAGGTAAAATGATAAAGGGTTTTAAGGCAATGACTCTACATTATTAAATTTCTGCGTGCCAAGCCTTGTGTGATTCTATAGGCCCACAAAGTCAGCCCTGACAAACACTATTAATTTTGATGTTCAAATTGACCCAGATTTGGCTAGTGAGAACCCCTTCAAGCTGGTTCCTGTGTCCTTTTTTTTTCTATTTAAATAAATGTTTCAAGTATAGAAATTAATTTTTAAACATTATCCAAAAGTTGTGTTCCATTTAACAAATGTAAAGCAGAACTTTTGGGGAAAAAAAGTTTACAATTAGGTATAAAATACTTAATAATATACTTTGACATTCACAGTAGCTGTTTTCGAAAAACAAATTTTGCTAATATAGCTTAAAAGGAAAATTACAGTCTCATTAAAAATAAATAAGCCTTTAACTGAGGAATAGTCCTCCCTCAGGATGGATCCTGTGTCCTTTGCATGTCACTGTCATTTTCTGAGCACTCTTTTACTTTCTGACTCATCTTTTTCCTTCCCAGACCAAGTTTTGTTTTCCTTTGTTTCTTTGTTTTTGAGATAGAGTCTCCCTCTGTCGCCCAAGCTGGAGTGCAGTGGCACGATCTAGGCATCTAGGTGCACTGGAGCCTCCGCCTCTCGGGTTCAAGTGATTCTCACGCCTCAGCCTCCCGAGTAGCTGGGAGCACAGGCGTGTACTACCACACCCAGCTAATTTTTGTATTTTTAGTAGAGACGGGTTTTCACCCTGTTGGCCAGGCTGGTCTGGAACTCCTGACTGCCCGCCTCGGCCTCCCAAAGTGCTGGGTCTACAGGTGTGAGCCACCGCGTCAGGCCCCAGACCAAGTTTTGAATCAAGAAGTACTGGGACCAGGCGCAGTGGCTCACACCTGTAATTTCAGCACTTTGGGAGGCTAAGGCGGGCGGATCATAAGGCCAGGAGTTTGAGACCAACCTGGCCAACGTGGTGAATCTCCGTCTCTACTAAAAATACAAAAATCAACCGGGCATGGTGGCAGGGGCCTGTAGTCCCAGCTACTTGGGAGGCTGAGGCAGGAGAATTGCTTGAAACCGGAAGGCGGAGGTTGCAGTGAGCTGAGATCACACCACTGCACTCTAGCCTGGGTGAAAGAGCGAAACTCTGTCTCAAAAAAAAAAAAAAAAAAAAAGTATTGGTTCTTTAAAAAAAAAAAAAAAAATTGAAGCAAAATCTGCATCACAAAACATTAATCTTGGTCATTTTAAAATGTACAATTCTGTGACATTTTGTACGTCTATCTAGTTCCAAGACTTTTTCATCACCCCAGAAGGAAACCTCGTGTGCAATTAACAGTGAACACCTCATTTCTCCCTCTCCCCAGCCTCTGGAAACCACTTGTCTGCTTTCCATCTTTACGGATTTACCTGCTCTGGATGTTTCATGTAAGTAGAATTATACAATATGTGGCCTTCTGTGTTTGACTTCTTTCACTTAGTGTAATGTTTTTGAAGTTCATCCATGTTGTAACATGTATCAATACTTTATTCCTCTTTATGGCTGAATACAATTCCATTATATGGATGTGCCACATTCTGTTTATTCATTCTTTGATGCCATTTGTCTCTAGTTCTGGGCTGTTGTAAATAATGCTGCTATGAACACTTAGGTACAAGTATTAAATATGTGTTTGGATGCCTGTTTTCAGTTTTTTTAGGCATAGTTCTAGGAATAGGCTTGCTAGGTCATCTGTTTAACTTTCTGAAGACTCATCAAACTGTTTTCCAAAGTGACTGCACTATTTTACATTCCCAGTTTCTCCATATCCTTGTCAAATCACCCTTCTTTCCTCCCTCCCTTTCCTTCTCCTTCTTTCTCTTTCTCTTGCTCTTTCTTTCTTTCCAACCTAGTGAGTTTGAAGTGGCAGCTCATTGTGGTTTTGATTCACATTTTCTTAACGACTAATGACATTAAACATCTTTCCATTTGATGTTGGCCATTTTTATGTCTTCTTTGGAGAAATGTATATCCAATTATATTCATGTGCCCATTTTTTAATTGGGTTATGTCTTTTTGTTGTTGAGTAGTTACAGCTCTTTATATATTCTGATACTATAATTTTATCAGATATATATGATTTGCAAATATTTTCTCTCATTCTGTAGGTTGTGTTTTCACTCTGTTGATAGCGTGTTTTATGCACCATTTACAAAAAATTTGGTGAAGTCTAATTAATCTACTCTTTTCTTCTGTTGCTTGTGTTTTTGGTGTCAAACCTAAAAAATATCATTGCTAAATCCAGGGTCATAAAGATTTGTGCCTATGTTTTCCTCTAAAAGTTTTAGAGTTTTAGTTCTTATATTCAGCTATTTGATTCATTTTGAGTTAATTTTTGTATATCATGTAATTTTGTATATGATATTGATAAGAGTCCAATTTCTTATTGTTCTTCTTTTTTTTTCTTTTTCTTTTTTTTCCAGAGACAGGGTCTTGCTCTGTCACCCAGGCTGGCGTGTAGTGGAGGGATCTCGGCTCACTGCAACCTCCTGGGCTCAAGCGATCCTCCCACCTCAGCTTCCCGAGTAGCTGGGACTACAGGCGCAAGCCACCATGTCTGGCTAATTTTTCTACTTTTAGTAGAGACAGGGTTTTACCATGTTGCCCTGTTGGGTCTGGAATTCCTGAGCTCAAGTGATCTACCCACGATGGCCTCCCAAAGTGTTGAAATTACAGACATGAGCTACCATGCCAGGCCTCAGTTTCATTCTTTTGCATGTAGATATCTAGTTCTCCGAGTACCACCTGCTGAGGCCACTTCTTTCTCCATTGAATGATCTTGACTATAGATGCATACTTTTATTTCTAGACTCTCAAGTCTATTCCACTCCTCTATATGTCTTTACATCAATACCATAATTTTTTTTTTAAATTACTGTACCTTTGTGGTAAGTTTTGAAATCAGGAAGCATGAGCTTTTTAAATTTTTGGGTCCTTTGTAATTTCATATGCATTTTAGCGTATACTTTTCCATTTCTTCAAAAATGTTGTTGAATCTGTAGCTCTATCTGGGGGAATATAGCCATCTTCACAATATTATGTGTTTGAATCCATGAACATTAAATGTATTTTTTATTTTTATTTTTTAATTTGAGAAGGAATTTCACTCGTCACCCAAGCTGGAATGCAGTGGTGCGATCTTGGCTCACTGTAACTTCCACCTCCCAGCTTCAAGCAATTCTCCTGCCTCAGTCTCCCGAGTAGCTGGGATTACAGGTGCCCACCACAACGCCCAGCTAATTTTTGTATTTTTAGTAGAGACGGGGTTTTGCCAAGTTGGCCAGGCTGGTCTCAAACTCCTGACCTCAGGTAATCCACCTGCCTCAGCCTCCCAAAGTGCTGGGATTACAGGCGTGAGCCACTGTGCCCAGCCATGTCTTTTCATTTATTTAGATTTTCTTTATTTTTTTCAGTAGTGGTTTGTGGTTTTCAATGTATAAATCCTGCACCTTCTTGGTTAAATTTATGCCTAAGTGTTTTATTCTTTTTAATATTATTGTAAATGGAACTTTTAAAGTTTCCTTTTCAATTGTTCATTTCTAATGTGTTGAAATGCAACTAATGTTTATGTGTCGATCTAGTCTTTTGCATTTTTGCTTATTTCATTTATTAGCTCTAATAGTTTTTTTATTATTTAGGATTTTCTATATATAATATCATGTAATTGGTTCCTTTTGTTGGAAAGGGATATTAAGAAATCAAGATCCCAAGCCTGTAATCCCAGCACTTTGGGAGGCCGAGGCGGGTGGATCACGAGGTCAGGAGATCGAGACCATCCTGGCTAACACGGTAAAACCCCGTCTCTACTAAAAAATACCAAAAACTAGCCGGGCGAAGTGGCGGGCGCCTGTAGTCCCAGCTACTCGGGAGGCTGAGGCAGGAGAATGGCGTGAACCCGGGAGGCGGAGCTTGCAGTGAGCTGAGATCCGGTCACTGCACTCCAGCCTGGGCAACAGAGCGAGACTCCGTCTCAAAAAACAAAAAAAAAAGAAAAAAAAGAAATCAAGATCCAGGTGCTAAGTGTACTCATAGCTACTTTGATATAATTGCTTCTAGGACCTCTTAGCAGACAGAACTAGATAATACATACATACACACACATATATATATATTTATATATTAAAATCCTTGAATTCTTACTGATTCCACCAACTTTAATTCTATTAGGAAAACTGGAGGTGAAACTCTCCATGCTGCAAGTAGCAGTGCCCGAAAAGCCCCAGGGTGGGAAGCAAGAGGTATACTGTGATCGATTCTGTGGCTGGAGTAAGAAGTGGCGTAGAGATGACTTTGAACTGGCACACAAGATGTGTTCAGTATACTTAGTTTCCATAATAACAGTCTCCTTGTTTTCTTTCTACCTCTCTGGATACTGTTTTTTTGGATTCCTTTTTGAACTTCTGTTGCTCATGCCTTAAAAGCTGGGTGTTCATCTGGGTTCTGTAACAAGCCTATTGTCCTCTCAGCTCACTTTCTAGATTAGCTCATTGATTCTAATGCCTTCCGGTACCTTTTGGGTAATAGCTACAGCACACGTTTTCAGTGCTTCAGATAGGCCTATTTGACTACATACTAAATATCCAGGCTTCACTTGGATATTCTGTTGTTGCTAGTGTGTCGAAATGGAAATGTCCTAAACTCATCACCGTGGCCTATTTCACCCTTCCTCCCGGTTGCAACTAGGTTTTCTTCCTATTGCTCAATGGTTTCTTGTTGCCCAAACCAGAAACTGGACATCCCCATGGACTCCTGCCTCGCTTTCACACCCCCACATCCAAGTCCTCTTGATTCATTCTCCTAAATATGTCAAATATGTCCATTCATCTCCATCCTTATGGCCACTGCCTTAATCAGATCACTATTATCCCTCACTTGGATTACAGAGTGCTAATTGACCTCTCAAACCCATTCTTAGTCTTAGAACCATTACAAACTTCAGTTCCAAGTTTTAGTCTTGGCTGTGCCACTTATTAGCTATATGATCTTGGTCAGATTGCTTAATCGCTTTAGGACTCAGTTTCCTCATCTGTAATACAGAGGCAAGAATAGAACCTACTTCATAAAGTAGTTGTAAGACACATAAGAGGTGATGTAGTCAAAACTATTAGCGTATTGGCTGACTCATAGTAAATGATCAAGAAATGTTAGTTATTATCATGATCATCATTGCACGGTTATTCACCACACGGCCTCTGTTATTTCTCCAAATTCTTTTCTGATTGTTTCAGTCTTTCAGCTTTTCTGAACCTCTTCCTGTTGCTCCAGGGTCGAATCCTATCTTTTGCTTCCAGGCCTTCCCTCTGCTCCCTTTTCCTGGAATTCTCTTCTCCCTTGCCCCTTGCCCTCATTCATTCTAAGTTTATCCATCATTTTCTCTTGATTTGGTGTCATTTATCTGTGTTCCAATAACACTCTTTAACTTCCTTTACTGAGGCTCTTATCTCACTACGGGAGTTGCCTACTTATTCGTTGGTCTCTCAAGTAAGTCCTGGGGTCAGGGACCAGTTTACCTTGTTTACTAATACAGGGCCTGACTTGATGAATGAGTGAATGAATGGGTGATGAATGGGCCATAGCGCCATCCTGGGTTTTCTGATCTCCTGTCTGGTATACTCCTGGTGAGAGCACTGCCTGGCCGCAGGAGTGGGGAAAGCTGAAGGTGGGCTTTCCCTGTACCATACCAGCCATTAGCAATTACTGCATTATTGGCTTCCCAGATTTTAGCTGACCAGTGATTGCCAGGACTATTCCTCTAGACATGAACATAGGGCTACCTTTTCTCTTTTTTTTTTTTTTTCCAGACAGAGTCTCTCTCTGTCGCCCAGGCTGGAGTGCAGTAGCGCCATCTCAGCTCACTGCAACCTCCACCTCTTGGGTTCAAGCGATTCTCCTGCCTCAGCCTCCTAAGTAGCTGGGACTACAGGCGCGTGCCACCATACCCGGATAATTTTTTGGTATTTTTAGTAGTGACGGGGTTTCACCGTGTTAGCCAGCATGGTGTCAATCTCCTGACCTTGTAATCCGCCCGCTTCGGGCGCCCAAAGTGCTGGGATTACAGGCGAGAGCCGCCGCACCCGGCCTTTTTCTCTTAACCTCACCAACAGTCTGATGGCCCTTCTCTCACACGGGAACAGCTCTTGAACTTATCAACCTGTTATGACATCTGTTATCTCTAAACCCGAGTTTACTGTGTTATGGTTTCCTGGAAATGTTATATCAAATGTGTGAAATTGCCGACTATTGGTAATTTCATAAGGTTCATCCTATACGTGCTTTTGTAAATTGGACCCATCTGACAAGCTAACTACTGTAACGCAAATTGTGAGTAGCTACAGATTGGAAAGGTGATGGAGTTGGCCAGGTGGGCCTGGGACAGCTGGAATTTGCGGTGGAGGTAGACACAAGTTAGCAAGATGGCTTAGAAGGCAGAAGAGAAGCCAGACTAAGGCTTCTCAACATTTTACTCTACTTAGAAGTGGAAACATTTGGTTCAGAGGGCCTTTGCCTTAGACTCCATAGGGGCAGGCCCAAGGCCGCTGAGGTGGATGAACTTGGCTGCCTCTGAGTGGGAACCAGGAGGCCTGATCCCCTACAAAGTCCCAGGTTCACGACCCCGCAGGCCCGAGCGACACCGTCGGCGCTGGAAGAAGAGAGCCACTGGGTGGCAGCAAAGGCACGCAGGTTTCTTCCGACAGAGGCGGTTCCTTAACATACTGTAGTTTCCTTCTTTTCAAACTCATTGCTCTAACACTCTTAGAAATTTACAGTGGTTTTATATTCTTGAATTAGACAGTGTGAGCAGAGACTCCGTTTGCCATTTCCTCTCAGAATTACATTGATGTTTTTCCTGCGAAAAGTTTTACTTATTTTTCTCCCATGTTATTTCCAGGAATCCCAGACTTTTCCTTGCCCCGGAAAGGCCGTGTCCAGGCCGACCTGAGCCAGGAGCCGCAGGGGTGGGAAGCCGGCAGCAGGGCCGGGCCCGGGAAGCCGCCTCAGGAGCCGCGAGGACTCGGGAACCCCGGGCGGGGCCGGCGTGCATTCGCCCGGCACCTCCGGCTGCTACGGTGGCCACCGCGATCTGATGCCCTGGAAAACACCTTTAGAACATGGCTTTTGGGGGAGGTGAATAGGGCAGAGTCCCCAAAGGACACCTCGCCGCATACCGGTTCTTGGTGCACTTTGTAAATGTCACCCCCGTGTCTCAAAACGAAAACATCCCTTTGTCTTCTAGCACCTTCCAGAACGGGGCAGTGGAAACTAGTGTTGGGACAAAGGAGGCGAGCAGGGCCTTTTCGGGGCTCACAGAGGACCCCTCAGAGGCGCGGCGGCGGGGGAGAGCGCGACAGTCCCCCAACCCCCGCCAACCGGGCAGGGGCCGCTCCCGAGGTGACAGGAGGAGGCGGGAGGTGGAGGAGAGAAGGTCCCGCCCCACCTCGCTCTCCTTTACGGGAAGTGATGTGGGGCCAGGCGGAAAATACCCGCCAAGAACCCAAAAAAGGCCAGCGGCGGGTGGACGCGGCGCGCGGGGACTCGAGCCGGGCGGGGACAGGACTGCGGGGCGAGCCAGGTGAGGGGGCCTGAGGAGCGGGAGGCTCGCGGCGGGTTCGGTCCCTCCGGGAGGACCGAGTGAGGCGTCCCCGTGGGGCCGTCCTGGGGCTGGGGTCGGAGGCTGCGCCGCCCTTTCTCCTCGCCTCCTGGCACCCGAGCCCGCCGGAAAAGTGGCTTCTCTCCCAGGCCCTCAGTGCAGACCCCAGTGATGACAACCGCCTGGTGCTGGTCAGGTGCGGTCCGGGGTCCGGCCAGGGTCTCAGGTCGCCTCCGGGTTGCATCCAGGTGCGAGGGTGCCCATCAAGGGTAGGAAACTTTCCTGGAGGGAAAGGAGGAAAGTCCCCGACCTCCCGCACGCCCCCCAGTTCATTCCTCCCTCTTTAGCTTTCAGTTTAACTGTTTAACCCGGTTGCCCTCTCGGTGAGGGTCTGGACTGCAGACTGGCTGCGAGGGAGGGGCTCTCCCTTCTCCTGTCAGTTAGACAGCAAACTACCTGGCGGCCAGGCCCTGCCGTCGGGACTGGTGGTGGGCTGATGTGATGACAGGCTTTAGTAACTATTGCCAAAGCCTGTCTCTGTCCCAGTAGATCACCAGCTCAGCAAAGGCAGGCCTGAAGCGAAGGGAATTTTGTGAGCCCTGGACTGAGGAGCCTTCCCAGCCTTTTAGCTCCTGCTGGCCACCTGGGCCTGCATGGCCTCAGGGTCTTCTGCCACAGGGTCCTCTTCCTTACCCCTGCAGCTAACAGCTGTTCTTTCCTTCCGGATGGATTCTCACTTTTTATGGTTGGTTGATCGGTCAGATGTTGGAGTTGGGGGTAGAGGGATTATAGAGTTGCGCTATGTACGTTTTCTCTAATCATTGCTAATTAAATTTGTTGATTCTCCACTCACTGTTCTTGTTACTTTTTTTTTTTTTTCCCCGGCCTTCTTAAAAACTTGCTTTAGAGGGAAAATACAACCTGGAAAACAGTTTCTGCAGATGGTTAGAAGTGAAGAAAGGTTAATATAATGCCGAAGGAACTTGACTGAGGATCATTATTTTCTGTATTTTCTGTTGGTTTATGTTGTTTTATGTTTTCATTCCTACTTTTTTCTTCCTTCCTTTGTACCCTTCTCTCTTCCTCCCTCCCTCGCTTTTTTCCCTCCTTCCTTAATTTCTATGACCTGCTTTGATTTTTAATTTCATTGAAGTATATTTAATCTATTTTTCCTTTTTTTTTTTTTTTGAGACGGAGTCTGATTCTGTCGCCCAGGTTGGACTGCAGTGGCGTGATCTTGGCTCACAACAACCTCTGCTTCCTGGATTGAAGTGATTCTTTTGCTTCAGACTCTAGAGTAGCTGGGATTACAGGCATGCGCCACCATGCTTGGCTAATTTTTGTATTTTTAGTAGAGGTAGGGTTTTGCTATGTTGGCCAGGCTGGTCTCAAACTCCTGACCTCAAGTGATCAACCCGCATCAGCCCAAAGTGCTGGGATTATAGGCTTGAGCCACCACACCCAGCCTGTTTTTCCTTTTGTTGTTTGTGCTTTTGATGTCAAATTTAAGAAAACATTGTCAAATTCAAGGTCATGAAGATGTATACTTATGTTTTCTTCTAAAAGTTTTATAGTTTTACCTCTTACATTTCATTCTTTGATCCATTTTAAGTTAATTTTTAAATATGGTGTGAGGTAGGAGGTCTAACTTCAACATTTTGTGTGTGGATATCCAGTTCTTTCAGCACCATTTGTTTAAAAGACTGTTCCTCTTTGAATGGTTTTGGCACCTCTGTTGAGATAAATTGACGATGAATGTAAAGGTTTCTTTCTGAACTGTCAATTCTATTCCATTGATCTGTATGTCTGTCCTCAAGCTAGTATCATACTACCTTGATTATTGTAGCTACATAGTGTTTTGAAATCAGGATATGTGAGTCCTTCAACCTTGTTCTTTTTCAAGATTGTTTTGAGTGTCCAGTTCCCTGAATTTTCATATGAATTTTTTTTTTTTTTTTTTTGAGACGGAGTTTTGCTATTATTTCGCAGGTTGGAGTGCAATGGCACGATCTCGGCTCACTGCAACCTCCGCCTCCCAGGTTCAAGTGATTCTCCTGCCTCAGCCTCCTGAGTAGCTGGGATTACAGGCATGCGCCACCACGCCCAGCTAATTTTGTATTTTTAGTAGAGACAGGGTTTCTCCATGTTGGTCAGGCTGGTCTCGGACTCCCGATCTCAGGTGATCTGTCTGCCTCAGCCTCCCGAAGTGCTGCGATCACAGGCATGAGCCACTGTGCCTGGCCTTCCATATGAAATTTAAAGTCAGCTTCTCAATTTCTGTTGTTTTGGTTCTAGAATAGATGTAAGGGTTTTGAAGTGAACAACAATCTCTAGGAGCCACACTTTTGAGTTTTCTCTCCCAAAGTTGCTTTTCCCCTTGTCTTCTCCATCTTAGTGAATGGCAACTTCACTCTTCCAGATGCTCACACCAAACATCCTGAAATCATTCTTGATTCTTTCTCTTATACCCCACATTACATTCCTCAGCAGGCTGAGTGTGGTGGCTCACGCCTGTAATCCCAGCACTTTGGGAGACAGGTGGACGGATCACAAGGTCAGGAGATCAAGACCATCCTGGCTAACACGGTGAAATCCCATCTCTACCAAAATACAAAAAATTAGCTGGGCATGGTGGTATGTGCCTGTAGTCCCAGCTACTTGGGAGGCTGAGGCGGGAGGCTGAGGCAGGAGAATCGCTTGAACCAAGGAGGCAGAGGTTGCAGTGAGCCGAGATGGCGGTGCCACTGCACTCCAGCCTGGGCAACGTAGTGAAACTCCATCTCAAAAAAAAAAAAAAATTCCTCAGCAAATCTCACTGATTCTACTTTAAGAATACATCTGACCAGGCACAGTGGCTCACGCCTGTAATCCCAGCACTTTGGGAGGCTAAGACAGGTGGATCATCTGAGGTCAGGAGTTCAAGACCAGGCTGGCAACATGGTGAAACCTCATCTCTACTAAAAATACAAAAATTAGCCGGGCATGGTCATGGGTGCCTGTAATCCCAGCTACCTGGGAGGCTGAGGCAGGAGAATCACTTGAACCTGGGAGGCGGAGGTTGCAGTGAGCCAAGATTGCACCATTGCACCCCAGTCTGGGTGACTGAGACTCCATCTCAAAACAAACAAACAAACAAACAAACAAACAAACAAACAAACAAACAAAAAGAATACATCTAGGATGATAACCATTTTCCACCACTTCTGCTGCTTCCACCAAGTTCCTATCATCTCTGTCTCCTGGATTACTGCAAAAGCCTCCTAAAGGACTTCCCTGCTTCCACCCTTACTGCTGCACACTCTATTCTTAAGGCAGCAGCCAGGGTCAATTACGTCACTCTGCTTGAAACTCTCCAATGGCTTTTTATCTCAGAAGAGACAGAGTCCTCACCATGGTCTCTACAGCCCTTGCATGGAGTGTGGCTTCATCTGCTCTCACTCTTTCCTTTGCTGACTTCTGCTGCCGCCATACCTCAGGACCTTTGCCCTTGTTTCCTCTGCCTGGAATGCTCTTCCCCTCAGATGTCTGTGTGCCTTTCTTATTTATTTCACTCAGGTGAAAAGTCATTTTTCTAGAGAGGCCTTCTTTGACCACCGCATCTAAAAGAGTATTTCTCACCCATCCCATCATTTTCTGCCCCCTTACCTTGCCTTGTTTTCTTTAGAGTATTTATAGTACTGTCATACACAAACCAGCACATACACACGATATTTGTCTTTCACTGATAGAAGACAAGCTCCATGATGGCCAGGAATCTGCCTTGCTCACTGTGATGTCCACAGCACATAGAATGGTTTCTGACATACATTAAGCGCTCAAAAAGATAGGTGCTGAACTAATGAAAAAGGGAACGGAAGATGGAGCAATAGGGATCATTCTGCCATTTCTCTCATCCAAGTACTAACCAGGCCCAACCCTGCTTAGCTTCCAAGATCAGAGGAGAACAGGTGCATTCAGGCTGGTATGTCTGTAGAGCGTTCTGCTGTTTCTTTCCTACTATTCTATCCATTTTTTTTTTCTAAGAGAAGCAACGTCTATAGATACACCAGCATCTCCTAAGTCTCTCATCTTCTGTCCTACTTTCCCAAAAATAATAGTCTTATCTTCCTTAAAAAGGGGAAGTTCAAATAAGTAGAAAGGTGAGGCTGTCGGTCCTTTCCACGGTGGCAGACCGGAACCCTCTGTCTGTATCCTGGGCAAACTGGGCAGGGCCATTCAGTGCCTATCTCCAGGGTGTTGTCCTCTTGTGCTGATTTAGGAAGAGTGAAGTTTTTTGGAAATTTAAGAAAATGGAAATTCATTTCTTATGTATTTACTCAATAGAAACGGGGTTTCACCATGTTGACCAGGCCCCTGCGAAGGGAAATTGTCTTGCCATTGCTAAAACAAGATTGGTTCTTGAAGAGAGTAATTTATCCTTTCTATAGCCTTCACTTTTTATGCCGCATGCAGATTTTGCTTGGACTGTATTTGTTCTTCTGCTTCTTGGTCAGGAAGTTTGAGTTTATGATTTGGTTTCCCCAAGTGCAGACAGGAGCCCTGAGCTGGAGGCAGAGATAAGGGGTCTGTCATTTACCTGTGTTCATAGGGTAAGGTGTGTGGAGTAGAGAGCATTCAGCTCTGTTTGGACACTCTCGTTGTGCAGGCACTTGTATGACTGAGGTCTAGTAACACTCATATTTGATTTAGTGTCAAGTAAAATTAGATGCCTCTCTTACTCAAGAGGAATGCTGAAAGTTTTGTTCCTCCTTTCCTGTTTTTTGTTTGTTCGTTTTTCCTCTGTATATGTTGCCTTAAACAGAAGGTTACCATGTAGTGCTTTAGTCAGCCAACCTCCCATGTGTATGGAGTGAAGAGTTTTGATTCTAATGTGGGGATAGAGGTGGGGTGCCAGATTTAGCAAACTAAAAAAAGCTAAATATTGCAGATAAACACTGAATAATTGTTTCCTATATCTTATGCATTATTTGGGACATGCTTTTACTAAAAAATTGTTCTTTATTCCAAAATGCATATTTAACTGGGTGTCTTGTTTTGTGTCTGGCAGCCCTAGTTGGAGGTTATGTTTATGCATAGGAATTGCATCGATCGTGAAAATGTCCAAAGAATGATTGAGCCGTGGCTGATTTTTAGTGATTGTGCATGTATCCAAAAGAGAGGATTTGTAAACCCAAGGAGTATTAGAATTAGAAGGAAGTTAGAGAACATTTCATTTATCTCTAGTCTTTTATAGTTAAGGGAATTTACTCCAGAGAGGTTAAGTCACTTTGTCAAAGTCACATAGAGTTAGTGGCAGAGCTGGACATGGGACTGTGGGACCAGCGGTGGTTCTGCTGCATAATCCCGTCCCTTAAGAGGTCATGAAAAAGTTGCTTATGTTTTCATGTTGACCTTTAATCACATCTGTAGCCATCCACTCAAGATCACCTCATTATCATACTGTCCTTCAGTCCCCAGATCCAACATGTGGCAGTCAAAGCCATTCTCATGAGACACCTTGACTTTTCTCTGAGGGCTACATGACTGTTGAAAGCCCCACGTGGTTCTCTTCCCTGCTGTTATGCCAGAAAGCCTGTAGTTCAATGTATTTTTTTTTTTTTTTTTTGAGATGGAGTCTCGCTGTGTCTCCCAGGCTGGAGTGCAGTGGCACGATCTCAGCTCACTGCAAGCTCCGCCTCCCGGGTTCATGCCATTCTCCTGCCTCCGCTTCTTGAGTAGCTGGGACCACAGGCGCCCGCCACCATGCTGGGCTAATTTTTTTGTATTTTCAGTAGAGACGGGGTTTCACCCTGTTAGCCAGGATGGTCTCGGTCTCCTGACCTTGTGATCTGCCAGCCTCCGCCTCCCAAAGTGCTGGGATTACAGGCGTGAGCCCCTGCGCCTGGCCTATTTTTATTTTGTTTATGGTTTTGTTAACACTTTTGACCCTCTTGAGTATTTATTGTAAGGTGCTTTGATTAAGGTGGTCTTACTGAGTATAATTCCACAACAACTAAGTATTGTCTTATGGGAAGCCTGCTTGCTTTGAGTGGCCTATTCCCACGAAACTCCTCACCCCTTTTTATTTTGGTAGAATGAATATGGAAGATATACATATGACAAGGACCAAGGTAGATAGACAGGTATATGTGACTTGCTTACTAGAGATCTGTTCTTTTTAAACAATATTTTATTATTTTTTATTACAATTATTTGTACCTCTTTAAAAGAAAGCAGCCTTGAAAGTGAACATGCTTTCTCTAACTGCTATTTGAATACCATATTTCAGAACCACTAATCTTGTTTTTTCATAGTCTGGTTGGTTAATTCATATAAAGTCTTACCAGCTGCCAGGTCAAAGCATAATAATAAAATTGGTTGCCAAGAGACTGAAAAACCTGTTCATCCTTATTTGCTACAGTTTATCTACCTTGGCCTGATCCCAACCTCATGGGAGGCTGGTCAGGTCCTATCAGGGTATGGCTGAATACTAATCTCCTGTGTATTTGTATCTTTAAAAGCAAAGACAAGGTCTAAATCAGCTAGTTAAACATGATAATAGGATACTTTTATTCTTGCTGTACTAGCCCTAATAAGAGGGGAAATGAAACATACACAAATAGGTCATGGCTTAAATGTTCATTTGCAATACCAAAGAGTTTTAAAATATAACCTATGATTGTGGTCAGGATTTCTTTGTTTCTTGCTAAGAAATCATTATGAAAATAGTGATTTTCATAATACATCTCATCATTACAAGGAAACAACTCCAAGAATGAGTGAAGAGGTCTAGCGGTCCTTGAAAAGATAAGGCATTGTCCTCACAGTCAAATACTAGAGACCTAATGTGACTTTTCTCGTTAGGGACAAGGTCAGCTGTCCCAGGCCCCACGTCTGCCCTAGGCACAGAGGGCTGTGTAGTGAAGTGGGTTGTGATATTTCCTCAGGCGGTGGCTCGTTCCTGTGTTCCAGAGCTCCTGCTTGAATGTGGAAGAATCAACACAGTCAGGAATCAGTAGGTCGGTTTTTAGTCTCCATATTCCTGATTATTAACTATGTGATATCACACCAGTATCTCTCAGTTGGGGTTGATTTTCTCGCCTGCCCCACCCCACATGGGACATTTAGCAATGCCTGGCGACGTTTTTGACTGTCACAACTGGGGAGTGACTCCTGGCATTTAGTGGGTGGAGGCCAGGGATGCTGCAAAACATTCCCAGTACACAGGACAGCCCCCAACAAAGGATTATCCTGCCTAAAATGTCAACAGTGCTGAGGCTAAGAAACCCTGCATTAGACAAACCTCTTTGGCTTGCAGTTTCCCAAGTTACACGTTCTCTCCATCATGTAAAACTAAGCCTAACTCTACCACTGTTGTCTTTCTAACCTCTCCCTCACCCCAATTCTAAGTCAGTAAATATGGGGTAGGGCTCAGCCTGTTTATTTATTTATTTATTTATTTATTTATTTATTTATTGTCTCCACACGGGCTTCTGATGGGCAGTTGCAGTTGAGGCTGAGAACCACTGCCCCCAGGGATCATGCGAAATGGGGTTCTCATGGAGGTGCCAGGTTGGCCATAAGAGAGGAGTGGACCCTCTCGGAACAGCCTACCAGCAGGAGGAAGTGAGAGGCCTGTCTATTGCGTGCTTCCACGTGAGCAGAAGCCACATGCGTGAGCGACCACAGAGAACATGTACCTGAAGGGTTACACAGGGACTTGGGCTCTCAGTTTCTGCACGATAAGCTCTCAGCTGCCGGGAATGTCTACTTCCCAGATTTCCGGCTGACCACCATACCCTGGAAAGGAAATGATAAAACGGGACAGTTTCTTTATTAACACCCTGATTCTAGCTTCACTAGAGCTTCTCTGGGAGGTTGAAAATCAGTAACAAAAAACCTCACCCTGAGTCATCAGCCCATTTTGCCACCCAGATAAGGAAACCACATTTGTTACACTTACAGAATTGTGTAATTTAAGAGCTGGTAGGGACCTTGGAAATTGTAGCTCAGGCTCCCCTCCCAGAAGTCCAGAGCTGTACCTCAGGTCACGTGGCTCATTGATGGCAGGGATGGTTCCAGAAGCCTGGTCTGCTGGTTCCCTGGTGTGTTCTTTTTATGTTCTTATTCTAATATTTCTTGATTGGAACCAGTGGTACTGTGGACAATCCAAAATTGTGTGTGTTGTTCAAAGGAAGTGACTTCTAGATGGAACTTTGCTAACACCCAGAGTCTCTTCCTTGAACTCCTCTGAAATATGTTAGGAGGCAAAACAAGTATATCATGATTTCCCTGTGTTAAAGCAGTGCAGAAATACCCAAGTGCCTTCTCTGTGCCAGCTGCTGGTTAAAGGCCTGTACTGCTACTTTTCTGTTCCAATTCTTGCGCCTCCCTGCCATAGCCCATTTTTCACACAAAGCCAGTGATGTCCAAAAAAAAGGAATTCACACTCCTGAGGAGCATGAAACAAAATTTTAAAAAGTTAAAGGAATTCAGGTCATATCCTTCTGCTTAAAATCCCCTAGTTGCTTTCATTGTAGTAGGTGTGAGATCCACATAGGTAGCTGTGGTCTGTAAGGGCCTCTAGTTTCCTTTTTTTCCCTTCTCCCTTCCTTTCCTACTTTCCCTTCTCCCTTCCGTTCCCCCTTCCCTTCTCCCTTCCTTCCCTTCCTTTCTTTTCTATCTTCCCTTCTCTTCTTTCTTGTCTTTGTCACCCAGCTCACTGCAGCCTCAACATCCTGGGCTCAAGTGGATCCTCCTACCTCAGCCTCCCAAGTAACTAGGACCACAGGAACATGTCACCATGCTGGGCTAATTTTTGTATTTTTAGTAGAGATGAGTTTTTACCATGTTGGCCAGGCTGGTCTTGAACTCCTGACCTCAAGTGATCTGCCTGCCTTGGCCTCCCAAAGTGCTGGGATTACAGCTGTGAGCACTTCGCCCATCCTGGACTTTATTTTTAAAATGAAATCAGAATGCCAGTTTATTGATACATGAGAAATGGAACTGCTAAGCATAATAGATTCCTTTCTTTGAAGACAGCGTATGCTTCCTATAGGAAAAATATCCAGGTGAAGCAAATATAAAAGGAGAAAGCTACTGGGTAAGTATAGACTCAGCACCCAGTGAATTGGAAATCAAAAAGACCCAAGAGCTTTGATGCTGGAGAAAGATTACCATGTTAATGGCTCCTCAAAACTGGCTGGATGTGAAAATTGCACAGGAAGCTTTTGTTTAAAACATACCCACAAAAGAGTGTAAATTGGTTCAACTATTGTGGAAGACAGTGTGGTGATTCCTCAAGGATCTAGAACTAGAATTACCATTTGACCCAGCAATCCCATTACTGGGTATATACCCAAAGGATTATAAATCATGCTACTATAAAGACACGTGCACACATATGTTTATTGTGGCACTATTCACAATAGCAAAGACTTGGAACCAACTCAAATGTCCATCAATGATAGATTGGATTAAGAAAATGTGGCACATATACACCATGGAATACTATGCAGCCATAAAAAAGGAGGTGTTTATGTCCTTTGCAGAGACACGGATAAAGCTGGAAACCATCATTCTCAGCAAACTGTCACAAGGACAGAAAACCAGACACCGCATGTTCTCACTTATAGGTGAGAATTGAACAATGAGAACACTTGAACACAGGGCAGGGAATATCACACACTGCAGCCTGTTGTGGGGTGAGGGGAGGGGGAGGGATAGCATTAGAAGAAATACCTAATGTAAATTTTGAGTTGATGGGTGCAGCAAACCAGCATGGCACATGTACACCTATGTATCAAACTTGCATGTTGTACACATGTACCCTAGAACTTAAAGTATAATAATAATAATAATAATAATAATAAACATACCCACAAGAAACAACAACACATTTTTCAGTCTCTCCTTTGGAGATTCTAATTTATTAGGTTTGTGGTGAGGGCTTGGGAATCTATGTTTTATTTAAAATACTGCTGTAGTGATTGATGGTGGACAGCCTGGTTTGGCAACCAGTGCCTAGCTCACCTTTACTTCCAGCATGAGTAAACTCAGGCTGGAAGAGATCATATGTCTCATGCAGAGTCACACAGCAAGTGAGTGGGAAGATAGAATTCAAATCTCCCTGTCCTCTGTATGCATCGTTCAAACAACATAGTAAGATTCTCAGGGACAGGGGCAGCACAGCCTCGGAAATTGTTGGTTTCTTAGTTTTTTCCTCTATATTCATGTAACTAACCAGTCTAGTGTCAAACAGGAAATATACACAGCATAGTTTTTTTTTTGTTTTGTTTTGTTTTATTGCAAAGTGTCAGATTAGGACCAGTAACATCAGCACCACCTGGGAACTTAGAAATGCAGATTTTCAGCCCCACTCCAGACCTACTGAATCTGAAACTCTGGTGGGGCCTAGAGCCTGTGTTTTAAAGCCATCTAGGTGACTCTGATGCACCCCGAAGCTTGAGAATCACTGTCTGCAGGTACATTTCATGACTCAATCGCTGGTTAAAGCTGCTGACCTCGGCCTTTGTAGTTGATGAGTCATTAACATTGAGGCCTTAACTTTCCTAGCTATCTGCTTTCCTTGGTGATATTTATTCAAAACAGAAACTATTGTCGTAAGTTTTCATTAGAGACGGAGTCTCGCTCTGTCGCCCAGGCTGGAGTGCAGTGGGGTGATCTCAGCTCACTGCAAGCTCCACCTCCCAGGTTCACCCCATTCTCCTGCCTCAGCCTCCCAAGTAGCTGGGACTACAGGCGTCTGCCACCACACCTGGCTAATTTTTTGTAGTTTTAGTAGAAACGAGGTTTCACTGTGTTAGCCAGGATGGTCTCGATCTCCTGACCTCGTGATCTGCCCACCTCGGCCTCCCAAAGTGCTGGGATTACAGGCTTGAGCCACCGCACCTGGCTGGGAATGGACTTTTATTGAGCACTTGCCGTATGTGAGGCACTGTGTGTGAGGCTATTATTTGTTTCATTTAATTCTCACATCCACCTTGCCAGGTCAGTGTTATTATCCCTATTTTACAGATTTGGTATCTGAGGCTAGTAGAAGTTAGATATAATCTTGATGTACAGGCTATTTGCCTAACTATAGTTGTACATTTTTGCCATCTGTTGTCTCCCTAGAACAGTGGCTTACAAGCTTGATTGCGTATAACCAGAACGCCCCTGGGAAGCTTGTTATAAATGCAAATTCCCTAGGCCTCCCTTGCAGAGATCCTAATTCGGAGGCCTGGATGGGACCCAGAATTTTGAATTTTCCTCAAATACCCTAGGTGATTCTGCGCCAGTCCTAGATCCATTTTCACCTGCCCTAATTGGTTGACCAGTTGCCCCTCAAGGCTTCTCTGAAGTTCTGTGTTCTCCTGTGTTTTGTGCTCCCAGGCCTTGGACACTGGTTGGAGAAGAAATATGAGTATGGGAGGAGAGGCCATGGGAGCCTTTATTAAGAGTCTTATCTGCCCGGCTCTTTCTGCTGTCTCTGCTGCTGCTTAGAGGGTTCCTAGGCCATATTTTGGCTTTGAGTAACTTGTGATGCTTTCCATTATCTATCCCAAAGTTTGTAACTGTTCTTTTTTTTTTTTTTTTTTTTGAGACGGAGTCTCGCTCTGTCGCCCAGGCTGGAGTGCAGTGGCCGGATCTCAGCTCACTGCAAGCTCCGCCTCCCGAGTTCACGCCATTCTCCTGCCTCAGCCTCCTGAGTAGCTGAGACTACAGGCGCCCGCCACCTCGCCCGGCTAGCTTTTTGTATTTTTTAGTAGAGACGGGGTTTCACCGTGTTAGCCAGGATGGTCTCGATCTGCTGACCTCGTGATCCGCCCGTCTCGGCCTCCCAAAGTGCTGGGATTACAGGCTTGAGCCACCGCGCCCGGCCGTAACTGTTCTTATAGCAACTTTGCCCTTGTGTCTGTGGGGTGCATAGATGTGAGCCATTTCCTTCAGGCTGTCATTAATAACTGTGGAGTAGGGAGTTGCTTCAGCTTTTGAGGTCAGAAATGGTATTTCATCTGTTTGGTGATAAAAGCCCTTGTTTTTCAGGGATAGAATTGACATATATAGTGAATGATTTGGCTTAGAACTTAGAAATGCAGATGCAGATGTTCAGCCCCATGCAAATGTACTGAATTCACTAAATAATTAGAAGACGGAATAATCTGGTGCTATTATGAAGGAAAAAAGTGAAATGGAAATTAAAAAAAAATTTCAGATATGATGCCTGATGTCCTTTGTGAGGTGACAGGCTGATTTCTGTCTACAAGTTTAGAAGCAGCTACTAACATAAATAACCCAGGAATCCCATAGTGTAAAAGAGTCATGTCTATGAAAAGATAGTGGAAATCGGCCAGGCTTTTGTCCAGTAGAGAAATCAGAAATGTTAAACTATTAAATTTCTTTAATATGTCTTAGTCCCTGAAACAAAATGTGTATTACAAAATGGGAAGGAAATTCACAAAAGCAAACATTGCAGCTTCCTGAAGTCCACTATATATAAAGCAAATTATAGGTTATGTTTCTAAGAATACTTTCTTTTTCTACCTGATATTAGAGTTGATAATAACAATATGCAAGTGAGTATAATAGCTACAGCTACCATATGTGTCAAGAATTATACAAACACTTTCTCATTTAATCCTCAAGAATCTTACAAAGCAGATATTATCCTTCATTATACAAATGATGAAACAGGCTCAAGAGGATGAAGTAATTTGCCCAATGCTGGGATATGGTTTCCAGGGATTCAGGACTTTCAGTGCTATAACTCAGACGGTCTCCACTAAACTGGGTTGGTTGGTCCCACCAAGTGTCACCCAACCTGCTGACCCACAGTTAATAGTAAGGCCAAAGGGTTCTGAGTTAGACAGTGGTTAATATACTGAAAATTGCCAACCTGCCTCACAGAGCAACTTTCAGAACATTTTTTGGTGCCCATTTTTCTTCATTTTACACACAGTTCTAATAATCTGGGTTATTTGGTTTCCAGGTGCCTTGTCAATTAAAAACAGTGCATCGGAAGGGGTAGGGGTTGACCCAGGAAGGCACACGGATTACTGTGGTGAGGGATAGCTGCCTGACTGATAGCAAAGGTGAGGGCAGGGAGAAGGAAATATAAATTAACAAAAGACACGAAATCAATACAGTGGTCAGGAGCCATTTATTATGGAGGCAAACATACATTAAAAAGAATAGCTATTATTGAACATTTCCTTTGTGTCAAACACAGTTTTAGGCATTTTATAGGTATACATAATTAAATCCATGCAAAGTAATCCTATTATTATTCCTGTTCCACAGATGAGGCAACTGAGACAGAGAGGTTAAGTAATTTGCTCAAGGTCACATGGCCTGTGAGTGGTAAAGTTGAGAATTAAAGTCATACAGTCTGTCTCCAGACTCAGATCCTCAACATCCTACTTCAGTGTAGGTCCTAGGTCTTGAGGACGTAGCATGGCAAGTTAGTGAGGTTTATTGTGATGTCCTGAATCCTCCAAGGAAAAAAAAAAAAAACCCATGGGCATTAAATTTTATTTTGTAATAATTAATTTTTAAAAATTTACCAAAGCTTTTTTTTTTTTTTTTTTTTTTTTGGGAGACAGAGTCTCGCTATGTCACCCGGGGCTAGAGAGCAGTGGCGTGATGTTGACTCACCGTAACCTCCGCCTCCCTCGTTCAAGTGATTCTCCTGCCTCAGCCTCCTAAGTAACTGGGATTACAGGTGTGTGCCATCACATCTAACTAATTTTTGTATTTTTAGTAGAGACGGGGTTTCCCTATGTTGGCCAGGCTGGTCTCGGACTCCTGGCCTCCAGTGATCTGCCCACCTCTGCCTCCCAAAGTTCTGGGATTACAGATATGAGACACCATGCCCCGCCAAATTTACCAAAGTTATACATGGACATTGTTCTACAACGCCTGTTACACAAAACCAGTAGACTCCTCTCCCCCAGCCCATTTCCTGCTCCCCAGAGTTAACCAGTGAACTCTTGCAGTAGTTTACACATCTAGTCTCTAAATGACATGTTTCTATTCCTATGGTCAGTTTTTCAGTTTTAGTCATTATCTGTCGATACTTTATTACAGAAGAAGAGAATTTAGCTCATTCCTCCATCCACCCCTGCTACAAGTGTACCATTTTCATCTCCTCTTTCTTACCTGAGTTTGTTCATTTGTTCCTACATTTGTTTGTTCATTCTTTCCTTCCCCTACTCAACAGTTTATTTTTACTTTATGGAGGTATTATTGACAGATAAAAGGCTATACATATTTAATATATAGATCTTGATGAATTTGGGGATAATTATTCACCCATGAAACCATCGCCACCATCAAGGCCATAAACATATCCGTCATCTCCCAAAGTTTTATCCTGCCTCCTTTATTATTATTATTGCTTTGTGTGTGTGTGTGTTTTAAGAACAATTAACACTGGACCTATCTTCTTAGCAGGTTTCAGTATATAATACAGTATTAGTATTATATAGACATTATGCTGTATAATAGCTTTTCAGAACTTATTTTTGCATAACTGAAGCTTGTTCCCTTTAACTGTGACCTTCCCATTTCCCCTTCCTCCCAGTCCCTGGCAACCATCATTCTGCTCTCTGCTTCTGGGAGTTTGAGTATTTTTTTTTTTAATTACATTTTTTTCTTTTAGAAACAAGATCTTGCTGTGCTGCCCAGGCTGGAGTGCAGTGATGTGATCATAGCTCACTGCAGCCTTGAAGTCATGGGCTCAAGCAATTATTGTGCCTCAGCCTCTTGAGTAGCTGGGGCTACAGGAGTGGCCACCATGCGTGTAGAGTTTGACATTTTAGATTCTATATATTAAATATATGGAAGATCACATAGTATTTTTCTTTATGTGTCTGGCTTATTTAACTTAGTCTAATAGCTTCCACACCTATCCGTATTGTCACAGATGGCAGGATTTCTTTCTTTTTTAACGCTGAATACTTTTCCATTGTATGTATAGACCACATTTTCTTCATTTATTCATTGTGAATGGACATTTAGGTTGCTTCTAAGTCTTGGCTATTGTGAATAATGCTGCAGTGAACATGGGAGTACAGATACCACTTAGAAATCCTGATTTCAATTCTTTCAGATGTATTATACCCAGAAGGAGGATTGCTAAATCCTATGGTATTCTATTTTTAAAATTTTTGAAAAAAATTAGTTTAAAGAACCTCCATAATGTTTTCCATGGTGGCTGTACCACTCTGTATTCCCACCAACAGTGTACAAGGGCCCCTTTTCTCCATATCCTTGCCAACACTTACCTCTTGTTTTTTTTTTTTTTCCTAATTGGCCATCCCAGCAGATGTGAGGTAATCAAAATCATTGTGGTTTTGATTTGCATTTCTCTGATGATTAGTGATGTCGAGCACTTTTTCATATACTTGTTGACCATTTTTTATGTATTCTTTGAAAAACTGTCTATTCAGGTCTTTTGCCCATTAAATTTTTTTTTCTTTTGGGTGTTTTTTTGGTATTCAGTAGTATGAGGTTCTTGTATATTTTGGATATTAACCCCTTATCAGATTTACATTTTTTTTTCCTTCTATACATTGCCTTTTCTTTCTTTCTTTTTTTTTTGTTTTTTGAGGTGGAGTGTCATTCTGTCACCTGGCTGGAGTTCAGTGGCACGACCTCCGCTCACTGCAACCTCTGCCTCTGGACTCAAGTGATTCTCGTGCCTCAGCCTCCTGAGTAGCCAGGATTACAGGTGCCTACCACCATGTCCAGCTAATTTTTGTATTTTTAGTAGAGATGGGGTTTTGCCATGTTGGTCAGGCTGGTCTCAAAGTCCTGCCCTCAAGTGATCTGCCTCTGGGCTCCCAAAGTGCTGGGATTACAGGTGTGAGCCACCATGCCCGGCCAGTGGCCTTTCCATTTTATTGTTTCCTTTGCTGTGCAGCAGCTTTAGTTTGATGTAATCACACTTTTTTTCGTCTTTTTTTTTTTTTTTAGATGGAATCTCACTTTGTCACCCAGGCTGGAGTGCAATGGAGCAATCTCAGCTCACTGCAACCTCTGCCTCCTGGGTTCAAGTGATTCTCCTGCCTCATCCTGCCAAGTAGCTGGGATCATAGATGCGCACCACCATGCCCCAGTTAATGTTTGTATTTTTAGTAGAGACGGGGTTTCACCATGTTGGCCAGGCTGGTCTTGAACTCCTGACCTAAAGTGATCTACCTACTTTGACCTCCCAAAGTGCTGGGGTTACAGGCGTGAGCCACTGTACCTGACGGGATTATTTAGAGTATCTCTTATTATTCTTTGTACCTCTGTGGTATCAGTTGTAACACCTCCTATTTCATTTACAATTTTATTAATTTGAGTTTTTACTCTTTTTTTAGACTAGGTAAAGTTTTCTCTCTCTCTCTGTCTCTCTTTCTCTCTCTCTCTCCGCCTCAGTAAAATAAAATTTATTTAATTTTTTGAGGACGGATTCTTGCTGTGTTACCCAGGCTGGAGTGCAGTGGTGCAATCTCAGCTCAATGCAACCTCTGCTTCCCAGGTTCAAGTGATTCTCCTGTTTCAGCCTCCCAAGCAGCTGGGATTACAGGCACCCGCCACCACGCCCGGCTAATGTTTGTATTTTTGGTAGAAATGGGGTTTCGCCATGTTGTTCAGGCTGGTCTCAAACTCCTGACCTCAGGTGATACCCGCCTCGGCCTCCCAAAGTGTTGGGATTATAGGCATGAGCCACTGCGCCCAGCCAGTTTTGTCAATTTTATTTTTTCAAAAAATAGTTAGTTTTATTCATCTTTTCTTTCTTTTCTTTTTTTTTTTTTAAATTTTTTTGGTCTCTATTTAATTTTAGCTCCAATCTTTATTATTTCATTCCTTCGTCTAACTTTGGGCTTATTTTGTTCCCTTTTTTCTAGTTTGTTGCAGTATAAACTTAGGTTGTTTACTGAAGATCTTTCTTTTTTCTTAATGGAGGCCATTTATCACTGTAAACTTCCCTCTTAAAACTGCGTCTGCTGAATCCCATAAAATTTTGATGTGTTATATTCTATTTCCATGTATCTCGAGATTAAAAAAAAATCCTTTTGATTTTATTTGACCAAGTAGCTGTTCAGGATTATGTCACTGAATTTCCACATATTTGTGAAATTTTCAGTCTTCTTCCTGTTATTGATTTCTAGTTACATGTTGGTGTGGTCAGAAAAGATAATTAGTATGATTTCAATCTTCTTAAATTTGTTGAGACTTGTTTTGTGGCCTACTATATGTTCTATCCTGAAGAATATTCCATGTGCACTTGAGAATAATGTATATTCTCCTATAGTTGGATAGAAAGTTCTGTATGTGTCTGTTAATTCTATTTGTTCTATAATATTGTTCAGACCTGCCATTTCCTTATTGATTTTCTATCTGGATGATCTGTTCATTGTTGAAATTAGGGTATTCAAATCCCTTACTATTATTGTATGATTATCTATTTCTCCTTTCAGTTTGGTTAATATTTGCTTTATATATTTAGGTACTTTGATGTTGGGTGCTTACATGTTTACAACTGTTATATCTGCTTGATGAATTCACCTCCTTGTCACCACATAACTACCTTCTTGGTCTCTTGGGACTGTTTTTTACTTGAAGTCTATTCTGATATAAGTATAGTCACCCCTGCTTTCTTTTGGTTTCTATTTGCATGAAATATTTTTTTCCATCCCTTCACTTCCAGTCTGTCTGCCCTTAAATCTAAAACGACTCTCTTTTAGGCAGCAAATAATTGTATCTTATTTTTTATATATATTCTGTCATTCTATGCCTTTTGTTTTTATTTATTTATTTATTTTTTTGAGACGGAGTCTTGCTCTGTCGCCCGGGCTGGAGTGCAGTGGCCGGATCTCAGCTCACTGCAAGCTCCGCCTCCCGGGTTCACGCCATTCTCCTGCCTCAGCCTCCCGAGTAGCTGGGACTAGGGGTGTCCGCCATCATGCCTGCCTAATTTTTTTTGTATTTTTAGTAGAGACGGAGTTTCACTATGTTGGCTAGGCTGGTTTTGAACTGAGCTCAAGTGATCTGCCCGCCTTGGCCTCCCAAAGTGCTAGGATTACAGGCATGAACCACCATGCCCAGCCTCTATGTCTTTTAATTGGAGAATGTAATACATTCACATTTCAAGTAATTATCGATAGATAGGGACTTACTATGCCATTTTGCTCATTATTTTCTATTTGGTAGTTCTTTCTTTCTTTTCTTAAAAAGCTGAGCTGCTTTTTAAGCAGATGACCACCATTCTGTCTGTTTTGAGTCCCGATTTTACGGTCCCCCGAATTCCAGAAGTTTTGGGGTTCTGAATCCCTGAGACTTTCTGGAGATTCTGTGATGAGTTCCTTCTTGGATTTCCCTACTGGCAGATAAAGAGTCAGCTTTCCGAGGTCTGTTAATCAGTTACCTCTAGTCCATCTACTCTCTAGCCTCTACCATTTTGTTGCTTCCACTACCTGATCTTTGTCCTTGTGAGTTTATGTCTAAAAGAAATAAAACATTCTTTATTGTTATATTAGTGAGATTTTGGGAGGAAGCAGAACCACATGTACATGCTGAGCATGCCATCTTTATTCTGAAGTCTGAAAGATATTTTAGAAAGATTTTAATGCAACAGCATCCAAAAAAGGTTTTGTTGCTTTAAGCAGACTACGAAAAATGGTATTGTTGTAATAATTTTACTTGCTATTCAAATTATAGTTCCAGAGTTAGGAATGTCGGTATTACCTGGGCATCACCTGGGTGCTTACTCGAAATACAGACTCCTGGGCCCCCTACAGAAATTATTTATTTATTTTTTTATTTTTTGAGAGGGAGTCTCGTCCTGCCGCCCAGGCTGGAGTGCGGTGGCGCCATCTCGGCTCACTGCAAGCTCCGCCTCCTGGGTTCACGCGATTCTCCTGCCTCAGCCTCCTGAGTAGCTGGGACTATAGGCACCCACCGCCACGCCCAGCGAATTTTTTGTGTTTCTAGAGACGGCGTTTCACTGTGTTAGCCGGTAAGGTCTTGATCTCCCCCTACGTGAATATTGAATCAGAATTAGCATTTTGAAAGATCCCTAGGAGATTCCTATATATCTTGAGGCTTGAGAAGTGCTAATATGAACTTGTAATTAAAGGAAGCTAACTCTAATGAATTTTCATCTGGGATTTAAAAATCTTGATACATTTTTCTTACTAAATTGTTCTCAAAATTCTCGAGGTTGCTGTGAGATATAAAAGAGAAAGGGGTGCATTTTCATGAGATTTTCATCAGGTATGAAACAAAACTTCCATTTCATTTACCATGAGAAGAGATGTCAGACTGGTTGTGCTCAGACTTTTCTTAGCTGCCCACAGTTCTTGAGGCTGGTGGTAGTTTTTTTAGATTGGACAGATTGAGTCTTCAGTCACACGTTGAGCTGCCAAAATGAAAGCGTAGCTTCTCCTAGAGGTAAGGGATACATTGATTAGTTCTATGTCCAACATTTCACCCAATAATTAATAAGTGCTCAATAACTCGTTGGGGGGTGAATGAATAAAAAACAAGATACAACCCCGTCTTCAAGATCGTCACAAACCAACAACAAAGACCAAGAAATAAATTGAATAATTAGCATACAGGGGTGACCAGTTGTAGAAATACTAAGCACAGGGAAGGTGCATCCAGCTCAGCATTGCTGGCACAAGGAGCCAAGGAGCTGATTCTCTTGGTGAACAGAGCTTGGTGCATTTAGAGCAGCTGCTCTCACACTTTAGTGTGTATCAGAATCACCTGGAGTGCTTGTTGAACCACAGACAGCTGTGCCCTATCCTCAGCATTTCTAATTCAGTGGGGTGGGCCCAAGAATGTGCAAATGTAGTAAGCTCCTAGAAGATGCTGGTAATACTGGTCTTGGAACCACAGTTTGAGAACCACTTAACTTAGAGAATTACAACGAATTCTGATGGCTGGACTCTGGCAGCTTATAGGCAGGAGGCAGGTGATACTGAAGGCAGAAGCTTAAGGAGTAGGAATTTTATTGTGGAGATTGTGGGGAGCCATTAACAGGAGAGTGATGGACTCTCATTTGCCTTTTGGAAAGATCACTTTGGGTGTGGTGTGGAGGATGGATCAGAGTCAAGAATACGTGGGGATCAGAAAACCAAATAAGAGGTTTATTATAGCCATCCAAGAAATAATCAAAACTTGGAGTAAAGGCGAGATGATGAATATCCTTAGGACCTGCTGGCCAATTGGAAGTGGGAGGGGCAGAGAGGGAGGAGTTAATGAGAACCATCAGATTTCTGGCTGTGTGTTGGGATTGTGTGATTCAAGACACAGGAAGAGAAGTGGGATTGAAGCAAGGTTGTGGAGAAAAGCAAAGGAGGTGAGTACAGGACATGTTGGATTGAGATGCCAGCAAGATATCTGGGTGGACTCCCTTGTAGGCAGTTTTACTTATGGAATTGGAGGCCAGCTGCAAGGTCTGGTAAGTAATCCAGCCGCTTCCCTCCTGCCACTTCCATTTGATCTCCCATATCATTTGTTTGGATGAGGCATTGTATTTGTAAGCAACAATACGAATATAACCTTCAAGGGCCTTGAGAATACAATACTTTTCTAAATATTTTCTCGAGAAAACAAATGTTCTACTTTTTTGATTCACGGGGTAGGGGGGAGGAAGAAAGAGCTGAAGTACCAGTCTTCTAATACCAGAAGAGGTTAATAAAGCCGCCCTCTGAGTGGCCAGTCGAATTGGAACTTGGTAAGCTTGAAAGGGGCAAAAATCACTTGACTGGTCTGCAGTGCCATATGACAAACAGCTGAGACTAATTAGCTGGATTGCGGGTTTTTACAGCGATGCCTGTTTTGAAAGTTGATGGAGCGAATGCTTTTCAAAAGAGTCTTTTGAAAACCTTTTTAAGTAGGCCATTCTGACTTTAACATTTCTCCCTGTCTTAACCTCAGACAAAAAGTAACCTTCCTGAAGAGGACATGTGATTGGAAATTGTCAATTGTTGAAGCGTTGGTAACTCCCGTCTCTAACATTTTAGAAAATTACAACAAGCGGTTCTCTACCCTGGCAAGGTATGGTTTTGTATTTATCTTTTTTTTTTTTGGTAGTGGTTTTGAGCTCTGTCATGTCAATTTTCATGCGCTTAAATTATGTGCAATATAACACACAATACCAGTGCACATATTATTTTTAAACTAAAGACTTAATGATGTCTACTAAATTTCTAGGGATTAGTTTGAAAAGTGAATTTTCAGTGACCAGGGAGTGGGTACGAATACTGACTGCATTTTTCCTTTCTTTTCTGTACGTGAATAAAGAAACACAGGTTTTTACTTTCAGGTAATTGTTGAATATGAGAGCTGATTAAGAGATTGAATTATTCTGAGAGTCTTGCTTATCCTCTGAGGGTTGTTTGACAAAAATTCAAGCTTACTGGTGTTTTGTTTTTGATAGTGTTAACAGCGTTCTTTCTTTTCTCTTTCTTTCTTGCTTTCCCTTTCCCTTTCCTTTGTTAAATCTGAGACAGTCTTGCTCTGTCGCCCAGGCTTGAGTGCAGCGGTACAATCTTGGGTTACTGCAACTTCTGCCTCCCAGGATCAAGCAATTCTCCTGCCTCAGCGTCCTGAGTAGCTGGGACCCCAAGCTACCATGCCTGGCTAATTTTTGTATTTTTAGTAGAGATGGGGTTTCACCATGTTGGCCAGGCTGGTCTCAAACTTCTGACCCCAAGTGATCTGCCCGCCTCGGCCTCCCAAAGTGCTGGGATTATAGGCATGAGCCACCGTGCCCGGCCTAATAGTGTTAATAGTTTTAATGGAGGAATGTAAGTGTGTGTTTTAGTGTAAGGTTTATTTCTTCTGGGAATTAAATCTGCTTTTCTTTTCTTTTCTTTTTTTTTTTTGAGACGGAGTCTGGCTCTGTCGCCCAGGCTGGAGTGCTGTGGCCGGATCTCAGCTCACTGCAAGCTCCGCCTCCCGGGTTTACGCCATTCTCCTGCCTCAGCCTCTGGAGTAGCTGGGACTACAGGAGCCCGCCACCTCGCCCGGCTAGTTTTTTGTATTTTTTAGTAGAGACGGGGTTTCACCGTGTTAGCCAGGATGGTCTCGATCTCCCGACCTCGTGATCCGCCTGTCTCGGCCTCCCAAAGTGCTGGGATTACAAGCTTGAGCCACCGCGCCCGGCCAAAATCTGCTTTTCAATTAGTGTTAATTCTGTTAGGTTTGATAAGGGTATTGTTGTTATGTAAGGAAATGTCCATATATTTTAGAGATGCAAAGTGAAGTATGCTGGAGTGAAAGATCTGGGTGGTGTGATGGGAGATTTCATTATGTAATTCTCTCTACTTCTGGATATTGTATTAGTTTACTAGAGCTGCCATAACAAAGTACCATAAACTGGGTGGCTTTAAAACTGTGATTTCAAAAACAGAAATGTATTTCCTCACAGTTGTGGAGCCTGAAAGTCTAAGATCAAGATGTCAGTGGGGTTGGTCCCTTTTGAGGACTGTGAGGGAGAATCCATTCTAGGCCTTTCTGCTTAGCTGTGGATGGCTGTCTTCTCCCTATGTCTCTTCATGCCATCCTCCCTGTGTTCATATCTGTGATCACAGTTCCTTTCTTGTGAAGAGACCATGAGGGAAGATTAGGACCCACCCTAATGACCTCTTTTTAACTTGATTCCCTCTATAAAGGTCCTAGCTCCAAAAAACATTATATTCTGAGGTACTGAGAATTAGAGCTTCAGCATGTGAATTTTAGGGGAACACAATTCAATCCGTAACTGGCAGTCTGAAAAGTTTCATAATATGATATTTTAAAGATTTGCCTGAAATTGCATGCAGTAAACATTTGTTAAGCCCAGTGCCTGGTAAGTGCTGGATATTGAGTGTGTAAAGATGTGGAAGACATGGTTCCTGTCCACTAACCCATGGTTTAATCAAATACAGGGATCTAACTTTGTGAGTGTGTATGTGTTTGCTTATTCCTTCCACTGAGTTGTAGCCACTCTCACACTTGTGTGTCCCTGGAGGCACAATCACGGTCCTGACACATGGACAGCCTAATATCACAAGAGATACCTGGAAGGGTTCCCTTGCCCTGAGCACCCATGAGCATAGGTTAAGAGAGTGGAAGGACTTCGTGTTCACCCAGTCCATTCTTCTCATTTTACAGATGAAGAAATTGAGGCTTAGAAGTGCTAAAGTCATTTGCTGATTTGTATTAGTGCCAAGTCATCCTTCAGAGTCTCCTGGCTTCCATTCCAGTGTGGTGACCAAAAAATACTGTTTTCTTTGCCACAAACTCATGCTTTTCACCTGGGAATGAGCCCCAAGCCCCATTATCAGAAGTCATTGTGGGAAAGAGCCTTGATAAAAAGCGGACATTCTGTGTCAAGGTTCTTGGATTATAAATACCAAAAAAAAAAAGAGATGTTTTGGGGATGAGTGTTTATTCACGAGGGCATTTTATCCATAGAATGAAGTTAGATTAAATACATTCCAAAGGAGTTTAGCCCCATCTTGGCTGCTTTCTCTGTTTCTTAGCTCTTTCTCCTTGTCACTTGTAGAAATAGGTCGTAGAGCTACGACTCTGCGGCCATAAGAATACAAACAACTGTTTTTCTTCTTTCTTGGTGCTTCTGCTGCCCACAAGACAGGAACTGTGGCAGAAAGGGGACGGTCTGATGAAACCTTGCTGGCTGGCAGGATGGCACCATGGCAACTAGGCTGCCTCTCTCTGTAGCTGTTTTAGCTTCCGCCCTCTCTGGACCCTCGGTACCTGAGTGCTCAACGGGGAAACTGTCTTCTCCCTGCCTCCATTTCTGATTTTCCTCTGTAGGATTAAGGCTTCTTGAGATATCTGCTCATCTTTTGCTGTTATTCCTTTCTTCCTCCCTTTGAACTTGTTTGATTTAGAGCCAGAGCTCAGGCTATAGCACACATGATAGCTGATGAGTCATGTGAAGCCCATTAAAAACAAAAGCTGATTATCACAGGAGCCATTATTTACTTGCGCTGTCTATGCGCCAGCACGTTTTCTTGTGCGCTTCTGGTGTTGCTGCAGCATGGCTGGGGCCCTCTTACGGTGTAGGCTGGGGGCAGGTGGGGGAAGTGGGTGATGGATGAGATGGGGTGCTGCTTGAGAGAGGAGCTAGCTTTGCTGCTGCTTCTCTGAAGGCAGAAGTCACTTTGCTCAAACACGGGTATAAATCATCCTTTCAAGAGCTGAGAGCATCCATTTTTTTGTTTGTTTTTCTTGTTTTCCCCGTTTCATACTCTATCAGGCCTCCTTTCTTGATGACATGATCTAAGCTGGAATCTTTTAGCTATTCTTTAGCTAGATGGTAAATCCAGCAAATAGCTAGATGTTAAATTCATTCATCTAACAAATAGTGAATGGGTTCGCCATTTTCACACGGAGAAGGTCCAGACCACTTCAAGTTTGTACCTCTGTGGTATGGCAACTGAGCTAGCCTGTGGATGATCACTGGTTGAAAAATCTCCTTCCTAGTGTCCTTCTTGGATCTGTCTTGCTGCGCCTTACATTTTGGTTCTCTCTTCACTCTAAATGTCCATCTCATTTTTCCCATGGCCTCAGGAAATAGAATTATGTTGATGACACTAAAATTCATAGCCATATTCTTGTGAGCCCTAGGTCTGTTTTCCAAATGCGAATTAAATACAACTCCCTTGATGTCCCTCAGACATGGAGACATTTAACTGGTTGGGTACCGTACAGTGTAATGTGGTAGTTGAGAGTGTGTCTGAGTTCAAATCTTGGTTCTGCCATTTCTGGCTGTGTGACCTTGGGCAAATTTATTAACCTTTCTGTGCATTGGTTTTTTCCATCTGTAGATTAGGGACCTTATACGGTTGTTGTGAAGACTAAATGAGTCAGTGCTTTAAAGGATTTAGAATAGTGCTCAGTGTTCGTTATAATAATTATCATCTTCTCAGACAATCTTTTCCTTTTTCAGTTAATGATGTACCATTTATTTACCAAACTAAAAGTTTTGGTTATCTTTAATTTCTATACTAGTCTATCAAGAAATTATATTGATTTCTACCTCCTAAATATATCTCGAATTAATCACTTCTTTTTCATCCCTACTGTCTCCAACACAATTCAAACCCTCAGAGTCTCTCTCCATATGTCTTAGCCAGTTCAAACTGTTACAACAAAGTACTATAGACTGGATAGCTTGCAAACAACAGACATTTATTTCTCACGGTTCTAGAGGCTGCAAGTCTGAGATCAGGGTGTTCACATGCTCAGATTTTGGTGAGAGCTCTCTTCCAGGCTGCAGACACTTGACTTTTCACTGTATTCTCACCAGGCAGAAAGGTAGCTCTCTAGACTCTTCTTATAGGGGCACTAATCCCCTTCATGAAGGGTCTATCCTCAAAACCTCATTACTTACCAAAGACTTTCCTCTTTCTACCGTCACATTGGGGATTAGATTTCAACATACCATTTTTGGGAAGACACAAACATTCACTCGGTAACATTAGAGCCTCCTGATGCTGTGTGTATTTCCAGTCTCCAAGTGGCTGCCATAGAGATCTTTGTAAGGCACAGATTTCATGGTCCTCTCCTGCATAAAGAGCCCATGGTGGTCTTCCCTTGCCCAGAGGATAACACACAAACTTTTTTTTAAAAATTATACTTTAAGTTCTAGGGTACATGTGCACAATGTGCAGGTTTGTTACATATGTATGCTTGTGCCGTGTTGGTGTGCTGCACCCAGCAACTCGTCAGCACTCATCAACTCATCATTTACATTAGGTATAACTCCCAATGCCATCCCTCCCCACTCCCCGCTCCCCATAATAGGCCCCGGTGTGTGATGTTCCCCTTCCTGAGTCCAAGTGATCTCATTGTTCAGTTCCCACCTATGAGTGAGAACATGCGGTGTTTGGTCTTCTGTTCTTGCGATAGTTTGCTGAGAATGATGGTTTCCAGCTGCATCCATGTCCCTACAAAGGACACAAACTCATCCTTTTTTATGGCTGCGTAGTATTCCATGGTGTATATGTGCCACATTTGCTTAATCCAGTCTGTCACTGATGGACATTTGGGTTGATTCCAAGTCTTTGCTGTTGCGGATAGTGCCACAATAAACATACGTGTGCATGTGTCTTTATAGCAGCATGATTTATAATCCTTTGGGTATATACCCAGTAATGGGATGGCTGAGTCAAATGGTATTTCTAGTTCTAGATCCTTGAGGAATCACCATATTGTTTTCCACAGTGGTTGAATCAGTTTACAATCCCACCAACAGTGTAAAATTGTTCCTATTTCTCCACAGCCTCTCCAGCACCTGTTGTTTCCTGACTTTTTAATGATTGCCATTCTAACTGGTGTGAGATGGTATCTCATTGAACACACAAACTTTTTAGTGCCATGTCACAGTCCCTTTAGGCCCAGGTCTCCAACACTTTCCCATGTTTTCAGCCTCTGTTCTGGATACCTTCTCCCCTACCTCCATGCATCCTTTCAGCCACGTGCACTGCTGAGGTCCTTTCATGCATCCTATGTAACCTTAGCCTCCTACACCTTTGCAAGTGCAAACCCTCAAACCCTTACTCACCCGCATCAGTCAGCCCAAGATGTGTTCCCTCCTGAAGGACTTAAACCTGGTCTATTTCTTTTTTTAATTTTGGACATGAGGCATTCCTTACCAAATTCCATCAAAACTCGATTACATGTTTTGGATTGGCATCAAGAATTATTTGCTTACAGTTTTTGTTATCTTGAAAGGATAATGCTTATTTGGCTGACATGTGAGGTAAAGACCTTCCCCACATTATCTGGTGCACTGTGTAATTTTTGTCCATTCACATTTGTCACTTGTCCCTCTGTGTGCCTGGACACTCACATTCTGACTTCAGTCCTTGACTCAGATGCCCCTACGTGAAGTTTTTCTGATTCCCTCCTTAGACATCGTGGGCTCCTTCTCCTCCCTCTTGTGCTATCTCCCCAGACCTCCCATCTCCCCAATGGCTTGCACATACTTCTGTTACAGTTCTTTTTTTTCTTGAGACACAGTTTTGCTCTTGTTGCCCAGGCTGGAGTGCAATGGTGCGATCTCGGCTCACTGCAACTTCTGCCTCCCGGGTTCAAATGTTTCTCCTGCCTCAGCCTCCCTAGTAGCTGGGATTACAGGCATGTGCCACCATGCCTGGCCAATTTTGTATTTTTAGTAGAGACGGGGTTTCTCCATGTTGGTCAGGCTGGTCTTGAACTCTCGACCTCAGGTGATCCGCCCACCTCGGCCTCCCAAAGTGCTGGGATTACAGGCATGAGCCACCATGCCAGGCCTTATAGTTCTTCTTTCCATGCATTTTCCTTGGGCACTTCCACAAATAGCTTACCTATTAGACTGTTGCTCTTCTAGAGCCACATTCTTGGTGCTTAACATAGTGGCACATCCCCAGTTCTTGTTCGTTAGATGTTTAATTGATGTGCTCATAAGCTGCTGCCTGAATTTCAGTCATTTAAACCAGGCTCTCTCCCTCCTTAGTGGCATCAAGCTTTACTAGTATATCTTTGGATCTTTGGTGGAGGCCAATTTACTTATCAAACCTTATTTAAAATTACTAACAGCTTTTGGATAGGTATATGTATGCTATTTTGCATTTAACTTCTGTTATATTTGAAGGACATTTAATATATATATTTGGGAAATACTTTCATATGTGTTGTGAAGAACACTACAACCCTTTCCCACATCCTCCTATGCTTTGTAGTTTTGATATTTTCACATTTGTCATTTGAGCCAGGTTTATTTTTCTCTAAAACAGCTTAAAATTTCTGTTAAAAAACAGATCCCCATCTATTCTAGCTTATAGAGGTTGGAAAAATGTTTAAAATCTAAAAGTGATTAAAGGTTTGTAGAAATCACAAAATAAAGATTTTGGCCAGGAGCTGTGGCTCACACCTGTAATCCCGGTACTTTGGGAGTCCGAGGCCGGCTGATCACCTGAGGTCAAGAGTTTGAGACCAGCCTGGGCAATATGGCAAAACCCCGTCTCTACTAAAAATATAAAAATAAGCCGGATGTGGTGGTGCATGCCTGTACTCCCAGCTACTTGGGAGGCTGAGGCACGAGAATCACCTGAATCCAGGAGGCAGAGGTTGCAATGAGCCGAGATCAGACCACTGCACTCCAACTCCAGCCTGGGTGACACAGTGAGAGAGACTCTGTCTCAAAAAAAAAAAAAAAAAAAAAAAGTAATCCTGGCTATAGTTGAGGGACTCTTTGGAGTCAGGTGTGGACTAAATGTTGTATTCTCTTATGATGTTTAATGTGGTTTTTTGTAAGACTAAAGATTCCAGAATTCTGTTACAGAGTTGTTTGCTGATTTGTTTCTCTTGTGTAAGTGCCCTTTTCATTTCTAGATCATGGTTACTCTAACATCTTTCCTCAAATATATGCATTTCGTGGAGTTAAATGAAATACAGACTTTAGGACAATTAAATATAGACTAATGAAAAAACTTGGCAAAGTTTTTTTAAGTGGCTCCTAAATTATTAGCCAGAATTCAGAAATTTGGGTTTGGCTTCTTTAATTTGAAAATTAAGAAGAGACATGGGCTGGCCTTTTTAACATACAGTGTTGAATTACAGAATGCATAAACATTATTCCTTGTCTCTCTTAAGATACTTGCCATTTTTATAATCTAGTACCCTACTTTCTAGATATTAAATGGGGGAACCCAAGTGCTAGTAGTTAAAATTAAATATAGTACTGTATTCAAAAGAAAATTCGGATGATAGCTAATGCATTTTCGATGTTTCTCTAGAGGGTGAAACACCATTTCTGTTTAAAACATTCTACTATAATTCTTCCTCTAGTGACTGCATCTCAAGTAACTTTTTTTTTCTTGAGCCCAAGACGGGAACAACTTATATAAATGTAATATGTTACATTTGAAGACTGGTTTTGGATAAGGTCACCTCAAGGATCTGGCACCTATTAGGTATTTCACCTTTTAGCCATTCAAATATTTATTAATTACCCTGAGAACTACCTCCCTTCGCTCTCCCAACCCCCTGGCAAATGCAAAAGGGAGAAACAGAATGACTTTGAAAGAGAAATTCTAGGTAGAAAGTATGAGAAAAGAGCAGAAACCAGTAAAGTGAGAGAAGAAACTAGAAGAAAGGAAAGAAAAATATCAAAGGCAGAATAAATGTAAAAGCTGGTAAATTAACAGATTAAGGGAAAAAAGTAACAGTCTCCTTGATACTTGCTGAAACAAAATGTGATAAAGTTGACACCCATTCTTAATTCTCATGCTTAGCAAACTAGGATAGATGAACTTCCTTAACCTGATAAAAATGTGTACCAAAAGTCTACAGCAAATGTTATTCTTAACAGTGAAATGTTAGAATCAAGACGTGACGGGACTGGGCTGGGCGTGCTGGCTCACACCTATAATCCCAGCACTTTGGAAGGCCGGTGGGTGGTTTGAGCCCAGGAGTTCCGGACCAGCCTGGGCAAGGGAGGCTGGTGTGGGACAGTCACCTGAGCTTGGGAGGCCGAGGCTGCAGTGAGCTGTGATTGTGCCATTGCACTCCAGCCTGGACAACAGAGTGAGATCATGTCTCAAAAAGAAAAAAAAAAAAAAAAGAAAAGAAAAAAAAGAGATAAGACTACCTGTATCACCATGTGTATTCACTGTTTTTTTTTGTTTTTTTTTTTTTGAGATTTTCAGTACAGTAAGACAAGAAATATAAATAAAAGGTATAATTAGGTATAATTAGCTTTTTTTTTGAGTCAGAGTCTGACTGTGTTGCCCAGGCTGGAGTGCAGTGGTGTGATCTTGGCTGACTGCAAGCTCCGCCTCCCAGGTTCACACCATTCTCCTGTCTCAGCCTCCCGAGTACCTGAGATTACAGGTGCCCATCACCACGCCCGGCTAATTTCTTTGTATTTTTAGTAGAGACGGGGTTTCACTGTGTTAGCCAGCATGGTCTCAATCTCCTGACCTTGTGATCCACCCGCCTCGGCTTCCCAAATTGCTGGGATTACAGGCGTGAGCCCCTGCGCCCAGCTGACTTTTTATAATTAGACTAAAAGGTAAGATTAGAAAGGAAGAAGTAATTTATTTTTACCTAATATGTTTAACAAATTGCTGGAATTAATATGGCTGTGTAAGATATAGAAGATACATGTTTAAAAGTTATCACTTACAGTAGTGACAAAAACAAAGTATCAATAAGTTGAAAGATACACAAGATCTTCATGAAAAGTGTTTATTGAAAACCTTTTTTTTTTTTTTTTTTTTTGAGATGTTTTTTTTCTCTTCCCCCCCGGGTGGGGTACAGGGGGCGGGTCTCCGCTTCACTGCAAGCTCCGCCTCCCTTTTGAAAACCTTTTTTTTTTTTTTTTGGGATGGAGTCTCGCCCTGTCACCCAGGCTGGAGTGCAGTTGTGCAATTTCGGCTCACTGCAACTTCTTTTCCTGAGTTCAAGTGATTCTTCTGCCTCAGCCTCCCGAGTGGCTGGGATTACAGGTGCATGCCACTATGCCCGGCTAATTTTGTATCTTTAGTACAGACAGGATTTTACCATGTTGGCCAGGCTGGTTTCGAACTCCTGACCTCATGATCCACCCACCTCGGCCTTCCAAAGTGCTGGGATTACAGGTGTGAGCTACTGTGCCTGGCCCAAAAACTTTTTGAAAGATGCTTTTCTTTTCTTTTCTTTTTTTTTTTGAGACGCAGTGAGCGATCTCGGCTCACTGCATCCTCTGCCTCCTGGGTTCAAGCTATTCTCCTACCCTAGCCTCTCAAGTAGCTGGAACTACAGGCGCACACCACCAAGCCCAGCTAACTTTTTTTTTCTTTTTTTTTTTTGTGGTATTTTTAGTAGAGACGGGGTTTCGCCATGTTGGCCAGGCTGGTCTTGGACTCCTGACCTCATAATCTGGCTGCTGTGGCTTTCCAAAGTGCTGGGATTACAGGCATAAGCCACAGCACCCAGCCAAAAATACTCTTTTCTTAGAGTTTATTTATTTATTATTTCTGTTTTTTTTGAGATAGAGTCTCACTCTGTCACCCAGGCTGGAGTGCAGTGGCATGATCTTGGCTCACTGAAACCTCTGCTGCCTGAGTTCCAGCAATTCTCCTACCTCAGCCTCCTGAGTAGCTGGGATAACAGATGCCTGCCACCGTGCCTGGCTAATTTTTGTATTTTAGTAGAGATGGGGTTTCACCATCTTGGCCAGGCTGGTTTTGAACTCCTGACCTCATGATCCACCTGCCTTGGCCTCCCAAAGTACTGGGATTACAGGCCACTGTGAGACACCATGCCCAGCCTAGCTTATTTTTTAGAGCAATTTTAGGTTCACAGTAATACTGAGTAGAAAGTACAATTTTCATATATTCCCTTCCCTCCCAACACCCACAACATGCACAGTCTCCCCTACTATCAACATCCCATACCAGAGTGGTACGTTTGTTACACGTGATGAGCCTACATTGATACATTATCATCCAAAGTCCATAGTTTATATTGGAGTTCACTCTTGGTGTTGTACATTCTATGGGTATGTATACAAACGTATAATGACATCTATCTATGTTATAGTGTCATACAAATAATTTCACTGCCCTAAAAATCCTCTGTTCTCTGCCTGTTCATCTCTTTCACTTCCCCCGCTCCAACCACTAATAACCACTGATCTTTGTACTATCTCCATAGTTTTGCCTTTCCTAGAATGCCACGTAGTTGGAATCATACAGATTGACTTCTTTCAGGTAGTAATATGCATTTAAGGTTCTTCCATGTTTTTTCATGGCTTGATAGCTGTTTCTTTTCAGTGCTGAATAATTTTCCATTGTCTGAATGTACCACAGTTTATTTATCCATTCACCTACTGACGAACATCTTGTTTCTTCTGAGTTCTGGCAATTATGAATAAGGCTGCTATAATAAATATCAGTATGCAGGTTTTTGTGTGGACATGAGTTCTCCCTTCATTTGGGTAGATACCAAAGAATGTGATTGGATTGTATGGTAAGAGTAAGTTTAGCTTTGTAAACAACTGCCAAACTGTCTATAACAAAGGGCCTGTACCATTTTGCATTCCTACCAGCAATGAAGGAGAGTTCTGGGTTTCCATATCCTCACCAGCATTTGATGTTGTCAGTGTTTTGGATTTTGGTCATTCTGATAGGTATATAGTGATATCTCATTCTTGTTTTAATTTGCAATTCTCTAATAACATATGATGTTGAGCATCTTCTCATATGCTTATTTGCCATTTGTATATCTTCTTTTGTGAGATGCGAGAATATTTTTAAAAGCACTGAAACATAAATAGATGGAGAAATATGCATGTACTTAGGTAGGTAGATTAAACATCATGAACATGTCAATCTTCTTAATTTGATCTATAGATTTATGCAATCCCGATGCAATGCAATGCAATCCCAATAAAAATCCCCATATGTTTTTGAGGAACTCAGATGGAAGTGTGAAGGGTGCATGTCCATGGTAAGGTGGGTACCAGTCCTACCAGATATGAAGTTATATTTTAGGGTCATAGTGATTAAGACATTGTGGCACTGGCCCAGGGATGGTCAAAATGACCAATGAAACCAAATGTAAAGCCCTGAAACAGATCCGTTCATTTATTGCATGTCACTGGGGAAAAGATAATTTTATGCAATAAATGGTGCTATGACAATTGTGTATCCTTAAGGGAAAAATAATGAAATTGGATCCCTACATATTCCTCAAATTCTCAGTGTATTAAAGACGTAAATAATAAGGCAGTATCTTTGCAAACATAATATACAAAAATATCTTTGTTGCTTTAGATAAGAATTTCTTGGCTGGGCATGGTGGCTCACACCTGTAATCCTAGCAATTTGGGAGGCTGAAGTGGGAAGATCACTTGAGACTAGGAGTTCAGGACCAGCTTGGGCAACATAGTGAGACCCTGTCTCTACAAAAAAGAAAAGAAAGTTAGCTGGGCATGGTGACCCATGCCTGTAGTCCTAGTTACTTGGGAGACTGAGATGGGAGGATGACTTGAGCCTGGGAAGTTGAGGCTGTAGTAAGCTATGACTGTGCCATTGCACTGGAGTGAGACCCTGTCTCCATTTAAAAAAAAAAAAAAAAGGCTTTCTTGATCATAATATAAATTAAAGTAACTATAAGAAAAGAATAAATTTGACGACTTTAAGATTAAGAGACACTAAAAAAGTGAAAAGACAAACCAAAAACGGTAAGAATATATTTGCAACATACGTGACTGATAAATAGTATCCAGAATATATGAAGAGCTGCACATCCATGGAAAAAGAACCTGGCTGGGCGTGGTGGCTTGTGTCTATAATCCCAGCGCTTTGGACGGCTGAGGTGGGCAGATCACTTGCCTCCAGGAGTTCGAGACCAGCCTGGCCAACATGGCGAAACCCCATCTCTACTAAAAATACAAAAATTAACCGGGTATGGTGGTGCGTGCCTGTAGTCCCAGCTACTTGGGAGGCTGAGGGGTGAGAATCACTTGAACGCAGGAGGTGGGGGTTGCAGTGAGATGAGATTGTGCCACTGCACACAAGCCTGGGCAACAGAGGGAGACTCTGTCTTAAAAAAAAAAGAACCCAATAGAAAAATAGGAGAAAGATACAAATGTGCATTTTAATAAGAGGAAACTAGATGGCCAAGAAACTAATAAAAGATGCTCACACTCATTAGCAAATTTAGATCATAATGTGTTACCATTTTGAGAAGTCTGACAACAAGCACCAAATGTTGGTGAAGATATGAAGTTGGGAGTGTGTGAAACAACTATGCTGGACAGCAATTTGATATTATCTTCTATTACTGAACATGTGTGCATAGATATAGCCCAGGAATTTCACGCTTTGACACCTACCCTAGAGAAGGTGATCTCCCCCTGGTGTGCGCTGAATTCGTTCAGTTGTGTGCCGAATTCATTCAGTTGCGTTGAGATGTTGAACCCCTTGTCCCTCAGGGTGGCTGGACAGGGCCTGGCCTTTCTGGGGCCCTCAGACCTGTTGCCTTTGATCAAGAGCATGTGTCCTGGTAGGTCATACAAATATCATGAACAAGGTTGAAAAGCAATTTTCTAGAGAAACTCTTGCTGGTGTGCATTAGGAGATATGCACATACATATAGCAGTGTTAAGTGAGACCAAAAACATGGTAGACCTGGTATAGGTACTGAATTCTTCTTCTAGGAAAACACAGAGACATTAAGTAACTAGATAAGGGTAATTAGAGAAGGGTTCTAACCTCCTATTTCTTAGTGTCAGTGGTTTCAAGGAGAGTGAGCGGGGCAGAGAAGGTGATAATACTACAACTCCTCTCCACTGTGTTTCCTGTGTTTTCTTTTTTCTTTTCTTTTTTTTTTTTTGAGACTTGAGGCTCACTGTATTGCCCAGGATGGAGTGCAGTGGCATGATCTCAGCTCACTGGCAACCTCCGCTTCACAGGTTCCAGCAATTCTCGTGCCTCAGCCTGGAGTGCAGTGGCGCTATCTCACCTCACTGCAACCTCTGCCTCCCAGGTGCAAGCAATTCTCGTGCCTCAGCCTCCTGAGTAGCTGGGCTAGGTGCCCATCTGCATGCCTGGCTAATTTTTGTATTTTTAGTAGAGATGGGGTTTCATCATGTTGGCCAGGCTGGTCTCGACCTCTTGACCTCAGGTGATCCGCTGGCTTTGGCCTCCCAAAGTGCTGGGATTACAGGCATGAGCCACCATGCCCAGCTAGTATGTGTTTTTATTGAGATACATTCAGATGGGTGGTGGATGATGATGGGCAAGGCCTAAGTTTGGAATCTGAGGAGGTGCTTATTGCAGTCTTCTAAGAGGAGTGAATGAGTGAGTGCCGTGTGGGACATCTAGCTGTCTTCCCTGACATTTCCTTTTTTACTCACTGCCAGATAAAGAACTTTACAACAGGGAGATAGTATCTGGAAACCAAGTTTAATCAGAACAGCCGGGACTGCCCATCATGTCCTGTGTATTGAGTTTGGCTGAGAGCACCCTGCTGTTATCCTTGGTCTTGTTCATCCTGAACTAATAGCATGTTCCGTCTTCTGTGGCTTGTACAGTCATGGTCTTTTTGGAGCTTTCACTGTTGGCTACTCTGCCTCTGTCTCAAGGACAGAGGTAAATGTGGGCCACAGGGAATGGGGATGATTTTCAAGCATTTCTCGGTGATGTGGCTTTGATGATCTCTCACACTGAAGCTGCCCCCATCCAATCTCATCATCCTTCCCTTCCAAAAATCTGATACCACCCACGAACACCTCATGGCCATTCCAATTCTTTCCCTTCCCCACTTCACATGTCCTGCTTCTGTCGGCAGCATTATTTTGGCCTCCTGGCTCTCTAGGCTTTATTCTTTGGTGTTTTCTTTGCTGTATCCTTTTCTACCTGATGTGGAACTCTGTTCTGTTATTTTAAAACTGGTGTATCTTGGATCCCCTTCTTCCCATCCCCATGCGGCTGCCCTCATCTAGGCCCTCATCTGCAAGGAGTGAGAGGTGATAGAAGGGACAGCTGTCACCATGACCCCACTTAAATTGCTCATGGCTGAGCTTTGAACTTTGAACCTGGAATCATACAGCATAGAATGTCTGTGTTGGAAAGAGACCATTGAGGTGAAACCTCTTATTTCATATTTGAGAAAACAAGGCCTGCAGAGGGATGGTGACCTATCCTGGGTCTACACAGATGGTGGTAGAGGAACCCCATATACCAACGGATTAGTCGTCCTGCTCTCCTTAACTTGCCACATTACCTCATAAGCATTCCTTTGAGTTTACAGCCAGTTTTGTACTTGGAGGATTATATCTTAAACACATTTGTATCCTTTGAAATGATTAGCAAGCTCCTCAATACTTATTAAATGGAAGTCAAAACGTGTCCTTGCATGAAACATGCTGTGTATCCTATTCCTCACTCTCTAGCTAAATCTTGCCTGGCTTTGAAGAAGATGCCCAGCTCAGGTCCTGGCTCTTGCTTTGAGTCATGGTCACATTGCTCCCTTTCTTTCTTTTTTTGAGACAGGGTCTCACTGCGTCACCCAGGCTGGAGTGTGGTGACATAGTCATGGCTCACTGCAGCCTTGAACTCTTGGGCTCAAGTGATCCTCCCACCTCAGCCTTCTGAGTAGCTGGACTACTGGCACAAGCCACCTCGAGTAGCTGGACTACTGGCACAAGCCACCTCACCTTGCTAATTAGAACAATTTTTGTACAACAGCATCTCATTATGTTGCCCAGGTTGGTTTTGATCTCTTGGGCTCAAGTGATCCTCCCACCCCAGTCTCTTGAATAGGGGGGATTACAGGTATGAGCCACCATGCCTGGCAGATTGCTCTCCTTTTCTGACCTCCCAGGCTCTACTTGACTTATAAAACAGCCATCTTACATGTCCCCAGTAGTTTACAGTTTATAAAATGCATTTCACGTAACGTACCCTTTAATCCTTCCAATAATCTTGCTAGATAAATATTCCCATACTGAGGAAACAGTAGGGGGAGGCTGTCTGGCTCACCACAGGACACATAGCTGGGAAGGAAGTAGCATAGTTCAGGTCTTTTGACTTGAAGCCCCTTTCACTTTTGATTTCTTGTGCTGGCTGGTCCAGATGGTGTACCAGATGTTTTTCTCCCTGATAATATTGTCTTATCCGTCCTTTTTTGTAAATGAGTGCGTCATTCCACCTAACCCTGATTACCAACTTCTTTAAGGGAGTAGCTGGATCATATGTTTCTTTCATGACATTCGTAGTTGCTAGCACAGTAATGGGTAGGTAGTAATTGCTTACCAAATACTGTTGAGTTGGATGTAAACATCGTTTAATTATCAGAAAAGCACAGCTATCAGTGGAGTCCCAAAACACTTTTTGAGTCACTCCTAAATAAAATTGGCAGGGAATGGAGGGAACTAGGGGAAGGAAAAGCCTGTTAGAGAAAGTAGATGGTAGACACAATTAGCATTTGAGTGACAGCTGGCCAGTTGTCTGTCCAGTGGTGAGGGGTAGTGGAGAAGCAATACACAAAATGAGACTCTTCAGGAAATATGCAACTGTACTGAAGAGACACACCCATGAGGTGGGAACGGAGTACTTAAAAGTGGCAGATGACCTGTACAAGTTAGCCAAAGCATTCATTCATATTAAGAAACACTGATTAAAGGAATACCCTGAGGAGAATGAATTTATGAGAACAGGCTTCCAGGGTGAAAATGGAAGGGATAGAGATGCAGTTTGGTTTCAGTTTATAATCATTCAGTTAATTACTGGAGCCATGAGAAAAGAGACATAAGTAGGTGAGGATGTTGCCATTGAAACAACTTCTCTTCCCTTTCTTCTACTATGTGCAGTCAATAGGACCTCAGCCCTGAGCCCTGGAAGTCAGAAGTGAAAGAAAGACAAATAATTGCTCATGTCATCTGTGCATGGAGGTGTGTAGTGATGAGCAACTTGCTGGATTTTCTGGTACTTCTTTAACATATTTTTGTGCATTTTCTTCATAAATCAAAGAGATGCTTTAAAAGTTCTAATACTTGGACAACTAAGTTGTGTTTCCAACTCTGCCTTTTCCCAAAGGGTTGCAAAAATCCGTAGACATAAGCCCCAGATTTTGGTTTGGAAAATCATGCTGCATTTTGTCTTTATGTTTGGGCTGCTCCTGAGTTCATAAATATTTTGTGCCTGAATGAAATGTAAAACTGCTTCCACTATAATATATGTGAAAAATGTCCAGTTTCCTAATAATAGAAGCCAACACATTTTCTTTTGTGAGTTTCTGTCTCCTACAGAAAACATAAGATGGAGGGCTTTTAGATTAAAAGTAATAGAATTTTGATATCTGTTCCTGCCTGTGTCAGAATTTTTCACAGTTTAGAACTGTATTTCAAGAGCTAAAGGAATGTATATCTAAAATGCTTACAAGCATCAGAAATTAATGGAAATTATTTCAAATTAATTAAAAATCATAATTTCTATATGGAATAATTTTATCTATCATGTTCTATGCTGTAGATTCTAAAAGAAAAATAAAAAACTTGCATTTCTTGAACATTCATATATGGTTTTAGAGTGATACATCTAGGAAAATAGATTGGTACCATTGAGGCCTATTGTTAGATGTGTTGGTTTATTTTTAATGCTTGATGGCTATATAGCAATTATATTTTTTATGTGATGAGCAAGTATACATAGGAAAGTAATAAAAGGAATATCATTATAATATTTATTTCTTTAAAAAATAGGAAGGTATTTCTCGAGGTCAAAACTCAACCAACCTTTGCGGCCAAATTTGTTGGTATATAAAGGCTAACTTTATACTTTAAAATGTGGACATAATAAAATGTGATTGTAGAATTATGAGATTGATTTTCATGTGTGACTTCTGAAAACTTTTTTTACTACTTTACAGTTATCTGTCTCATGCAGAATCTCATTTCACCCTCATTTAAAAAATTAAGTGTAATGTCACTTGTTTTTGTGATTTCCCCTGAACACTCATAGTTTCTAAAGACTTACTTATTGCTTATCAATTATCCATGTTATAAACACGTGGGTACTTATGTCTTCATGGTTTATGCTCCTCTTGTCTACAATTTCCTTTATCCTCTTGGGTTGTTCGCTTGCTGATTCATAGTCTCTTTGCTAACACAAAGTCTTTATTTCTGTGTTAGTAAATCTGTATTGAGGTTTATTCCCTGACTTTTTTTTTTTTTTTTTTTTTTTTAAAACAAGGCTCTTGTTCTTTCTGAGCCACCCTCTTGCCTGCTTATTTTAGCCCTTATGTTCTTAACCTCTAGGCTTCAAATGTCTTTCTCAGAGGCATGTTAAGAAAATAGGAGCTTTGTTTCCATGGATAGCCTTATCACAGGCTTAGCTGAGGACAGAGACAAGGTATGGCCTTGGGGGACTAAGTTCTAACCTGGATGCTTGCCTTTCCATCTGCCTAGTCAGGAAAAGGAAACTTAGTGAAGGAACCTAGTTGGAGTAGTTAGGGAGCTTTTCTTTTTTTTTTCTTTGAGATCGTGTCTTGCTCTGTTACCCAGGCTGGAGTGTGGTGGCACTGTCTTGGCTCACTGCAACCTCTGCCTCCTTAGTTCAAGCAATTCTCCTGCCTTAGCCTCCGGAGTAGTTGGGATTACAGGTGCCCACCACCATGCCCGGCTAATTTTTGTATTTTTAGTAGAGACAGGTTTCACCATGTTGGCCAGGATGGCCTCGAATACCTTACCTCAGGTGATCTGTCAGCTTTGGCTTTCCAAAGTGCTGGGATTACAGGCATGAGCCACCACACCTGGCCAGTTAGGGAGCCTTTCTTTTCTTTTTTTAATGGACAGAGTCTTGCTCTGTCAGCCAGGCTGGAGTGCAGTGACACGATCTTGGCACCTCCGCCTCCTGGGTTCAAGTAATTCTCCTGCCTTGGCCTCCCAAGTAACTGGGATTATAGGCGCATGCCACCATGCCCAGCTAATTTTTGTAATTTTAGTAGAGCTGGGGTTACACCATGGTGGCCAGCTGGCCTCGATCTCTTGACCTCATGATCCTCCTGCCTTGGCCTCCCAAAGTGCTGGGATTATAGGTGTGAGCCACCGTGCCTGGCCAGGGAGTCTTTCAAACTGGATGGGCAGAATAGGGGAAAGCAAATTGCTGTAACTTAGAAGGTTAGAAAATTTCTCTGGCTTTTGATAAAGCAACAACTACTATGGGTCTTTTTTTGGTATATATAAATAGATACATATATCTACATCTATCTATCTATATCTATAGCTTTTCGGGTGTTTGGCTGCATGGATGAATTATTATTTTATTTTCTATATTTTTTTGAGATGGAGTCTCGCTCTGTCACCCAGGCTGGAGTACGGTGGTGCAATCTTGGCTCACTGCAGCCTCTGCTTCCTGGGTTCGAGCCATTCTCGTGCCTCAGCCTCCAGAGTAGCTGGGATTACCGGCACGTGTCCCCATGCCTGGCTAATTTTTGTATTTTTTAGTAGAGACGGGGTTTCACTATGTTGGCCAGGCTGTTGAACTCCTGGCCTCAACTGATCCACCTGCCTTGGCCTCCCAAAGTGCTGGGATTACAGGTGCGAGCCACTGTGCCCGGCAACTTGGATGAATTATATAGTGGTGAATTCTGAGATTTTAGTGTACCCATCACCTGAATAGTGTACGTTGTACCCAATATGTAGTTTTTATATCCCTCACCACTCTCCCCTAGTCTTTTCTAGCTACTGTTACTGTGGGCTCTAATGAACTGTGTTGTCTGCCCAGATGTCCTCTTGAATTCTTGGAATGCTATCCTCCGAGACTCCCAGATCCATAAACGACTCTTTCCCTTTGTTGACGTGCTCCTTAGTCTCTTGGTGTTTGACCTTGATATGACTTTGAACCTGTCTGAAAACTCCCTTTGTACTTAATCCCTGTGGATTTGAGTTGATTTTGTGCTGCCTTGACATAAAGCCAGGTAGGGAATGCCAGGGGTTTCTCTGTCCCCTCTACCTCCTGCCCCTTTCTCCTTCCCTGGAACTTTGTAATGGTTTTAAGCAAGGGTACTTTCTTGTAAAACACTCCTCCTGGCACAGCCATTAGCTGAGCCTAATACTAGAAATTTCTTCTGAATTCATAGAAAGAAGAAAATCTGAAGTTTTACTTTGATCAGTATTTTAAAAAATTTTTGTACCTCTTTATGCTCTTTTGTGCTATAATTTAGTATGAAGTGACTTCTGATACAGCTCAAAATAATATGTTCTCAGTTATCTTAAAGTTGCTATACCAACATTTCATTGTGTTCTTCAAACCATACCTTGACTTTTGAGGGTTCCATCCATATATAGATTTTTGAGTCCGTCAGGACTAATCTGGTCATATTTTCTGATGGCCTCAAAGTGTCCATTTAGATACAAGAAAGGATCACCAGTGTAGCTGGTTACAAACATCCTCCCAACAGTTTTCTCTCTTGCGCCTTTAAGGACACCAGTTTCCTATCCCATGGTCAGTGCTGCTTCCCTTTTGGGCCATTTGGCCTAGATTTTTCCAGGACTCATTTCCAGGACACATTCCCTGGGAATGACCCAGTTATGGTTGTTCTCAAGACTCTTCCTGTGGTCTCATTTCATTCTCTCAAGCTTTAGATAGCTCCTCTTGCAGTTCTCACCAGGGACACCCAAAGCATTTCAGATCCCTCCCAGATAAGAAGTGTGTTAAGGTGGTATAGGAGACGCTGAATAAAGAGTGTGGCAGACCTTACAAATGAGCTGTCAACTGAAGTGGTTAGGCAGAGAGGAGGTGTTTAGGGACAAAGCCAAAGGCAAAGGAGATGATTCAGAGCTGCATTGTAGGTAGACCTTTCTGCAATGATTTTCCAAATGTGTACCGTGAGATTTTTCTTATGTCCTTGGTGGGTCTATGGGCGCTGGTGTCTTAACCTTCACTCCTTTCATTAGAATCATTCTGCTGCCACCTATTTTATATGTTGGGGTGCCATGTAAGATTTTATTTGAAGAAACAGTTTTATTGCTAAAGAAAGTTTGCAACCAGCTGGACCAGAGCAGTTTTCTGAGGCAATGAAAGGTTTGTTGCAATGACATTATGTAGGTTTCCTATGCAGGAACTGGCTCTGAAGACACTCATCTGCTGTGAAAAAGAAGTAGCCCAAACCTAGAATAGCCCTTTCATGCTTCTAGAAGTCAGACAAGAAACTTCCCAAAGAATAATCTCTATAGTGATCTGTAATAAAATGTTATGATGCAACATATTGTGTTCGTTCTTTATTGCTCAATTGACTGTTGTAACAGGATGAAAGCAAACGTGTGCTGAAACGTGTGCCTGAGCCTTGACTGCCGTTTCTTGAATGTAGTTCACATGTGCTTCCTTAAATAATTTTACAACAATAGACAAATGAATCCATTCTGATTAAGAAAAGGAGAGAAGTCTAGTGCAAATTACAGGCTTCTCCACTAATAATTATAGGAATTCCAAATAACATGTAAATGCTAATGGCAGACGTAAATAACTTAAAGTAGCATAAATAAACAACTTGGAGGTCTCTAAATTTGGTATATCACTTATTTGACCATATACTTTTTTTAATTCCAGTTTTTAAAAAACATAATAGAAAGTCCAGGCGCGGTGGCTCATGTCTGTAATCCCAGCACCTTGGAAGGCTGAGGTGGGCAGATCACTTGAGGTCAGGAGTTTGAGACCAGCCTGGCCAACATGGTGAAACCCCATCTCTACTAAAAAATACAAAAATTAGCTGGGCGTGGTTGCGCAGGCCTTTAGTCCCAGCCACAGGAGAGGCTGAGGCATGAGAATCACTTGAACCTGGGTGGCGGTGGTTTCAGTGAGCCCGAGATCACACCACTGCACTCCAACTTGGGTGACAGAGTGAGACTCCATCTCAAACAAACAAAAAAACCCCAAAAAACCCCAAAAACAAACAATAGAAAAATAAAAAGTAAGTTTACAGAACTCTTTTTTTTTTTTTTTTTTTGAGACGGAGTCTGGCTCTTTCGCCCAGGCTGGAGCGCAGTGGCGGGATCTCAGCTCACTGCAAGCTCCGCCTCCCGGGTTTACGCCATTCTCCTGCCTCAGCCTCCCAAGTAGCTGGGACTACAGGGGCCCGCCTCATCGCCCGGCTAGTTTTTTGTATTTTTTAGTAGAGACGGGGTTTCACCGTATTAGCCAGGATGGTCTCGATCTCCCGAGCTCGTGATCCGCCCGTCTCGGCCTCCCAAAGTGCTGGGATTACAGGCTTGAGCCACCGCGCCCGGCCCCAGTTTACAGAACTCTTAAAGTATTTTCATGAATCCTAGAGTTTCACAGAATGCAAACTGAATAGCACAGATTTAGTGCTTCTCTGAATAAAGACTGCAATGCTTACTCTTTTATTATGCTTTATATTCATCCTCTTTAAGAGATGACCTTGGGCTTATTTTCTAAAAATGAATATGATCTAGGAGTTTCAACACACCTTTCTTAGAAACAGATGAAGTAGCAAAAAGATAAATAATGGTATATCAGATCGAAAACCACAACTAACTAGTTTGACTAGAATGTATGTAATTTTGCATCCAGCTAACAGGGTGTACAGATTGTTTTCACATAATCATGGAACACTTATAAAACTTAATTCAGGTGGAGCATGGTGGCTTATGTCTGTCATTTCACCATTTTGGGAGGCTGAGATAGGAGGATCACTTAAGCCCGGGAGTTCAAGATCAGCCTGGGCAGCAACATAGTGACACCTTGTCTCTACCAAAAAACTGAAAAAGAGTTATCCATTTTTGGTGGTGCATACCTGTGATCCCAGCTACTTAGGAGGCTGAGATGGGAGGATTGCTTAAGCTGGGGAGGTCAAGGCTGCGGTGAGACATAATTGCGCCAGTGCGCTCCAGCCTGGGCAACAGAGTGAGACCCTGTCTCTAAATAAATAAACTTAATTCCTCTTAAATTCCCCCAAATTCGATGTTATGCAGACCACATTTAGCAATCACAGTGCAATAAAATTAGAGATGGACAACAGTAATAGCAAAAAAGCCAACTGTAATCTGACAGGCTGAGTTAGAAACTGGCTGGATGAGTGTGCATTGTTGTTCTTCAGTCCTTTTGTATAAGTAAACACAAGTCACACCCCATTCTATAAACAGCTGCTGATAGAAATGCAGTCAGTTCTGAGACTCTGCATACTGAATAATAGGTGAAATAAGGAAAGACTTTGAGAAGCAATAAGAAGTATATTTGATTTGACCTTGTCCATTAGGTGAGTTTCCTTTCTTTTTTTTTTTTTGGTTCAGTTACTAAAGAATATGATATTTAGGGAACATTTAAACATGTGTTGTAAATATATATTAATGGAGACAGTAGACTTGACAAAAATCAAAAAGACCTGTATATAGCTGGCTGTCTACAGCGTACTGACACCAAATGGAAGAAGCTAAGAATCCTGGCATCATTGGTTTAGTGGTATTAAAACATCAGGAAAGGCCGGGCGCGGTGGCTCAAGCCTGTAATCCCAGCACTTTGGGAGGCCGAGACGGGTGGATCACGAGGTCAGGAGATCGAGACCATCCTGGCTAACACGGTGAAACCCCGTCTCTACTAAAAAATACAAAAAACTAGCCGGGCGAGGTGGCGGGCGCCTGTAGTCCCAGCTACTCGGGAGGCTGAGGCAGGAGAATGGCGTGAACCCGGGAGGTGGAGCTTTCAGTGAGCTGAGATCCGGCCACTGCACTCCAGCCTGGGCAACAGAGTGAGACTCCGTCTCAAAAAAAAAAAAAAAAAAAAAAAAAAAAAAAAAAAAAAAAAACCATCAGGAAAAGCCTTGATTTTTCTGAGCCTAGTTTACTGTTTTTAAAAGAACTAAGTTGGGATATAATAAACATATTTATAGATACTAATGTTTTAAACGCGTGACCTGTTTGTATCAGAATGCTACCTTTTCATTAACATTATGGTAAAGCCCAAACTGGCATAGTACTAAGAAGCACTTGGGTTTCCAGAATGGCTTTTTTCCCAGACTTTACAGGGGAAAAACTCTTCCTGATTGGAAAAGTGGGAGTCCCTGAAGACACAGCAACATTATGAATTTATTGAGGAGGGTTGCACACCTTGAAGTTCACATAGCAACTCAGTGTGTAACAAGAAAAGCACTGGCATTGTTAGTTTCATGTCACTTTTTGCACATGCAAACTGGAGTTGGCAACAGTACCTGGAGATGAGGGACAGGAAAGCCAGAAGAGGAAAAAGACTAAAAGTAGAGAGGCTATGGCACCCAGATGATGGTTGGAAGTGAGGCTGTTGGAACACAGCATGGGGTGTGGTAGGGCGGATGTTTGACTATGGAAATGAAAATCAGCTGTGAAGAGATGGAAGTCCTGTGTGCTTTAGCATGCAACCATGTACCTGAAGAACATATTCCGTGGGCAGAGAATGTATCTGTTTAAATGTGGTTACTGCCTGTAGTCAGGGCGTGGTGCTGTGCGCCTGTAGTCCCAGCTGCTCGGGAGGCTGAGGCTGGAGAATGGCGTGAACCCCGGAGGTGGAGCTTGCGGTGAGCTGAGACTGCACCACTGCACTCCAGCCTGGGCAACAGAGCGAGACTCTGTCTCAAAAAAAAAAAAATGTGGTTAGTGAGGGTGAGGGTGTGGGGTAGGCAGGACAAGGGAGGTGTGAAGCCATACCCGGTGCCTCTTAGTAGTCTTTTTAAGTATCTATGTGCCAAACTGATGGTACTCATATTCTCATTTTTTAAAAAGTCAATGATAAATGAGCCCCTCTCTTCCCCAGTTACTGTCAACTCGTGGACATTTGTCTAATTGTTTTTATTATTTGGACAGTCATCTTTAACAGGTCTGGCTGCTTCTAATTCAACATTTTTCTTAGAAGGAAAGAAGCATCATTGCTCCTTCAGAAAGCAAAGGGTTTGCTTTTTGAATTGGTGTGTTTCCCTAACAGATTAACATCTTTCCTGTGTTGCAGCAAACAAAAAACTTGAGGAAGGTGAGATGCAAGAGGGAGTCAGTCTGTGTTGGTCAAAGGTTTTCCATGCACGTTTCATGTTGCAGGAAGATGAGTCTTGGCAGATTCCTTGACACTGTTTTTAGGTCTGCGTTTTGCAACTTGGAAATTCTCCTTGCAATGTGAAGTCCTTTGAGTGCTGATTTTTTTTTTTTTTGAATGCTATCTGATTTGTAATTCTCTCAGTCCTGGCTGTGCTGTCATTTCTATTTTTTTCTGCCTTTGAGCCTTGAGCCCACGAGTTTGGTGGCACTCTGAGATAACCAAAGCTCTGCATTTTACCTCTTCAGAGCTTGTTAATACCAGAATTCCCTGTACTTACCAGTTGGGCTTGCAGATGTTTCACCTTCCAGGTGGCTTAAGTTGTTCCTTCTTTTTCATTTTCAGGAAATATTTCCACTCCATTCTTTGATAGCTTTATGAAGTCTCAGTGTCATCCTGAAGGTAGAGTGGAAAAACCACCAGGCTCAGTGCTCAAGCCTGATTTAAGCCTTAATCTGTCATAATCATAAGAATAGCTATGGTTCATTGATCTTCATTAGGCATTTTGCTGCTCACTTTATACAGGTAGGAGGTGGTGTACTGTTATTTGAATTTAGGAGAACTTGACTCCGAAGTCTGTGTTTCATTGTCTTCTATGTGCTCACAAAAAGCAACCACTCAGTGGGAGCATACTTCATAGATTTTGCACTTGTTCCAAATTCTTGGAGGCTGCTTGCTTCTTGGTGGTGGTAAGAGGCATGTTTAGCTATGGGTTGAGCAGACTATTGCAGTGTTGTGTGGTTGTGTCCATTCTGAGACTGCTGTCACATTATTTGAGATATTACTAAGCAAACCAAACAGCCACACCTGTTTCCACTGTATTGCCTATGTTTTACCAATGGCATATATTCTATGTTTGCTTTTCTTTTCTATTACCCTATATCTATAAAGCAAGAGGTACTTGTCACAAACTGTAAGTCCTATAAGACCCAGTGTTTTGATGCATTTACTTTCCATAAATCTCTATAAACATTCATATTCTGATCCTGGAAGAGCCTTGGGCAACAAATAATGTCTTTTGGGTAAATGAGTCAATGGTTTCCATAAATTAAAAAAAAAAGCCGATATCTCATTTGAGTCATTGACATTGGTCTTCCACAACCTTTTCTGCTTTCAGGAATCATTTCAATGCCCTCTTGTTTCCTAACATATAGTTGTTTGTGTTATTTGCCTACTGGGTTATGTTGGTCACCCACTGAGGTGATGGTAACATTTCAGAAATAGTTCATGGGTTTCTGGGCTATGAGTGTTTACTTTTTCTTCATCCTGGTCTTTCTCTTTAAGAAAAATTATGAACATCTGGAAGATGCTTTTAAAAATGAGGTATGTTTTGGAAGCATTTAGAAATGTGTGTGTGTGTATATATATATGTATTATATGTATATATTTACATGTTATATATATGTGTATATACATGTGTATATGTACATTACATGTAACTCCCGGGTTCAAGTAATTCTCTGCCTCAGTCTCCTGAGTAGCTGGGACTACAGGCTAATTTTTTTGTATTGTTAGTAAAGTCAGGGTTTTGCCATGTTGGTTTTGAACTCCTGACCTCAAGTGATCCGCCTGCCTTGGCCTCCCAAAGTGCTGGGGTTACAGGCATGAGCCACCATGCCCGACCTAGAAATGGATATTTAAATCAACACTATTTGCAGATAATTTTATTTTTTGTCTGAAGAACTTGCTATACTGGAATATCACCATCTGCTAGAAGCTGGTCTAGCAGTTTTCTAGCATTTGGTCTAAAAGTTTTCACTTTGTTTAAATGAGGGAAATGGAATATTCCTATGTAGCAGGTGCATTTGTAAATATTAAGCCAAATGCTGTACACCTTAAAATCTCAACAGTTTCTAGCTGTGAACTTCTCTGCTGCCTCAACATCACTGTTAAGGATGGACTTATGTTATTATTATAAAACACTGTACTGATAGGAATGCACTTATGAATCTTAGGTTATAGGTGAATATAAAATGCAGTTATCTAATATTCTGAATTTAGATAAAATCAAACTCATCTTTTAATAAGAAACAAGGAAAAATCATATTCCTGTTTCCTTCTACTTTTCAAAGGTGTTAGATTTCCACTTCTCTACGCCTGAGATTTTGCACAAACAAGACAAGCTCTTTGTTTATAACGTCATTTTTTCCACTCTTGACATATTAGGGAGGGCAGGACCATATCTACACACATCTAGACCAGAAGTTGAGATGAGTAAACTGCACAGAAGACATAGGCTGTCTCCACTTATGGAAATGGGGTTCCTGCTATTGGGCACTATGCATCTTGCTTTTGAAGTGAAAGTAGCTGTGTTTCACTTCAGGGTGTGGGAATTGTAATGGGCTGTGAGAGTTGTGGCCAGGGCTCATTTGGTAAATACAAGTTGTCCCTACTCAAATATCTTGGTACATTATAAAATGCCTCTTCTATCCTGCCTCATGCCACGTGACTTCTCTTCCTTGCTTTTGGTGTCTCTGTTATGTGTTCCCTTCCAGAATGCCACGTATGGGTCCACAGTGGCATCGTTAAAAACAAAACAAACAAACAAAAAACCAAGAAAAGCCTACTGCTTTTAACGTTAAACATAAAAGCACTGATAAGCTTTATAATTCTATGCCAGTCATTTGTATATGAACATTTTCTCCAAACGAATCCCTGGACAAGGGGCTGTTAAATTATATGAAAGAACATGTGGTGTTGTAATTCACATAAATGCTGATGTTCTGTGCTACCCGAAAAGTGATAGTTGTATTCACCTGCTCCTGTTTCTCTGCAAAAATAATTTTACACCGCAAGAACTGAAGTCCATAAGCTACCTGGGAACACGCGAATATTTTATTAACCATTCTAAAAAATACAAAATATTTTCAGATAAAGCATTCTTTATAATATACCTTATGTTTCTCTTTCTAAATATTTCTCCTCTTGAGCTCAGGAGTTTGAGACTAGCCTGGGCAACACAGGGAGACCTCATCTTCCCACCTACAAAAAATAAAAAAGCTGGGCATGGTGTATGGTTTTGTGCACTGCTGTGATCTCAGCTGCGTGGGAGGCTGTGACAGGAGGATCACATGAGCCCAGGAGGTTGAGGCTGTCTCTTTATTCTCTACTGAGCTTCACGTGTTTTTGTTTGTTTGTTTTGTTTTGTTTGTTTGTTGGCTTGGTTTTTGAGATGGAGACTCCCTCTGTCTCCCAGGCTGGAATGCAGTGGTGCCATCTCTGCTCACTGCGACCTCCACCTCCCAGGTTCAAGTGATTATCCTGCCTCAACCTCCCTGAGTAGCTGGGATTACAGGCACCCATCACCATGCCCAGCCATTTGTATTTTTGTATTTTTAGTAGAGACGGGGTTTCACCATGTTGACCAGGCTGGTCTCAAACTCCTGACCTCAAGTGATCCGCCCATCTCAGCCTCCCAAAGTGCTCTAATTACAGGTGTGAGCCACCATACCCGTCTGAGCTTCACATTTTTATTCCTTTTGCATGTTTATTCCTTTTGCATCTTTGTGAAACATCTGACTTGGGATATGAATTTTGATGTCATGTTGTGTTATGTTTATGAGAGAAGCTTAAAATGTTCAGAATGATTGGCTTATTTGAAAACCCAAAGGCAGGTATAGTCATTGGGAGAAGTTAGACTGGGGCATGGCTAAAACCATAAGGTCTAAGGTAGGCAAGGAGTAAGAGATACATTTTCCACATTGAGTATAACTGAGTTGGATCCCCATTGTACGCTGGCACCCAGCATATAGTAAGCATTCAATCAATATTTATTGAATGAAGGAAAAAGATAGAGGGTCAGAAGTATCCTTACAGAGACATGATGTCAGAGAAAATAAAGTCTCGCTGTGTTGCCCAGGCTGTAGAGCAATGGTACGATCTCGATGTGATTCTCCTGCCTCAGCCTCCAAAGAAGCTGGAATTACAGGTGCCCGCCACCACGCCCAGCTAATTTTTTGTATTTTTAGTAGAGATGGGGTTTCACCATGTTGGCCAGGCTGGTCTGGAACTCCTTACTTTAGGTAATCCACCCCGCTTGGCCTCCCAAAGTGCTGGGATTACAGGTATGAGCTGCTGCACCCAGCCTAAAATAATCTTATTTGAGAGGAAAATACTAAGGGACTGAGCAATTCTACAGGGAAATGGAAAATTTCATGATTACTCTGCTTGCTTTTCATTTTGAAACCATGGGAAAGAAAGATGATTTATGGGATATGGTACAAGTATCAAGAAGAGTTTTTTGTTGTTGTTTTGTTTTTTTCTTGGATTTGCAGTGACCAACAAGAAGCAGACAAGCTCCCAATTTATGACTTCTCTCCTTGGCAGAGCTCATCAGGAGGAAGGGCTTCTTGACAGAGGGACTCTGGGGACAGAAGTACAGATCCCTCAACCCAACCTCTCTAACAGCCCAAGCCTTAATCGTAAAGCAGTTTATCACTGCTATAACTGCTGGCACTGAAGAAAACTTGTGATTCTTGAATTCAAGAAGCTATAACTGAGGTTTCTTGCTCTGAAGGAAGGAATACAGACAGACGAAAAAATACGCATACATGACTGAAATTTAGGAGACTTGAGATCTAGACTAGCCCCATATCTAACTGGTTTATTTCAGACTATTCATTTGCCTTCTCTGGGTTTCAGTTTCCTCTTCTGGAAATTAGAGCATTCAACTGATGGGTACTCCTAGGTCTGAAATTACCAAAAACCACCCAGATACAACTCATTCTTAGATTGGAATGCCAAAGTAGATTTTGTGATGGGTAGGGTACCCCAAAGTCATTGTATTTACATTGAATTTCTTTCTATAATTTTTCTGAAGGTTCAGGTACTGGTTACATTAAGAATAGGTTATAAAATTACATGCCTTGCTAATAAAGAACTTGGTGAAACTATTAGTAGTATTGTTAATAAGTTTCAATTATTGAACACTTAGCACAGGGCAAACAATGTGCCAAAAGCTTTCTGTGGGTTATCTCACTTAGTCCTTAAAACAACTCAGTGAGATTAGTACTGTTATTATCTCCATTTTACAGTTGAAAGAAGAAGGCTTAGTTTAAAAAACTTGGATCAAGTCCTACAAAGTAGAAAAGTCAGAATCTGAACTCAAGTCTATTTGCCATCACACTGAGAAAACATCACTCTCTATATAGTATGAGTCTTGTCCAGACATGAAGTTCTTTTTAAGGATAATGAGCAGATAAAATAAAATCAAGTGTATTTATTACATGTAGTTGTTCAGTTAATATTATTCCTCCCCTTTCTTTTGCTCTGCACTAAATATGAGTAATAGAGGGAAAATTTGGCTTTCAAAAGATGGCTGACCTGTCTGGAGTAGTTTTAGAATGATTCTTCCTAATAGTAGGGGATCCTAAGGTTGGAGTCTATGATTGACTTTAATATGACACGTCATGGAAAATCCAGGCTGTGATATGTCTGTGTGTGTGTGTAGGAGAGACAGAAAGAGAGGGAGAAATAGAACTAGATATTTTCCCTTTGCTCTTAACTAAATCTACTCTCTTCTATCTTGTTTCCTAAAAAACGCTTAAAAAGTATTTTTGAAAACACTTAAAATTTTTTTAAGTGCTTTTTTCCTTCAACTTTTATTTTAAGTTCGGGGGTACATGTGCAGTTATTTTTATTTATTAAAAAATTTTATTTAAAGATGGGATGTTAATCTGTTGCCCAGGCTGCTGTGTAGTGATGTGATCATATCTTACTGCAGCCTTGAACTCCTGAGCTTAAGCAATCCTCCTGCCTCAGCCTCCCAAGCAAGTAGCTAGAACTACAGGCTAATGCTACCACACCTGCCTAATTTTATATATATATATATATATATATATTTTTTTTTTTTATATATATATATATTTTTTTTTAAGAGATAGGTCTTACTAGTCGCCTGGGCTAGTCTTGAACTCCTCACCTCAAGCTATCCTTTTGCCTCAGCCTCCTCAGCCACTGGTATTACAGGTGAAAATATGTTTTATTTTAAAAATAAGGAAGATGATAGACTTTCTCTCACTGGGCAATTAACACCACATAGTACATGTTGAGGAAGTGGGTGTTCCTTGCTTTCTATTGTTAATCTGATGATAGTGAGGGTGGAGAGCACTTTGAAAAAATATTTGTATAAGGAGGAGAGAGAGAAGTGAGCTGAATAAGAAAGTCTTTTGCGTATCCCAAATTAAGGTCATTCTTGGCTTTTTAGAAGACATTTCCTTGAGGTAGACAGCACTTTTTTCAAGAAGGTACAGAGTTTAAATATGTAACCTTGGCTTCAAATACTCTTAGCACATCCTTATTTTTAAAAATTAATTTTCAGTTTAGGGGCTCAGTGTACTTTCTTATACTTCTAGGAAAGAAAAGATCATTGCCTGCATATTGACCCTTGGAAGCCAGATTGCTGGATGCTGCTGCTGCTCATAGCAGCTAATACTTACATAGGACTTACTATATGTCCTGTCCACTGTTCCAAACTTTATGTGTATACCCTAGCTCAATCCTCACAATAGCCCTCAGAAATAGCTTTATTATTGTGCTTCATTAAGTCTAAAATATATTGATGATGCATTCTTGACCTTGCTAGAAGATGCTAACAAAAGACTTTCACACAACTGTATCTCTAGTGACACCTGATTTATAATAGCAATTGCAAGATGTCTTGGGTTGTAAGACTGAAATGTAAGATGCACCCCAGTTTTAAAGAAGTTAAAATAAGAAAGCATGTTAGAATTGATAAAATAGAATCTCATTCCTATTTTACAGACGAGGAGCCCAAGACAAAAGAGATTAAATAAATTTTCGAAAGTTACGTGACTGGACTCAAATACAGGTGGCTTGGTTGTAGAGTTTCTGCCTTTAACCTCCGTGTTTTTCTCCTGTCAATAATACACTGGAATTGAGCCTATGCTAATATGTGGGTAGACTGGCCAAGATCCAGTTACTTATGCCCTCGTTGCGGCACTCATGATAGAACAGCCCCAGATCTTTCTGAGGGAGACAGTGTATATGCTATGTACAACCTGCCTCTAGGGCAGTGATGAGGATTGTTGTACTAATGTGTGTAAAGTGCTTGACATGTGGACATCTGACCTAGGCTTCAGATACATTTTCAACAAGAGAGTGTCACAGGGAAGTCCTTCTGAAACGGCTTCCCAAACCTCAGTAGGCTGGAGTACAAGCAGGAAATGGTGAGTGTACAATGTTGTTTGGGTGCCACCAATGTCAAATTCTGGTACTATGTGTTCTCACTGTTTCCCTTTGTCCTCTGAAATGCCGACACAAAAATCATTTACATTATTAGATTTCTGTATTTGAGGAGTGGAGTATTTTCTTCCTGGAAAACAGGCCCTAGGAATACCACTCAGGACTTGAGTAATAAATTAAAAAAATTATTTATATGAAAATCTACCATCAATTGAGACTTAACATGAAGTTGTCTTCACCTAGTAGTGATAAGTAGTGATGAGAAAACCAGGTATGGGATTGCAAGATGGAGTTGGGAGTCTAGTCTGCTATGGACTAGAATGATTTTCTGCTGAAAGATGGGGTAATTCCATTAACTCCAGGCTTTCACTAATTGGACTGCAAGCTCAGATAAGAAGGCTGCCACCCTGAACACCATGCCCAAACCTTGAAAGATCTGTTATTTTGAAAACCTGCCTGCCCCCAACTCCCTTTATTTCTCTGAAATTTCCTTATTCTTTGGAATTCTGGTCTCTGTTAACCCAGACCAGCCTGGTCAGTGTGATCAATTTTGGACAAACTCTAGACAGCATCCAAATTTGCTGAAGGTTTTCCCCAATTGAAGTCTTCATTGCTGGGTCATGGGTGAATGTTTTTCTGCCGGGTCTTTGAGGTAAGATGGGAGATGAATTCTCAACCCAGGAAGCCTGTGTCACTCATCACATCTTTCCCTGTTATCTGTCATCATCTCCTATGCCAGTGCTCCTTTCTCCCAATCCTTTACTGTCCTCGAACACATACATGCTGTTCCAGTGTGGCGATACAGTATGTAATGGTGGAGATACATTTTTGGATACAGAATACCTACAAATGAGGTAATTTAAAAATAGAATTTGAAGTTTGTTGGTTTGGCACAAGTTTTAAGCACCACACTGTTGTTTTTGGTGCTTCCGATTGTCATTTTACATTTCTAGTTTTGAACTGTTGGGACATCTGAAATTAATTTGAAACATTTCAGACTGTTTTGAACCAGTCTATATCAGTCTAAACAAGTAAGAACAATTTTATAGATAACTGTAGTTATCAAACTAGTTTCCAGCAGTTTAATAGAGTTTGAGCAAGTGTGACTCAATTGAAAGTAGATTTAATTTGTCAGCAGAGTTTGATCCAGTAAAATATACTCAGAACCAACTAAAACTTATAGGAGCCTGTCAGAACCTGCATGTCCAAGTCAGAGCCTATTTGAGCTAGCTAAAACCAGTCTGAAGCAATTAAAGCTAATTACAATGAGACTCCAATAATTTTGGTTAGATATATCAGGTTTTAACCAGAGTCAGAAAGTAGTTTTGTAGGAGAACCTCTTTTAACTCACCCTAAAATAATATGAACAAGATTCTTTTGAACAACTATGAACTTGCTGAAATGGATGGGTGTATTTTATATGGATTTGAACCTGTTTTCAAGTTGATCAGAACTCTTTTGAAATAAACATATCTTTATTAAATGAATTGCAAATGGTTAGAACCAGCTAAAAAAGATCAGAATTAGTTTGAAAGTGATCTTTGTTAACTCAGCCGACCACTTTGAACCAGTGAGCAATACTTTGTGCTAGAAAAACATGTTTTAAGCTGGCCAGAGTCAATTTGAAAATTGTTCTAGGTCTTCAGACTCAGTCTGAATGTCCACAATGGAGACAATAAGTGAGCTAACAGTTAAGTACCCAGTATATGCCAACCATTGTGCTGGGCATTCCATAAACAGTATCTCATTGAATCCTCAGAACAATGGTGTGAGGTGTAGTATGTATTCTTTTTTATAGAACAGAAACCTGGAAATCTAAGGCTCAGAGACATCTAAGTAATTGGTATCTGGGAGATTTGGGATTTCAAACCCAGCTCTGCTTGATTTTATGAGTTTCCTATTAGGTTACCTTGTAAAATACCATACTAGTGGTCACTTTAAAGCCCAATATTGCATTTGTAACAAAAATGAGTAACGGACATGAAGCTTGGGGTAGAACAGACATTGGACTTGGAACTAGGAGATCTAGATTCCAGATTGTGCAAATCAGTCTGCTTCTCTGGGTTCTGTTTTATCCTTTAGAAAACTGAACCCAGAGAGTGGAAGGTCTGAACAAGAAAGCAGATAATTGTCTTAAAGATACAATCTGAAAAGTGCGAACTATGATTAATATTGATGGTGGTATCTATACTTTCAGTTTGCGGTATTTGGTTTGTTAATAGTCCCTTTATGATTACTTGGTCACTATTGCTATTGCGAATAGAAAACAAAACTCATGAAGATCACTTGTAGACTTACATGTGTGATTATCCATGGAAATGAAACACATTAAAGATAGTTTTAAGTCTTTGAATTCCACTTAAGTGGGTTTAGAGAATTCTAGAATATGATGCCATTAGTGACAGCATTTTTTCATGTACCTTAAGTGATATAAAAAACATAGTTATACCAACTTTTTTTTTCAAATTAAAAATAAAGAGGAAATAAGGTAGCCACAGTGTCTTCTTGCATCATTCTCACTGCAGGATCGGTATTGTTTTCTGCTGCTCCATTCAGTTTGAGGGGAAGCCCCCAAATGAGTCAACATTATCTGGACTTGCTTTTCAATTCTTAGCTCTTATTTCCATTAACTTAGAGCCAGGTGTGATGCTGTGATGTGACATGCCATAATGTTGACGTCCACGTTGTCGGTTTTTGGAGAGGAATTCTGTTATATGCCATTAATACTGGTGACCTACACTTGCAAATACCCAACTATAAAGATAGGTAAGGCATCATCTGTGAAGTGTCACTCTTTATGGTGTGCAAATAGAATTTTGAATGTTTGTAGAGGCTCTGCCCTTATCCATGGGCTGACCATACCTGAAACATGAGGTTGCAGATCTGCACTGAAGAACTCTGAGGAAACACCCTGCAGTGGCTCTTGGGGCTCAGCATTCAGGAGTTTTCAGCATAAGGTGAGTCACCAAGTTGAGGATAGGGTAAGGGAGGCAACATTGAAAACCAGTCAATATTCTTGTCTGAGTTTTTATTAATTTTATGGATACATAGAAATAGTCCTATAGGAAGCACTGAGTATGGCAGCCAAGTTTCTGGATATGGGGCTGGGTAAAAAGGAGATAATGCCAGGACTCAGTAGCATCTAATGCAGGACATCAGGCATGTATATAGATAGATAAATATGTATGTTTTTGAATAGTCATGTAGAGTTGTCAGTGTTAATGAGATAGTTATTTTTATGATTTTCAGGAGAGTTTGTTGGCATTGGGGAGAATGGAGAGAGGTTGGTTAATGTGTACAAGCATACGGTTAGATGGAAATAATAAGTTCTAATGTTCAACAGTAGACTAGGGTGACTATAGTTAACAAAAATGTATTGTGTATTTCAAAATAGCTAGAAGAGAGTACTTGAAATGTTCTCAATGCATAGAAATGATAAATACTCGAGGTAATAAATACCCTAAATACCTTGATCATTACATTCTGTGCATGTAACATTGTGTTGATGTGATCATTACATTCTGTGCATGTAACAAAATATTACATGTACCCCATAAAAATGTACAAATATTATGTATCAATAATATTTTAATAAAAAAGTAAACCTTCCCTGGAGAGAGATCCCATTTCTAGTTGGACTGATATTTTGGTTTTGAATCTATTTAGAGGGTAAAAACAAATCATGAAAAGTGCTGATTGCAAAGAACCAAAAATAGCCATGGTTATGTATTGCTGATATAAATGAATTTTTCTTCCTTAAGGTGGACTTTTGTTTTAGTCAGTATTGAAGAGCTGAATTTTTAGCAGTTCTTGATAGAATACCCAGGTAAATATAGGTAAGCGAGCCCTTGGTTGTGGGACTATGGTCTGTGAGCAGTGACTGTTTAAATGTGGAACTCAGTTCCCAAGTGAGCAGTGATATTCCAAAGAAGTCTGACATAACATGTAGTACATATTAATAGTAATATGTAAGGAAGCAGGGAGTAAATTTACTTGTGAAATAACAGTGTCTTTGAAGGAACTGTAATAACATGTGAAAATGAATAGAATAAATGAAATTGCCTAGATGTCCATGTAAAAAGAGAGAAAAGGCAAGGTTCTAGCACTAGGAGACTTTGTTTCTTTTTTTTTTTTTTAATTTCCATAGGTTTTTGGGGGAACAGGTGGTGTTTGGTTACAGGAATAAGTTCTTTAGTGGTGATTTCTGAGATTTTGAAGGACCCATCACCCAAGCAGTGTACGCTGTATTCAATCTGTAGTCTTTTATCCCTCACCCCCCTCCCACTCTTTCCCCCGAGTCCCCAAAGTCCATTGTATTATTCTTATGCCTTTACATCCTCATAGCTTCACTCCCATTTATGAGTGAGAACATATGATGTTTGGTTTTCCATTCCTGAGTTACTTCACTTAGAATAATGGTCTTCAATTCCATCCAGATTTCTGTGAATGCCATCATTTCATTCCTTTTTGTGGCTGAGTAGTGTTCCATGGTGTGTGTGTGTATATGTATATGTATATGTATATGTATGTGTGTGTATATGTATATGTATGTGTGTGTATATATGTGTGTGTGCATATATATCTGTGTGTGTGTGTGTGTGTATATATCTCTCTCTCACAATTTCTTTATCTACTCATTGATTGGTGAGCATTTGGACTGGTTCCTTATTTTTGCAATTGCAAATTGTAGCACTAGGAGACTTTGAAAAAGGAGGGGAAATTGGAACCACTTGTACTCTAACAATTACTGTTATTCCTTATAACATTCTCCTTCCTCTATTTTTCTTGTATTAGTTTTTATTCTATATAGTCTGCAGATAAGACTTAGTGACTGTTACTTTCTTGTTGATTATCATTCTCACTTGGAATTTTTGTCCTTTTTTGGTACTATAATATGTATGTTTTTATTTTTATTTTTATTTATTTTTTTATTTTGAGACGGAGTTTCGCTCTTGTTGCCCAGGCTGGAGTGCAATGGCGCAATCTTGGCTCACCACAACCTCTACCTCCCGGGTTCAAGCGATTCTCCTGCTTCAGCCTCCCGAGTAGCTGGGATTATAGGGATGCACCACCACGCCCGGCTAATTTTTGTATTTTGTAGAGATGGGGTTTCTCCATGTTGGTCAGGCTGGTGTCGAACTCCCGACTTTCGGTGATCCGCCTGCCTTGGCCTCCCAAAGTGCTGGGATTACATATATGTTAAATTAAAACTACACTGTTAATTACTATTTCAATAGCTTCTCATCTAGCTAGTTATTGGGTCTTCAAGGATGGTGACCAATATGTATGTAACCCTCTTTTCATACAACCTGTAGACATACAGGTTAACATTAGGTGTTAAGCTGAATATTGTCGTCATTTTTTTAATGGATAATTAATGTTTTCTAATGGATTTTAATTAAAAAAATTTGTGTGTATTTTACAGGTGAACCACTGAGTTCTTCATTATGTCTGATGGAGATTATGATTACCTCATCAAGTTTTTAGCTTTGGGAGACTCTGGCGTAGGGAAGACCAGTGTACTTTACCAATATACAGATGGTAAATTTAACTCCAAATTTATCACAACAGTGGGCATTGATTTCAGGGAAAAGAGAGTGGTAAGTTCTGTATCCTTCTGTGTAAAAATGTAATCTTTGAGTCAACATTTGCTGGTCTGTTTAGTTTACTTTGTAGGAATTAGGAGGACAAAGGTCGGGATCTGAAATTAAAAGGTACGTAGGAAAGTGAGTTGTATTCAATCCAGGCAACATGATTGAAAAGGTTGTGCTGACAACACTTCATATAAAACCAGGCAGACAAAGTGGAAGACAGTTCTTTAAAATGTCACCTTGGTACTCTTTTGGCTTGTATCTTCCCTTCTGGACTCCAACAGTTATTTGTCTTGAAGCCTGCCAGCCACTTTGCCCCTCATACTCTTGTTTTATGAGCTGTATCTTCCACCTTTGGTATCTTATTATTTTTAATGGGATTTCTCCTAATAAAGTCTCAGCAATTCCGCATGGAATACTAACTGGCAGAACTCATCACTGCTGCCGGGAGGGTGAGGTTGGAGTAGGAATGGAGAATGCCAGTAGTGAATGTGATGTTCTGCAAAATGTTAAAGAGAGAAGCTTTTATTTACTTATTTTTTTAAGGACTTTAAGACTGAAAGTTATTCTAGTGTTGGAGGGGAAGGCAGAAGGTCATTGTGTCACAGTTGCAGATGAGGAAAGACGGCCTTCTCCTTAGATTACATTTGTTGCTGAAAAATCCATTGTTAGCATGAAGCAGGTAAACAAGTGGTCAGGAAATTAATGACAAAGGTCCTTTAATGGATCATATTCTGTCAGGGGGAAAGGTCCCTGGCTTTTAGGACAGAAGAACGTTCTCTTTTGCCCATTCTAGGTCTTTTATTCTACTACCAGAGAGTCTTATAGAGATTAAGACCCACTGAATAACAATAGGGCCCTAATGAAATTTTTAATATTGACGTATAGTTGATAGAATCTGTATATATGTATGTGATTATTTTTGTTGGTTACTTATTTTATAACTTAAAAAATAGATTTGTTGAGATATAATTCACAAGAAAAGGAAATCCATCCATCTAAAGTATAAAAATTGAGTGGTTTTTAGTATATTTGGAGTTGTGTGGCTATCACAGCCATTGAATTTTAGAATAGTTTCATACCTCATACCTATTAGCAGACATTCCTCTTTCTACCTCCCCTTAGCCACCATGAATTTTCTATCTGGCTTCTGCACACATCATATAAATGGAATAATATATGGCCTTTTGTGTCTGGCGTCTTACACTTAGCCTGATGTTTTCAAGGATCTTCCATGTTGTAGCATGTATCAGGACTTCATTACTTATGATGGCTACATAATATTCTTTTGTATTGGTACACCAGTTTGTTTATCCATTTGTCTGTTGATAGATATTGTGTTGTTTCTTTTTCTATTTTCTAGTGTATCATTTTAATTCCTTTTTAAAATTATATATTTTGAGTTCTTTTTTAATAGTTCCTTTGGGGATTACAATTATTTTAATTTTTCACAATCTAATTTTGATTAGTAGCAACTTAATTTTAATGCTGTATAAAACTTTGCTCTTATATGGCTCTGTTTTCTCCCCTCTTTTTGTACCATTATTGCTATACAAATGACATCTTTCTACATTGTGTGCCTATCGCCAACACAGCTTTACAATTATTGCTGTATGCAGTTAATTTTTCTTTTCTTATCTTATCTTTTTTTTTTTTGGGACAGGGTCTTCGTTGCTCAGGCTGGAGTGCAGTGGTGAGATCTCGGCTCACTGCAACCTCTGCCTCCCAGGTTCAAGCAATTCTCCTGCCTCAGTCTCCCAAGTAGCTAGGATTACAGGCACTCGCCACCATGCCCAGCTAATTTTTTATGTTTTTAGTAGTGCTGAGATTTTGCCATGTTGGCCAGGCTGGTCTTGAACTCCTGGCCTCCAGTGATCTACCCATCTTAGCCTCCCAAAGTGCTGGGGGATGACAGGCGTGAGCCATCACTCCCAGCCTGCAGTTAAATTTTAATCTGGTGGAGGAAAAGGGCTATAAAGAAAAAAACGTTTATACTGTTTTTTTATATTTACCATGCAGTTATATTTTTACTGGCGCTCATTATTTCTTTGTATGGATTTAAGTTACTGTCTAGTGTCCTCTCAGCTCAGTCTTGAGAGTTGTCTTTAGTATTTCTTGTAGGGCAGGTCTGCTAGAGATGACTTTTCTCAGTTTTGTCTTAATTTATCCTTTAATTTTAGAGGACAGCTATGTTACTGATTTTTAAGTTCTTTGAATATATTTATAATTCCTGATGTAAAGTCTTTGTCTGATAAGTTTCACATCTGGGCCTTCTCAGGAATAATTTCTATTAGTTGCTTTTTTCCTGTGCGTGAGCCATCCTTTCCTGTTTCTTTGTGTGTCTTACAAGTTTTGCTGAAAACTGGACATTTAAAATAATGTGTCTATTCTAGGATTCTTTCCCCTACCTGGGTTTCTTGTTTTTACTGCATATTTATTTATTTTTGTTGTTGCTGTTTGTTTGTTTGATAATGTTTCTAGGATAATTCTGCAAAATCTGTATTCTTTGTAGGCAGCTACTGAAGTCTCTGCTCAGTGAACTTAGTGGACAGCTAATGAGTGGACAAAGTTTATTAAATTCCTTGAACCAATAAGTCTCTTAGCTTTTTCTGAGAGTCTCTGTGTGTTTGTTGGGGTATGTGTTTAATACGACTGCAGGCAGTTTACAACTCTGCCTTAGCTTTTATTTTCTGCCTGAGAAGAACCTCAAAGTCAGTCAGAAGTGAGAGATTAGGACCTTTTTAGATCTTTCCTGGGCATTTATAGAGCCCTGCCCATGAACATGGCCTTATAGCTTCCAAGGAATATTTGGGAGCATTATAGAAATCTCATTTTCTGTTTTTAAATTTTGTTTTGTTGTTGTTGTTGTTAGACTTTTGTTAGCCCTAACTGGTATTGCTACCTCTGGTAGCTGTGATGTTAAATAAATTACTGCTAATAGTTTTCAACAAACGCCCTTGGGGATAGGGCTGTTCTCAAAGAGCAAGCTTTGAGTGAGGTCAAATAAAAACAAAGCTGGGGCATGGAGCTTTCCAAGGGGCTTCCTGACAATTTTTCTCAGTATGGGACTTTTAGGGAGCTCCAAACCTATTGTGCCTCCGCTGTCCACAGTGGTGGCTAGGCTGATGTTTTCACAACTACCACATTTGTGCAAGTGGTTTTTAAGTCTTCTAAAAGCTGGGGCAAGGTAAAAAAACACCTCAAAGCTTACTGTTTTTACTGATATTCAGCTGTTTTTCTTGAATAAATGCTCCTTGGAATGTTGCAAGTCTTTGTTAATTTCTAGAGTACTGAAAAATTTGATTTGGACAATTTTTACCAGTGTTTTTGTTGCTATTGTGGAGGAAGAAATTTTTAACGGTCCAGGGTGGGAGCTAAACAGTAGGTACGCATGGACATAAAGACAGAAACAGTAGACACTAGGGTCTCCAAAAGGGGGAAGGGAGCAGGACAGGGGCTGAAAAACTACTTACTGGGTACTACGTTCACTGTTTGGGTGATGAGTTCAATAAATGCTCAAACCCCAGCACTATGCAATCTATCTATGTCACAATCCTGCACGTGTACCCCCTGGTTAAACCAACAAAAAAGATGAGATTGGAAAAAGCCATAGAAATGTAATATTTCCTGAAACTAGTGACCCAAGAGAACTTTGAGGAAAGATAAGCTAATTATATTATATTTTATACTATACAAGTTATTTTTTATACATATTTTACAATATATTTATAAAATATATACATATATTTCAGTATAACTTATTACATTACCTGGATATAATTATTTGACATAAATACAAACGTGGTTGTATTCCATATGGGATTCTCTTTGGAAGTTTAGATGCCTTAGGGATTTGTACTGAATAAAAAGGTGAGAAGGGTTCACTGGTGTCAGAAGTTCTCTCTTATTTTCTCTTTCACTTTGCTGTTTTAGGTGTACAGAGCCAATGGGCCGGATGGAGCCATTGGCAGAGGCCAGAGAATCCACCTGCAGTTGTGGGACACAGCAGGGCAGGAGAGGTATGAGATCTTCAGTTATGTGCTCCTTACCGAAGGAAAGGGAGAAATAGTTGCATTCTTTAAACAGTGACCTGAGCAGGAAAAAGCCAGCCAATTCATTGGTTTGTACTTGGATAAAGAATGCTGCCAATTTAGCAGGAAATTTGTCAGTCTGAGATGAGAATGGTGGCTTTATTTCATACAGGGTCAAAGGAAAGGTTAGGATTCTTACTCGTGGACTTTTTTCTTTTCCTTCTTTTAATTTTTTGACATAGATACTTTGCTCCATTTCCTTTTGCTGTTTACTCAACCACAAGAAAGTGGCCAAGTTACATGCGTTATTCTTACCTGATTGTTGAAACCTAGTGGGAAATCTGGTTGGAATTAATTCATATGACCAGAGAATACTTGACCAAAATAAGCCACATGAAATCTTGATATAAAGTTCTTTCAGTTAGCTAAAACTTCTGTTTTCTCTCAAAACCACCTTGAAGGATTTGTTTTTTAACTTTTTATTATGGAAAACTTCAAGGATATTCAAAAGTGGAAGGATTATATGATAAACCCAGGTTCCCATTACTCACCTTCAACAATTATGAAATTGTGACCAATAGAATTTCATTTACACCCCTTACCTCTTCTCACTCCCACCCCCTTGCCATATAATTTGGAAGCAAATTCCAGACATCATATTATTTCATTTGTAATACTTGTGGTATGTAGCTCTAAAAGATAAGAACTCTTTTTTTTTTTTTTTTTTTTGAGGCAGAGTTTCGCTGTTGTTGCCCAGGCTGGAGTGCAATGGTGCGATCTCAGCTCACCACAACCTCTACCTCCCTGGTTAAGTGATTCTCCTGCCTCAGTCTCCCGAGTAGCTGGGATTACAGGTGTGCACCACCACACCCAGTTAATTTTGTATTTTTAGTAGAGACGGGGTTTCTCCACGTTGGTCAGGCTGGTCTCGAACTCCTGACTTCAGGGATCCGCCCGCCTTGGCCTCCCAAAGTGCTGGGATTATAGGCGTGAGCCATGGCCCCTGGCCAAGAACTGTTTTAAATAAAAACATTGATGAAAAGTATTTGAGAAAAACCTAATATTGCTGATTAGATGACAAATTCATACCAATATTTTCTTCCCTAGAGCCTGCCTGTCAGTTACAGATTTTACGTATAGGCAAAGACAGAGGAAACTGACTGGTGGTGGGGTGGGTTTGGGGGTGGGGAGAGAGAGAGAGAAGACGGAGAAGAAAGGAGGATAAAGCCTTGGAAGGCAGAGTACTAAGACAGAATAGGGTCTGAGTCAAGACATTCTTACCTTCAAGTCAAACAAAGGGCAATCAGAGATAAGAGATCTCTGCATATTCTGAAATTAAAAGATCATGGAACACATTGTAATGTTAAGTCAAGCTTTCACAGAAGGAAAACATACACTATTGCATTTGGCCAAATTAACTCATAATTGTACAATAAATTCTTGGCTGAGACTAAGATCACAAGCTGGTTCTTGTCATCCCTGTCCAGCAGGCTGGGTTTTCAAATCACATGGTCTGTTAACACTTAAACTGATAAAAGTGATAACTATCCTCTACACTTTTGAAATATCACCATGTAGCTTGTCATTGGTAAACTTTTGTAAGAGGCTGAAGGCATTGCTTGTAGCTTTATATTTCAGGAGTGGGGCGATGGTTTAACTTACCATTCTGCTTTTATGTTCCTAGGTTTCGTAGCTTAACAACAGCATTCTTCAGAGATGCTATGGGTTTTCTTCTACTTTTTGATCTGACAAATGAGCAAAGTTTCCTCAATGTCAGAAACTGGATAAGTAAGTGTTATTGTTCCCCAGTGTCCTGCTACACACTCCTCTCTTATTTATAGAATGCCCTCTTAAGCTCTACTTCTGTGATACATTGTTTTGGAGGAGATCTTAGTGCAAATACTATTTTAAGGAGCAAGGTTTTTAGTTTAGGGACAAAGATAATTGAAATACGCTGCTTCTCCCTGGTACTGATAACTTTGATTTGTTGAGTACTTCCTGTGCTCCAGGTACAAGGCAACACTTTATGTGTGCTCTCCTTTTCAGTCTATCCCACAGAACAGAGTCTTTTTCCCATTTTATAGATGAGGAAGTAGAAGCCTAGAGAAGTTAAATCTCTAAGTATCTGCTTGTCTATTGTATGCTATCAATTCTTCTATCATCTCTCGGCATTACATGTATATTACATAGATGCAGATAGCTTTTGAAGACTTAATGGTTCATACCCCTGGCTTCATGTCTTTTCTGTGCTTAGAGTCCCCTTCTAGGTTTTAGGGTTAGAGCATCTTTCAGGAGGATTCTGCCATGGAAAACTCTACAACTGCATTGGTAAAAGTGGTCCCCAGTGCAATGTATGTCAACCTTTATTTTGGAGAGATTTTAACCTCCTAAATGGTTCGTAGCCATTTAGAATTCTGCCACTTGACTGCATAACGGCTTTCAAATGTATGTTTTCCTTATTTGGTCATATTAGTGTAACCCTAGAGAAGCTATTAGAGAAACCTGTAATATTAAATTTTTAATGTCTAAATCTATAAAACACCGATTTAAAAAGACCTGATACTTAAAAATTACTTACTGTTTTGGGATTTTGAAAGGGTAATTGGCTGTAGTTTTGATAGTAGAAAACCTTATTTTTAAAATGAGTTTAAAAATAATTTAGTACACTGTGGTTTTCACATACTTTGTGTCTGATCCTCACAATCACCCTGGGCAAAGATTCAGGTCAGTGTTGCGTCCTTATTTCAGGAGAAGGACATTGAGCCTTAAAAAGTAATAGACTTATCCAAAGATGTGAAGCTTTGGCTGTCAGTTTAATGGCCTTTTATGACCGTTCTCAAGTCAGTTGGCCACTAAGAGTTGAAGAGCTATTAATTACTTTAAATATGAGTTCCCCAAATATAATAATGCTTACTGGGACTTCACTTCGCTAGATGCCTGGCTGAGTTGCATACCTCATTATTTCCCTTGTAGCTGAATGACAGTGGCTACTTATGGTCCCTTACTCTCAATCCATGCTTGTCATCCCTCCTTTGCATCATCAGAACAAGTTGTGGGGCTTTTTAAAATCAACCATTTTGCAAGGATCACTGGAGAGTGCTCATAGAATCTTAGCATTGAAAAATAGCCCACCTGTTTTTCACAGGTAGACACTAAAACTCTGAGACATTAGATAAATGTTGCCTATCCTGGCTAACTAGCTGGATAAAGAACAAAATTATGTGAAAATATGTATACACATTGATGCATTTTGTTTTCCTTAGTAAAAGAATCCTTATTGCTCAATTAGATAAAGAATACTTATATGTATTGAGGATTTTATGTCTTTAATGGAAAGTATTCTGCACCCCCTACCATTTAAACAAAAAGGTATAATGTTCAGTGTCAGAAGTGGTAATATCAAATCTTAATTAGGAATAAACATTTGTTAATTATCTGTACTTTTAATTTTTCTTCTTCCTGTAAGCATTTTGACTATTACAAGGATCATTCATTTGTTATCTTTTTTTTTTTTGAGAGGGAGTTTCTGCTCTTGTTTCCCAGGCTGGAGTGCAGTGGTGTGGTCTCGGCTCATTGCAACCTCCGCCTCCTGGGTTCAAGTGATTCTCCTGCCTCAGCCTCCCAAGTAGCTGGGATTACAGGCGCACACCAACACGCCCAGCTAATTTTTGTATTTTTGTAGAGACTGGGTTTCACCGCGTTGGCCAGGCTAGTCTTCAACTCCTGACCTCAGGTGATCCGCCCGCCTTGGCCTCCCAAAGTGCTGGGATTATAGGCGTGAGCCACAGTGCCCGGCCCATTTCTTATCTTTTAATTAAAATGATAGCTTAATACACACAAGTACACACACACACACATATAAAAATCAGTGGTGAGTGCCAGAACGCAGTGTTGCATTAAAGAAGTAGCTGACTCGTGGGCCCTGATTGGCCTGGGAGAGGAGAGCAGGTCTATATACCCTCCCCTTTCCCTTTGCTCCTTGCAGACCCTTCCCTCTCACTCAGTCTCTCCATGCCCACCTGACAAGGCTGATACAAGTCTAAAGTAAGCCCCACTCAGTTGAGGAGACAGAACAGAGGCTCAGTCCTCTGGGCCTGGATTGAAATCTGAAAGGAATTTGGTAGTGTGGTAGTCACTGCCCTGTCTTCCTGGAGTTCAGAGGAGTAAGCAAGTCATGCCCGGAGTCACTCTTCATCCAATGCTAGTGTGTTTCCTAAGGGAACTTTAAAGTAGCCTACATTTCTAAAGTTTCTTCTGTAGACTTACGTAAGTGGTGCAAGAACCCAACAGCATATATTTTACATATTTTTACCTCTTTATTTTTTATTCTCATTATTTTCTGTCTGAAAAACCCTTTCCACACCTGCCCCCATTTTGTTTTTTTTTTTGTTTGAGACGGAGTCTCCCTCTGTCGCCCAGGCTGGAGTGCAGTGGCCGGATCTCAGCTCACTGCAAGCTCTGCCTCCTGGGTTTATACCATTCTCCTGCCTCAGCCTCCCAAGTAGCTGGGACTACAGGCGCCCGCCACCTCACCTGGCTAGTTTTTTGTATTTTTTAGTAGAGACGGAGTTTCACCATGTTAGCCAGGTGGTCTCGATCTCCTGACCTTGTGATCTGCCCATCTCAGCCTCCCAAAGTGCTGGGATTACAGGCTTGAGCCACCACGCCCGGTCACCTGCCCCCATTTTTTAACCAACTAGAGTTCTGCTTATTCTTTAAAACCTAGCAAAGATGGCCTCTGTGAGATTTTCTGTGATAACTTTAGTTGTGTTAGATTTTTTCCCTCTTCTTAACCCCTGTTACATTTTATACTGTTTATAGGGTCCTTATCACGTCCAGTACAGGATTGTAGTTATTTATGTAGGTGACTTTTCTCTTAGTGAAGTTTTTAAAATAACTGATTAATCTACTTTTTAGATAAGTACAATCTTAGTAGAAAAATTAGGAAAAATGAGACAAAAAGAAGAAATCACCAATAATCATGCTTCCTAGACTGCCCAAAATAAATACTGTTAACCAGAATTCCTGGTGATACTTACATGCTCTTCTAAATGCTTTAATATACTAACTTGGTAGTTCTCAAATGTGAATGTGCATCTCAGTCACCTGGTGGACTTTTTAAAACACAGATTTCTAGCCCCATTTCCAGCATTCCTGATTCAGTAGAGCTGGGGTGGGACCTGAGACTTGGCATGTCAACAAATTCTTAGGTTATGCTAAGGCTGGTGGCTCACAGTCTTTACCTGCAGAATTGCTGGATTAATTCATTTTAATCCTTACCTTGACTGTATAAAGTAAGTAGTATCATTATCACCATTTACAGATGGGGAAATTGAGGCAGTCAAATAGCTTCATCAGGGTCACATAGCTAGTAAATGGCAGAGCCAGGATTCAACCCTAGGTGTACTGGATTCTGAGTCCTTGCTTATAGCCATCACACTGGGCATGGACCCTATAACACCTTATAAGGCATTAACAGAGCACAGAACCACTTGGGAGACCAGAAAGATAATGAGGTAACCATGAAGCAAGTCTTGAAGGAAGGTTGTGGTTAAGTATTCAACAATGTGGGAACAGCATGTGTAACAACCTGGAGGAAAGAAAGGGCATGGCTTTTCATGAAATGGTACACAGTTTAGTCTCTCCTCTGGAGGTCTTATTACCCCAGTTGCCCCATGAGGGCAAAGAACTGTTGTGAAATTCCATGCAGAGTATCAAGCCTGTGCTAATGCTCAGTAAACACCTACCTCCTTGACTTTCTCATGATAAGATATAATGAACACGACTTCATAATGAGGAACTAAAATGTCCACATGGTTCTGGTTAACCATGATGAAAAAATAAATTAGGCCATAAACTTTGAAGTATGACTTACTGTGGAAGTTTAGGCCTTAATTTTATTCTGGGGTTGATGAATAAGAAATGAGGTGTTATTTTCCTGCTTTGAAAGATTAAACTATTTAGCTTAGTGAAGCTCTTTGGTTTGAGTCAATGGCTTTTTATAATTGTGCCTATTTGCAGGTTTTCAGGTGAAATAAATGCTGTGGAAGAAGAATTACAGTCCTCTGCTTCCACTTGGTTTTGGTGACAGAATCATTTACTGTTTATTCTGGGTCTTTTCTTCTCATTGAAGCCTGTATCTTGTTTGTTTTAAATGAATTGATTCTGCCCTAGGATAATAGAAACATGTGAAAAACATTTTGGATAGAAATAGATTAGTTTGGAGAAAAACAATTCTTTTAGAAATGTCATTGCTCTGGAGAAAAAGACACATAAAAACAGTTTTAAGATTAGCAATAAACCCTAGGAACTCCTCCAAGTTTCTTTTCAAATAGCCATCATAAAAAAGGGTGTTTTGTATGTGTGTGTGCACACGTGTGTGTGTGCACATGTTGGCCCTCACACTTGAGAGGTAGCACATTCTCTTATCAACTCTCTGATGTCAGTAAACTGGGGTATGTGCTTAAGAATGGTTTTATATTTCTGCCCCAACTATTCAGCTTTACAGATAAGATTATTGATGCTTTGAAAGCATTATATCAATTCCCAATATCTATATATACATTACAGTCTTCAAAGCACTTTTGCGTGTTTTGTTCATTGATCATACACTTACATTATTATTTACGTATATAATAAACTTTCCTATATTAATAGGCCAGCTACAGATGCATGCATATTGTGAAAACCCAGATATTGTGCTATGTGGAAACAAGAGTGATCTGGAGGACCAGAGAGCAGTGAAAGAAGAGGAAGCCGTAGCACTCGCAGAGAAATATGGGTGAGTATTTTTGTGGAGAAGTCTAGAGAAAGCATTTTCGATATAAACATTAGCAGGAGAATGGTAATGAAAAAGACAAAAGTGGGAAATTAAAGCAAAACCTCAGCCATAGGCCTTGGGGCATGTTGAATGTTTCCTTTTTATATTATGTGATAGTAGGATCCTTTGAAAATGCATGTGGCAAGGGCTTCCTTCAGTGCTTTGGTCCCATTTTCTCAAGCTCTTGGCATTTGCAGAGAGACAACTTTGAGTTGTCTCAGAGACGTCTTAAGAGTGTAAGGTCTTCTTTCCAAGATGCAAATAGGAGACTCCTGGGGTAAAGAAATCCTCCATGTTAAGCAAGGAAATTTCTTTTTTCTTTTCCTTTCTTTTCTTTTCTTTCTTTTTTTTTTTTTTTTTTTGAGACAGAGTCTCACTCTGTTGCCTAGGCTGGAGTGCAGTGGCATAATCTCAGCTCACTGCAACCTCTACCTCCCGGGTTCAAGCGATTCTCCTACCTCAGCCTCCCAAGTAGCTGGGACTATGGGAGTCCACCACCACACCCGGCTAAGTTTTGTATTTTTAGTAGAGACGGGGTTTCACCATATTGGCCAGGCTGGTTTTGAACTCCTGACCTTGTAATCCACCTGCCTCAGCCTCCAAAAGTGCTGGGATTACAGGCATGAGCCACCACACCCAGCCTCAGCAAGGAAATTTCAAAGCCACTTTATATACTATTATAGAGAACGCTAGCATATAAGAAGATCTTATTGGTTATTGCAGACTAGGTGCTGGTTTTGAAATTTCTATGCTGGGAGAGGAGTGTGAGATCTTCTTCGGCTTAGTCTATGGTCTTGTGGTGGAGGGTCGGCAAAATACTGTCGTTCTCCTTGAGTTCTGGGAATAGGATCATAGCCGCAGCAGCAGCATGAATTGGACATGAAAGAAGTGGTCAGCTGCTGCTTATTAAAGTATTAGTGTTAAGGGTGCCTCTAAAAGGAATTTGTACTTTACTTTCTTTCTACCTCTCATACAATGAGAATCCATATGTAAATTCAAACCCTTACTAGCATTAAAAGAGGAAGGAAGCAAGTGCGTTGAGAAAGGAGGGGAGGGAAATAGAGATGGTGTAGATGGCGTAGGGGATGTTACCCAGCTTGTGGCCTTGGTGGTTGGCAGAATCCAAGGAGGCCAAGGAAAAACCTTTCCCTTTTTATTGTGTGATCTTCTTTATTCTCTCTTTGGTTGATAGAGGTTCAGAAAGCTGGTAGGGTTTCTACTTGCGAAGGGACGGGGAGGATAGGTTGGCCGGGTAGAAAGAAGCCGGACTCTGGAGAGGTTTGAATACCAGGTAAGGAGATTAGATTTGATTCCTGGGGGACAGGGAGTTGCTGAAAGTCTTTGAGCGTGGAGGGATGTTATGTTTACATTTCCAGATCAGTCTAGAGGCTATATAGGTGGAGAGAGAGAGGAAAGACTAGAGATTGATAGATTGCAGTGGTCTGTGAGGTGGGCAGAGGCTAGCTTTGTGAAAAAGGAAAAGGAAGAATAAATCAGGAAAAACACATAGAGTAGGGCAGGATTTTAGGTTTTTTTCAAGTCTGGCTCAGCTGAAGGACTCCCCTCCAGTATAGGCTTACTCTGGCAAGGATTTGCAATTGCATGTAGAGGTTTTTACCCCAGGGCAGACGGTGTTTAACCATATTAGAAACATCCAGAGAACTTTTAACCCATGCTCATGTCTGGGCTTCACCTCTGATCATCAGACGTAATTGGTCTGGAGGAGTTTCTCGGGCAGGGTTCAACTGAAGAAGCGTACCTATACATGAAGGGCTCTGTTATAGGAATTTGAGCATATGCAATTGTGGGAGCTGGGTAAGTAGTCTCTGTAAGGTGTTGTCTTTGTGTCTGATGCTGAAGTTTGAAGGACAGGACAGGCAGACAGGAAGGGAAGAAGGATGTGAAGTGGGGGACAGATGGAAAAAGTGAGAACCAGCTGGTGCCCATGGTGAGGGACTAAAACCCATGTCACTTCCTGTTGCCTCTGACCTGGCTGGTGTGGGTGTCCTGCAGAAACTGGGGCCCTTTGTCAGAGGGCTAACAACATTCACCTGGCCCAGGTGCAGGTCTAGTTGCAGGTTTATGCCAACAAGATGAGCCAGCAGATAAGCGACAATGTATGAGGGCTATGAAATGGATGTTGCTTCACTTCCCACCCCCAAAATTGCCCCCAAATCTCTTTTGTGGCCCACCTTAACCAGAAAGGGAATTCTGGGAAATGTTGTTTAGCCTAGCCAAGTTGACTTATTACAAAGCCTGGGCATTGGTATCTTTTAAAAGCCCCCACGTGATCTTCATGTGCAATGGTTGAGAACCCGTGACTTAGGTGATTCTGAGGTGGAGGTTGACAGAGCCTTACCGGCCATTCTGAAATGCCCCCCTGCTCCCCTGAGAGGCACTCATGTAATGTAGTAGAAAAGAAACAGGGAGAGATCAAATACCACAGAGAATACTGAAGTGTTGAAGCTGTGAGGTGTGTTGCAATGGGTAAGGAGGAAGTAAGTGATGAAGCAATGGAAACCATGGATCTAGAGCATTCTTTTGAGAGTATGTCAGTAAATGCAAAAAAAAAAAAAAAAGGCAGTTAGAGGAGTTAACTAGATCAAACAAGCACATTCAAGTATATTCTCAAGTACTGGGGGAGGGTCAGGCTTGACTTCTTGTCCCTGTGGGCTTTTTCAGCCCTTTGCTTGTTTCCTGTGCCTGGTTCTTAGGATTCCACAGCCTGTCTGGTATCACAGAACCTAACCTTGCCTTCTGTCATATGGGGTATGTGAGGGATGACCTGTGCCCAGGTCACCATGGTTATGGAGTATTTCATAGAGAGAAGCTCAATCTATAGTTTTTGAATTGGATTAAAATGAGAAAAGGTGATTTAGCAGATAATGATTGAAACTCTTGAAGAAAGAAAAGGGCTGGAAACAGTCCCTTAGGATATACAGAAAGCATAACATGTAGTTCGGTAGGCTGTTTGATACTTTCAGAGGAAAATACGATGGAACAATTTGGTTACATGCATTTCACAAATATGGCATATAACTTTGAAACAAAACACCTGTGAAAATAATCATTATTCTTATAACATTTACATTGGTTGCACATGCACTAAAGGACTATGTTGTTCAGTTTAACCATGTGCTAACAGTCAGAAAACAGGATAAAGTTTATGGCGTGTCTTCATATAATTTGTATGTTGTTTGATAAATTTATATTATATTTTGTTACTATTTTGCTGTCTTCTATTCTCAATTCATAAAAACAGATCATTGGGGCCAGGTGTGGTGGCTCACCTCTGCAATGCCAGCACTTTGTGAGGCCAAGGCAGGTGGATCACCTGAGTTCAGGAGTTCTAGACCAGCCTGGCCAACATGGTGAAATCCCATCTCTACTAAAAATACAAAAAATTAGCCGGGTGTGGTGGCAGGCACCTGTAATCCCAGCTACTCAGGAGGCTGAGGCAGGAGAATCGCTGGAACCCTGATAAGGCAGAGGTTGCAGTGAGTCAAGATCGCACCATTGCACTCCAGCCTGGGCAACAAGAGCAAAACTCGGTCTTAAAACACAAACAAAAATAAACAAACTGAAAAAAACCCCAGATCATTGGTTTACAAGTGGTTCTCTGGAATAGACATGCATTCAAAGAATCAAAAACCATGTCTCAGAAGAACTTTGTAAGCCTAATGAAGAACACTGTAGTACGAATATGGAATATTAATCTGTGTGTGCTGGGACAAGTAAATTTGAGAATGAGGACTTCCTACAACAGACAAAAATGTAAAGGGCAAATTGTATGCACGATAATGAATATCAGAAAAAAAAATTTGTGACCTGAGTCTACCCCTAATTTTCCATGTTTTTTTTTTTTTTGTTGTTGTTTGTTTGTTTTGTTTTTGCTGTGAAACTTGGTTAAATTGTAATATGAAGCTCTCAGGTCACTTCCTAACAAATCAAAGTGATCTCTATGGTAAACCAATTGAATTTTCCTGGAACAAATGCGACATAATGGTTTCTAATGTATTATATTGAGTGATATTGTCAATGAAGTTAGAGAAGAGAACAAAACAAAGTTGTTCAAACTTACACTCCTGCCAGCCAAATGATTACAGTTCACATGGTTCCTGAAACACTCTAAAAAGATACCTACGAAGTCAGTGACAAATAGAAGAGAAAGCAGAATGAAATATTGGCAACATTCCTCTTTTAGAAGGTACTATTCGATCTCAAGCTTCAGTGTGCATCAGAATCAGTCACCTGAACACTGGGCCCCACAGTTTCTGATTCAGTAGGTCTGGGTTGGAGCCCAGAAATTTACACTGATGATCAGTTTCCAGATGTTGCTGCTGCTGGTTCAAGACAACGCTTTGAGTTCCTATCACATACGCACACTAGCAGATATTTTGCTTGACAGGTGAGCATGCCAGCAATATTTTCTTTGGACAAAGTCAATCTGGTACAGGATATGAACCAGTTGTCTACTTGTGCCATGCATGAATGAGTGAAATATGCTCAATGACTTCTCATTGGAAAATCCATGCTAAAGAGAGGAAGATTTTTTTCTCTCCCAGTTAATTACATCCCTTATGATGTAGGCTGGGAAGGGACTGTGGCATTGGTAGTGAAGGAGCACCAACCACAAGTGAGCAGACAAGGGCTTCACTCTGTGACTAAATGTGATTGCATTGAAATGTCTGTCCACACTTTATTCACAGAGGATGGTTGGTGGTATAATAAGCCTTTGTTCTTGATTCAGGGTTGAGGAAAATAGAGAAAAATGTGAATATGATCTAAAGCCAGGCATGGTGGCTCATGCCTGTAATCCCAGCACTTTGGGAGGCAGAGGTGGGTGGATTACCTGAACTCAGGAGTTCGAGACCAGCCTGGCCAACATGGTGAAAACCCCTCTCTACAAAAATATAAAAATTAGCTGGGCATGATGGAGGGTGCCTGTAATCCCAGCTACTTGGGAGGCTGAGGCGGAAGAATCATTTGAACCCAGGGGGCAGAGATTGCAGTGAGCCGAGATTGCACCATTGCACTCCAGCCTGGGCAACAGAGCGAGACTCCATCTCTTTAAAAAAAAAAAAAAAAGAAAAAAAGAAAAAAAGAATATGAACTAAGAATGACAACTGAATGTAGATATTTTGTGTGCTGTGCAAAGAAAAGGGCAGCAAATTTAAGATGTTGTTCTCCCTACTGAAGGCTGCTGGTTATTGCTGAGGAAGATGCTCAAGAGTTTCTGGAATGAAAGAGGAATTAAAAATATTTATTTACAACATTAATAATATCAGTATGGATCGTTTCAGGGATTTCAAGTAGCTTAGTTCAACAGCATGCTCAGTGTCTTCCCTAGTTTGAACTAGATGAAATGTGGTACAAATAGCTTGATCTCTAATAGTTTAATTCTTTACAAACTTGATTACATCTTTTCTTGATTTGAGAAATAACTTAGTGTTGTAGCATTGGGCATGTTCGAAAAGTACACAAATAAGCCATAATCAAACATAAAAGACTAATTTGCAGAGCTCCATTTAACTCAGCAGAGGATCTGGATTTCATTTGCCACAATCTCCCAGGTTCAAACAGTCAGCACACCAGCTGTTTCCTGGAAATGTTGTTCAATTAGCATCCAACAGGCTATGAAAAGTAGTGTGAAACTCACTTCTCACTTCAGTGAGACATTTCTTCATAATTTCTAGATCCGCATGGGAGCCAAATATCTAGAGCCATTTGACCACCAAACCTACTTGCTGTCATTCCTGGCAACCTCTGACTGAGATTTAGGATCTTCTAGTTTTGTGAGAATAAATAATGGAAAAGAAATCAGAATGCTGACCTACGCCACAAGCAAGATCTTGGTGAAAAACTGCAAATGCTCATGCCCCTCTCAATGATTTGAATCTGTTTACTTAAATTTTTTATTTAAAAATTTATGATTAATCTAGTTTTGGAAAATGCATTATAATTGATGGTGTGCATGTACTCCAAATGGCCTTTAAGTGGCTGCTTACAGACTGATAATACGATTAGCAGCACTGAATTTTTTTGGCTTTCGCAGTAGGGCTCCATGGTGGTGCTACATTAGCACCACCATGTGGAGAGAAGGAACAATAGCAATCTTTCTATGGTTAAAATGGGGACAATACATTCTCTTGATTTTTTTTTTTTTTTTGAGTTGGAGTCTAGCTCTGTCACCCAGCTGGAGTGCAGTGGCACGATCTCGGCTCACTCTAACCTCTGCCTCCCAGGTTCAAGCGATTCTCTTGCCTCAGCCTCCTGAGTAGCTGGGGCTACAGATGTGGACCACCATGCCCAGCTAATTTTTATGTATTCTTTTTTAGTAAAGATGGGGTTTCACCATGTCAGCCAGGTTGATCTTGAACTTTTGGCCTCAAGTGATCCACCCATCTCGGCCTCCCAAAGTGCTGGGATTACAGGTGAGCCACCGCATCCAGCCTGGAACATGATTTTCTTATGGAAAGAAAGTCTTAATTCAGGGTCTTTTCTATGGCTCTCATCTAGTTTGCTAGATGAGATTGTAGCTCAATACTACTCTGGCACAGTGCTGAGAGTGGAGTGAACTCTATTCACTTATTCCTGTAGAAATGAAAATCTTACTGCCTCAAATTGCTCAGAAAACTCTGAATGATTACTCTAAAGATTTTAAAGTTGTTAACCTGACTCGTGGTCCCATGACCTAGAGGTTTACAAATGGCAAGAAAATAATACTTTTAATTGAAAGAAGTTTGTTACTTGAATTTGGAGTTACAAGTCTAAACTATGTCTTGTTAATATTGTGCATCTTTTAGCATGAGTAACTTGAAAAGTTAGAACTCTTATACCTTGAAATTATACCAATTAAATATTTGCTTAAGTTAATAAACAGTGGACAGTACCTCACAGCTCTGCTAGAAGCATCAGTCATTTAGACCTCAGTATTAATCAGTAGAGTAAGATCCATTTTCTTCCAGCATTTAATGAAGATTGCTTGGGAAGTGAGGAGTTTGATGAAGAGTGAGGGAGGCAAATGCTTTGGGGCATGAAGCACTTTGGCCAGGACGAGTCTGAGTGCAGCATCTCTGATGTAGGGAGGCATGGTCCCAGGTACCAGAATTAGAGCAGTATTGTGGATTTTATAGATCAACTACATTGTGGATTAAACCAATGTTTGTTGGTTAGTCTGCAAATTTATTTTTATTTTTATTTCACACAACACACAGACTGAGAATTTAATGTTTACCATGTTGCTAGTGACATTGCATTTTTGGGATGATGTATTCTGAGTTTTTGTTTTTCTTTTCTGAGAGAGAGTCTCCCTCTGTTGTTCAGGCTGGAGTGCAGTGGCACCATCTCAGCTCACTGCAACCTCTGCCTCCTGCGTTCAAGAGATCCTCGTGTCTCAGCCTCCCTAGTAGCTGGGACTACAGGCACATGCCACCATGCCCACCTAATTTTTGTATTTTTAGTAGAGATGGGGTTTCACCATGTTGGCCAGGCTAATCTCTAACTCCTGACCTCAGGTGATCCACCTGCCTCAGCCTCTCAAAGTGCCGGGTTTTACAGGTATGAGCCACTGTGCCTGGCTGTGTTCTGAGTTTTAAACAACATAATTACAAATAAGCTTTTATCACCTAACCCAATTCTGTGTTGGAAATAGGAAACATTTATTGTTTGTACTATGTGTCAGGTTCTGATGTTAAGTGCTTTAAATATTAACTCATTTAATCCTTACAAGAAGACACTGATGTTGTTTGGTATTACAGATGAAGCAGCGGAGGCACAGAGGTTAAACTTTTGTCAGAATCACAGTTGGTCAGATGTAGTACTAGGATTTGAATCCAGGCAGCATGACTCCAGAGGTTATGACTTTTTTTTTTTTTTTGAGACGGAGTCTCCCTCTGTTGCCCAGGCTGGAGTGCAGTGGCGCGATCTCGGCTCGCTGCAACCTCCGCCTCCTAGATTAAAGTGATTCTCCTGCCTCAGACTCCTGAGTAGCTGGGATTACAGGCCTCCACCATGCCTGGTTAATTTTTGTATTTTTAGTAGAGACGGGCTTTCTGGTCTTGAACTCCTGACCTCAGGTGATCCACCTGCCTCAGCCTCCCAAAGTGCTGGGATTACAGGCATGAGCCACCATGCCCGGCCTGAGGTTATAACTCTTAACCATTGATTCATGCTGTCGATAACTTCCATGCATAGGTTTTATAGTTTTCAAAGTACTTTCAACTATGTTTTCTTATTTATTCCTCAAAAATGATGGTGAGGTAATTTTCAGGAGTCATGGAGGAAAATTAAGGAATCAAATGAGGCTGGAGACTCTGGAGTTGGAAAGATATTTATAACTGATTTTGAGAGAATTTTTAAAATGAAGTATACATTATTGTGATTTAGTATTTTAAAGAAACTTACTGTTCAACTACTTTTAAAAATATTTCCAATTTATTCCGTTGGGGGAGATCCGAGTTTTTCAACTGCTTTTTCATGTAATGTATTTCTGAAAGGTGATAGAATGGTCAAGCCCTCTCCTTAAGTATAAGAAATGTTCTGTGGACATTAACTGATTTTTAATGGATATAATTGAGAAAGATCATAATGAAGAAAATGTAACTATTTACATTTTGAAAAATCTCATTCTAAAATTCTATTCTTGTAGCAATGGCATCACAAACTATCCCTAGGATTTTAGCTCAATAATATTATAGATTCTTGATAAGTAAACACATATTGACTCCAGTCACAAAGGATTGCCCCTTCAGGTTGTTAATCAAATATTACATGTGACTAGGGGGGGACAGAGATGCATTATCTTCATTTTGTGGGCAAGGCGATAGATGAAGATGGAGGAAAAAAGATTGACAGTAACTAAGAGGCAAGCAGGAAGTTTAAAAACTGCTAAGACCATGTCATTTTTCCCAACAAACTTTTTTCTGATTAAGATATTTTAGACTCAGCAAATCAAAGGATGACAGAAGATGAGCGTGGTAGAGTTAGTGGAGCAACTCTGCCTTGCAGAACTCACAGGTGGGTGGATAAATACTCAAATGAGGTGATAGTTTCTCAACCAGTTTTTAATAGCTGTGCTAAAACAGAGAATTGCAGAGTTTCAGTTGCACGGCCTTATCACCTCCTGGAGGAAGTTATCAAATAATAAGACAGCATTACTGAGGAATCATAATGGAAAAATAGCCTTATGTCCCTACACGTATATCCTCTAAATCAGTGGTCCCCAACCTTTTTGGCACGGGGAACCGGTTTCGTGGAAGACAATCTTTCCATGGACCAGTGGAGGTGAGGGTGGTTTTGGAATGATTCAAACATAATACATTTATTGTGCACTTTATTTCTATTATTATTACATTATAGTATATAATAATTATACGGCTCACCATAATGAATCAGTGGGAGCTCTGAGCTTGTTTCCCTGCAGCTGGACAGTCCCATCTGGGGGTGATAGGAGACAGTGACAGATCATCAGGCATTAGATTCTCATAGGAGAGTGCAACCTAGATCCTTCACATGTACAGTTCACAATATGGCTTGTGCTCCTATGAGAATCTAATGACACTGCTAATCTGACAGGAGACAGAGTTCAGGTGGTAATGCGAGTGATGCCGAGCAGCTGTAAATACAGATGAAACTTCGCTTGCTCACTGGCCCCCTGCTTACCTCCTGCTGTGTGGCCTGGTTCCTAGCAGGCCATGGATTGGTACCAGTCTGTGGCCTGGGGATTGGGAACCCCTGATCGAAATATGCTTCTTAGTAACGTCAAAGAGTTCTGAAAAGATCTGTAAAAGCATTAAGAAGTTAAAAAAGAAAACTTTACCAAGCTCTCATATAGAAGCTGTTACTGGCCAAGAAAGAATAAAAGAGTAAAGTAAATTGTAATCAGAGTCACTGACGTAGTTGTTAACATGCTGTGAGAATACAGAAAAACAAAAACATTCTTTAAGAAAAGTAATCGTGGAGGACTTTAAAATTCTAATAAATTTAAGAAATACTTTACTGAATTCAACTGCAGGACTCCCTGAGATGATAAAATAACTTTGCTTTGTGTTTTGATATCTAAGAGCATTTTGGTTAGATTCCTCACAAATGGTCGCAATGAAGTCAACAGTTGAAGGAAATACAATGTTATCACGTCTTTCATGGCTTTATTGAAAAGCAAGATGAATTTGTCAGGTGATTAATCCTGTTGGAAAGACCATCTCAAATGTATAAAGGATGACTTCGACAAGAAGACTGATTTCCCAAGATTATGTGAAAAACAGCCATACAGTTTTGAAGTAATGCTTTGTGAGTTATTTAAAAATTACACCTGTACTACAGGTCTCTGAATAACAAAACAAATGTATACTTAAGATTTGATGGGCCGGGCGCGGTGGCTCATGCCTGTAATCCCAGCACTTTGGGAGGCTGAGGCGGGTAGATCACGAGGTCAGCAGATCAAGACCATCCTGGCTAACATGGTGAAACCCCGTCTCTACTAAAATTACAAAAAATTAGCCGGGCATGGTGGCGGGCGCCTGTAGTCCCAGCTACTCGGGAGACAGAGGCAGGAGAATGGTGTGAACCCGGGAGGCGGAGCTTGCAGTGAGCCAAGATGATGCCACTGCATTCCAGCCTGGGCAACAGAGTGAGACTCTCTCAAAAAAAAAAAAAAAAGATTTGATGCTCTTGAGGATCTTGATGCTGTAAAATTCAGAATGTCTTCAAGTGTATGGTCCAGAAATATAGTCTGGAGTTGGTAAGTGGTAAAGCCTTTGATAAACATGGCCAGTGACCTCTGATTACTCCCCAAAGCCAGCGTTTTCTTCTTGTGCGGTGCATAAGATTTATTTATTTTGAAAGCCCTCATACTAGTTTGGAATCAGTAGAACCTATGGTTAAGATGGCTGCATTGGAATTAGAGGTGGACCCATATCCTAACTCCACTACTTTGTAGCATTGTGAATTGGGCAAGTTCCTTTCATCTTTCTCAGCCTTAATCATTTGTGAAATGGGAACACTGTGTTCCTGAATACAGTAGGGGTTATATTTAGTGAATCATGCATGTAAGACACATAGTACTGGGTAGCTCAAGAAATAATTTTTGTTATTATTTTCTTCGATTTTAAATGACTCATATATATCAGCTTGTTTCAATTCAGGCAAACCAGAACACTCTGAAGAGAATATGCAAGAAATCCCTGAAGCAAAAAAGGGGGAAAAGCTAAAAAAAAAAAAAAAAAAAAAGGTTATAATCCAGAAAACTCATTTAATAAAATAGTATGTTGCAAAATTTGAATTCACCCAATTTTTTTTCTTCTAGTTAATAGTTTTGGAAATCAGTAATCTATGAACTAAACACTGAGAAGACATTTCCTATTTTGTTTTACAAGATGTAGTATGGTATATGAGGAGCTGTATAGGAAAACAGGAAGAACCTGCTTGCTTCTCTGTCATTTATTAGCTGAATGACGTTGATCAGACCGCTTTACTTTTCTGGGCCTTCCTTGCTACAGGCCTGCTTTAAGAATGTTTTTCTAACCTAAAGATTACACGAAAAAAAAAAACAGAACTGATCAACGAATTCAGTAAAGTTGTAGGATACAAAATCAACATACAGAAATCATTAGCATTTATATACACCAACAGGGAACAATCTGAGAAAGAAACCAAGAAAACAATCTCATTTACAATAGCTACAAAGAATGTAAAATACCTAGAAATCAGTTTAACCAAAGAAGTGAAGCATCTGTACAAGGAAAACTATTAAAAAAAACTATAAAAACAGATGAGAGAAATGGAAGAGGACACCAAAAATGGAAAAATACTCCATGCTTATGGACTGGAATAATTAACATTGTTAAAATAACACTTCCCAAAGCCATTTACTGACTCAATGCAATCTCTATCAAAATACCAATAATATTTTCACAAATATTGAAAAAAAATCCTAAAATTTATATGGAATCACAAAAGACCCTCAATAACCGAAACAATCCTGAGGAAAAAAGCACAAAGCTGGAGATATCATACTACTTGACTTCAAAGTTTACAACAAAGCTATAGTAACCGAATCAGGTACTGGCATAAAACAGACACATAGACCAATGGCACAGAACAAAGAACCCGGATATAAATCCATACCTTTACAGACAACTCATCTTGGACAAAAGTGCCAAGAACAATGGGGAAAGGACATTGTCTTCAATAAATGATGCTGGGAAAACTAGATATCCACATGCAGAACAATGTAACTAGACCCCTCTCACCATATATAAAATCAACTCAAAATGCATTAAATACTTAAATATCAAACTTGAAACTATGAAACTACTGGAAGAAAACATTTGGGAAACACTCCAGGTCATTGGTCTGGACAAGAACTTTTTGTATAAGACCACAAAACACAGGCAACCAACACAAGACTAGACACATGGGATTTATATCAAGCTAAAAAGCTTCTGCATAGCAAAGGAAACAACAAAATGAAGACACAGCTTACAGAATGGGAGAAAATACTTGCAAACTACCCATCTGATGAGGGATTAATAACCAGAATATAAAAGGAGCTCAAATAACTCAATAGCAAAAACCAATAATCTGTTTTAAAAATAGGCAAAAGATCTGAATAGACATTTCTCAAAAGAAGATCTGCAAATGGCAATCAGGTGTATGAAAAAATGCTCAACATCACTACTCAGGGAAAGGCAAATCAAAACTACAATGAGGTAACATCTCATCCAGTTAATATGACTTTTATCCAAAATGTAGGCAGTAATCCCGCCCCCAATGAGATAACATCTCATCCAGTTAATATGACTTTTATCCAAAATATAGGCAGTAATCCCCACCCCTGCCAAAAAAAAAAAAAAACCCAAATACAGACAACAGTGGATGCTGGTGAGGAGGCAGAGAAGGGTGAACCCTTGTACATCGTTGGTGGGAAAGTAAATTAGTATAAGCACTATGGAGAACAGTATGGATGTTTTTTTTTAAAAAACTAAAAATAGAACTGCCATGTAATCCAGCAATTCCACTAATACATATGTGTATGTATATATATATATGTGTATGTATATATACATGTGTATGTGTATATATGTATATATGTGTGTATATATATTAGTGGAAGTTTTCTCATAAGTTTTATGTAAGCTTTATTTACTTTTGGATATATATATATATCTCCAAAAGATATATATAGATATATATCAGATACATCAAAAAGATGTTTGCTATCTGTACTCCCATGTTTATTGCAGCACTATCCACAATAGCTAAGATACACAATCAATCTAAGTACCCATCAATGGATGGATAAATAAAATATGGTTTATATATATAACGGAATATTATTCCACCATAAAAAGAATGAAATCCTTTCATTTGCAGCAGCTGGGATGGAACTGTAGATCCTTATGTTAAGTGAAATAGCCAAACACAGAAAGACAAATGTTGCATGTTCTTCCTCATATGTGGGAGCTACGAAGGTGGATCGCATGAAGAGAGAGAGTAGATTGGTGAATACCAGAGGCCAGGAAGGGTAGGAGGGAGTGGAAGATGATGAGAGCTTGATTAATAGGTACAAATATATGGTTTGACAGAAGAAATAAGATGTACTGTTAGATGGATCAGTCGGGTGACTATAGTTTACAACGATCTATTGTACATCTTGAAATAGCTAGGAGAGAAAAATTTAAATCGTTCTATGTGAAAAGACAAATATTTAAGATTATGGCTACCCCAAGTATACTCATCTTTACAAATTATATCAATGTATTAAATGATCATATTGACCCTGAAACGATATTATACATAATAAAAAATAAAGTTTTCTTACAGATACAATTGAAGCTCCTTATAAAATTCCTTGCTGATTCCATTCTCCTTCCTACCTCCTCAGAGGGAACCACACTATATTTACTTCCTATAGCAGATGTTGTTGGTTGCCTAGACAATATTCATGCCTTTCTTTATAGAATCCCAATTTCCTTTAGCTATCTACTCTGCTTCTAGAGGACGTCCTACTTAAGAGAGGCAGGTGCCAGTCCCCAGTCCAGGCAGACTGATTGGTTTAAGCCAGTGATGGGGGTGTACCATTCCTCTCGCCAGAGTTTGGTTTAGGCATTGGCATGTGATACAGTTTTGACCAATGAGACATGAGGGAAAGTCTGCCAGGGACTTCTGGGAAAGATTTCCTCTTTCCTGAGGGAGGCACACAGAGGAAGAGAGTCCCTTTTTCCTTGGAGCTGTGGTGTGTTGAGATGTGATGCCTGGAATGTTTTAACTTCTGGGGTCATGAAGGGAGTCAGACTGTGGACAAAGGTGACACGTGGAGGATGGCAGAACAGAAGGAAGAGATGAATCTAGGTTCTTTGTTTCTACTGTTCGGCAACTGAGTTAACATTGGAAACTCTAGGTCTGTGTTCATTATGCATGACAATAAATTCCTACTTGTGATTCATGCCAATTTGAGCCACAGTTTTCTTTTACTTTTAGTTAAAAGCAGTCAGAATTATATATTTCTAGTCCAAGGAGTTATACTTTTACTGCATAGATGGTTTTATAATGATGTGTAATTATTTTGTGTTCTTTACACAAATGATCTTGTATCATACAAGTTGTTTTTTTAATTCAACATTTAATTTTTGCCAAGTTGATACAGTTTGAGCATTGTATAACTCATTGTACAAAAATATCACTATTCATGCACTTATAGATGGACATTTAGGTTAATTTTTTCCCTATTACAAATAGTTCTGCAATATCTATTCCATTAGACGATGCCATGTGTACATATATGAGAGCTTCTCTAGGGCTGCGCTATCCAGTATGATAGCCACTAGTCACATGTAGCTATTTAAGTTAAAATTAAAAGTTCAGGTTTTTTGGCCAGGTGTGGTAGCTCACGCTTGTTACTTCAGAACTTTGGGAGGGAAGGAAGACAGATCACTTCAGGTCAGGAGTTTGAGACCAGCCTGGCCAATATGGTAAAATTAGCTGGGAGTGGTGGTATGTGCCTGTAGTCCCAGCTACTTGGGAGGCTGAGGCACGAGAATCACTTGAACCTGGGAGGCAGAGGTTGCAGTGAGCTGAAATTGCACCACCGCACTCCAGTCTGGGTGACAGAATGAGACCCTGTCTCAAAAAAAAAAAAAAAAAAGTCACGTTTTTGGTTGCATTAGCCACATTTCAAGTGTTCAATAGCTACATGTGGCTAGTAGTTATTGTACTGGATGACACAGATACGGAAAGTTCCTGTCATTGTGGGAAGTTGTGTTGGATAGTGCTGCTCCAGGACAGGGTTTCTCAATATTTTTCATAGCATGACACCTGCAGAAAATGATAATATTTGTGCAGCTCACCGGGATAAATAGATAAGGCTGCTCAAGGTTGGAGGAGACTGGTTCAGGGACTCTGGCTGCCCTAAGACCTTCTCAGTTGCCCTAAGGACTGAGGGACTGCTCATGTCTCAGGTATCCCTGTAACTCACTTCCTGCCCATCAGCATGCCTTGGCTTTGCTTTAGGTGTATACCCAGAAGGGCTGTTGCTGGGTCATAGTGCATGCATGTTTCAGTTTTACCAGATATTACCGTCCTATTTTCCAAATTAGTTATAACAATTTATACTTACATCAGCAGTAAATGCATGTTCCTCTTTTCTTCTTCTTGGCAATACTTGATATTGGGAAATTTTTATATGTATGCCAATCTGATGGGTGTGAGTTAATATACCATTATTTTAATGTGCATTTCCCTTATTTTGGGTAAGGTTGAACGTTTTTTCATAAATGTAATTTCTTAGAATTTCCTGTGCATATCCTTAGTCTATTCCGTATTATCTTGTTTATTACTTTAATTCATTTGAAGAATTATTTTTTCGGATGCTCACCCATTTGCAACTTATATGAAATATCATGTATTTTGGCCCGTCGCTCATCTTTTAGCTTTGCTTATGATATATGTTGTGGCACCAAAGTTTTAAATTTTAACATTGTCAAGATTATCAAACTTTTTCTCTGTGGTTTGAGCTTTTGTGGCTATATTAAGAAATCCTTTCTTATCTCAATGTCAAAAAGATAGTCTCTTATTTTTCTTCTAACAGTTTTCAAGTTTTACTTTTCACATAGAGGAATGTAAACAGCTTTCATACTAAGAATCAAGTTTTAAATTCTTACAACTAGGCCGGGTACAGCGGCTCACACCCATAGTCCCAGCACTTTGGAGGCCGAGGCAGGTGGGCAGCTTGAGCTCAGGAGTCGAAACCAGCCTGGGCAACATAGTAAAACCCTGTCTCTACAAAAAAATACAATAATTAGCCGGGCGTGGTGGTGTGTGCCTGTGGTCCCAGCTACTGGGAAAGCTGAGGTGGGAGGATCAATGCTTGTGAAGTCGCCTGGGGGCTGAGATCGTGCCACTGCACTCCAGCCTGGGTGACAGAGACTCTGTCTCAAAACAAACAAAAAACCCTCCAACAACTTATTAAATGACAAAAGATTTAATTCTGTCTCTGTCTTCCAGAATCCCCTACTTTATATCTTTTTATAAATCTTTTTATAGTAAATCAATATATATTACCAAAATATATATTGCATAAATATGCTCCTTTAAAAAAAATGAAAATTGCTTTTTTTTTTTTTTCGAGGCAATCTAACGCTATTGCCCACGCTGGAGTGCGGTGGCACAATATTGACTCACTGCAACCTCTGCCTCCCGGGTTCAAGTGATTCTGGAACCTCAGCCTCCCCAGTAGCTGGGATTACAGGTATATGCCACCATTCCTGGCTAATTTTTGTATTTTTTGTAGAGATGGGGTTTCCCCATGTTGGCCAGGCTGGTCTTGAACTCCTGACCTCGGGTGATCTGCCCACCTGAGCCACTCAGAGTGCTGGGAGGTGTGAGCCACTGTGCCCAACCGAAAATTGATATTTTGAAGAGTCTAAAATTTCCAGTTTTGCATATCTACTAGAAATGCAGTGTGAGTATTTTATTGTCTTTTTCACTTTTTAATGTATTCCGGGGTGGTAAAATGTTTGTCACCTTGTATATTTGTATTCTATCGATTCTCTAATTTGAATTATCAAGAGCAAAGGTCACTGTCCTTTCCCTCCACATGTTGTTACCTGAGTTGTCTCTGTCTTCCAGAATCCCCTACTTTGAAACTAGTGCTGCCAATGGGACAAACATAAGCCAAGCAATTGAGATGCTTCTGGACCTGATAATGAAACGAATGGAGCGGTGTGTGGACAAGTCTTGGATTCCTGAAGGAGTGGTGCGATCAAATGGTCATGCCTCTATGGATCAGTTAAGTGAAGAAAAGGAGAAAGGGGCATGTGGCTGTTGAGAAGTCAAGTAAGCGACATAGTAGTTGAGGTGGCCCATGCCTGGGATCTTCTCTATGATTGATACATGGCACAGCGAGAGATTAATGGGCATTGTGTACAAATTGCTTCTCACTATCCCCATTAGACCTACCAATAAAGCATCTGGTTTTAAAATAAATTTGTTGTAGCTTTGAAATATTTCTTTAAGATTTAGCCTGAGAGTTAGGAGAAATATTTCAGAGCCAAAAGTGCCTTATAAAGCCTTAGCCTATTATAGTAAATCATTCAAGAATTTAGAATTTTGCAGTCACAGAAGAGTGTATTTATTATGTAGAATGAATGAGGGTACTGTCACCTGCCTCAATGTAGGTAGGCCCAGAGTCTTACATTTAAGATCTTACATGCAATTATAAAACTGCCACAGTCTTCAATCCAGATTTAAAGCCTCATGTCATAGGTGACATTCTAAAATCCCATTAAAGCCACTTGAGTGTTAAATAAGGATATACATGCACATCAGCTCAATGTCTTTGAGTATTAATTTTATGTAAGCATTCTATTTAACATGAATATAAGACGAATCATGGACATATCGATAGACCTTGGATAAACTGGATTGACCAATTGTATGTTCACGGTGACTTTTTTGTTGGTGGGAAAGGGATTGGGGTGGGGCAGGGTGGCTTAATGTATTATGAGCAACCAAAGTGGGACTTCTGGCTCCCTGCCATATTCCCATTGCTCTGAATGGTTGATTGAAGGGTCAGGGAACTAGATTTTATGGCTTTAGTTCACTGTGATTGTACATTTATACTTGGCCCATGTGCTGGCCACATCTGAACACAGCTGGTGCTTATGCCGAATTATTTGTGATGAGTAAATATTTAGTTTCTTTTTCTTCATATTTATAATGTTGATCTGGCATCCTCAGGCTGCAGCTTAATTAGCTTATAAATTACTCATCTCTGTCTTTACCAGCAGGCTGTGTATTGTTGATATTTGCGACTTGTTTTGCTTTTCCATTGGTGGAATTGAAGTAATTAGTTTTTAATTACATAAGATGCCTGTTTGCTATTTGGTGGAAGATAGAAGTTCATATTGAAGCAGTTATATTTGTACTGTAGTTCAATAAAAGAAAAATGAAGTATTCTGTAGCTATATTTTTCATAGAGCTCATGAGCATTTACTGTACTTGCTGGATCTTGCCAAGATCATATATTCTGCTGTATTGCCAAAGTGTCTTCATACCAAATTTAAGGTGGTTTTAATATATGTTTCATGGAAGTTGTTTATAAAATTCAAAGGTATTTCATTTAGGTGAAAAGTCTTATTTATTAAAGTGGTTTGAATAAAGTAGATCAAAACTTCCAGAGATCTTAATGGCTATTTAGGAAGAAATATCACTCACTATAATTTAAATAAAGAATAAAAATAAATTTTGTGGTGGCAAATGTTTGGTAGAACTGTAATTAGAAAAAAACAAGTGTATTTGGGTGATGGTTACACTAGAAGCCCAGACTTTACGACTACACAATATATTCATGTATCTAAACTGTACTTGTACCCCCTAAATTTATTTTTAAAAAAGGAAAAATATAAGTATAATGAAAAATGTTATTTTTTTTTCCACTGTCCTTCCACTGCTCCCATAACATACTTAGCCATGGGTGGTAAAATTTTGCATATTTCTATCCTTGAAATGAAGGCTTCTTTTAAATTCCAAAGAAGTCATTGAGGCCTGTGCATTTGAATTGTATATGCTAGTGAGGAAAAGATTTAGACATTTCAAGAGCAGGGTCGGCTGGGCGCCGTGGCTCATGCCTGTAATCCCAGCACTTTGGGAGGCCGAGGTGGGCGGATCACAAGGTCAGGAGATCGAGACCATCCTGTCTAACACAGTGATACCCCGTCTCTACTAAAAATAAAATAATAATTAAAAAATTAGCCAGGCGTGGTGGCGGGCGCCTGTAGTCCCAGCTACTCAGGAGGCTGAGGTAGGAGAATGGCGTGAACCCGGGAGGTGGAGGTTGCAGTGAGCTGAGATAGCGCCACTGCACTCCAGCCTGGGAGACAGAGCGAGACTCCATCTCAAAAAAAAAAAAAAAAAAAAAAGCAGGGTCATAATCACACAGCAGTGCCTTCTATAGTTGCCATAACACTTCAGTGGAGTACAACATAATTTTACAGCTACATATCAGGGCATATTTTATATGGTGTATTTGTGTTAGAATAACACATTAAATGTCTTTAAACGTAAGAATGTTTGCATGTTTCAGTTTTCAAGAACCAACCAAGTAATTAGCTATAGATTCCACTGGCCTTAAACATACAATTAAGTGTATACATGATATAGTGCACACAGAAGAGCCACCTTTAATTATTGAAATAACCTGTATTCTTTTTGGAAATCATTTTAGTTTGGTATTGAAGTACTATATTTTTTGTGCATCAATGTATTTTTCTATTTACAAGCCTATGTAAAAGTGAAGTGTATCTTCAGTGAACCATGTGCCAATTAAGCTATAATAAAGTGGTCTAGTCTGTCAAATTTGTGTGTGAATGTAACTTTATTTCTTATCACAAAGTTTCATACCAGAGGTTGTAATGCCAAAGGAAATGAAATTCAGGGATACACGTTCCATTAGGTGCTCACTGAGGGGCCAGCCAAGACAACATATTCTGGAAAAGTAATTTAAAATGTTATCAGGCTGGGCGCGGTGGCTCACACCTGTAATCCCAGTACTTTGGGAGGCAGAAGCGGGCAGATCACCTTAGGTCGGGAGTTCGAGACCAGCCTGACCAACATGGAGAAATTCCATCTCTACTAAAAATACAAAATTAGCTGGGCATGGTGGCGCATGACTGTAATCCTAGCTACTTGGGAGGCTGAGGCAGGAGAATCGCTTGAACCCAGGAGGCAGAGGTTGTGGCGAGCTGAGATCTTGCCACTGCATTCCAGCCTAGGTGACGAAGCAAGACTTTGTCTCAAAAAAAAAAAAAAAAAAATTCTGAGAAATAAATTCTGATCTTTTGAAGTTGATGTCAAGATGACTAACAATCTATTTAAGATGTGTTTCACTTGGTATTTTTATAAATTGGAAATCTCTATGGTGGTATTTCCAGGTCTTCTGTTATTGGTAATATAGGTGTTTATATAACTAATAAGCTCTTCCATTATAAAATACTTAGATAATGCTGGATAAAGTATGAACATATTTTTTTAAATGTACTGTTGATTTCTCAAAAAAAAATATGGGCAATACCCTAAGACCACCTTCTTCCCCTTGAAAACAGACAACAGAGGGGACTTACAACAACCTGATGCTGAATGTGGTTTGCTTTTGGTTTGGTTTTGCCAGTATCAGTAATCAGGATGCTTTGTTATAATGGCTACAAAGAATTAATAAAGAAAACCTTGGGCCTATTGAGAATAGGGTGCTGAAACTGCAGCCCTCTGTCCCCAAACACACAGAAATCCAGGACCTGGTCTGTTTTTTTTTTCTTCTTCTTCTTCTTTTTGAGATGGAGTCTTGCTCTGTCACCCAGGCTGGAGTTCAGTGGTATGATCTCGGCTCACTGCAACCTCCGCCTCCCGGGTTCAAGCAATTCTCTGCCTCAGCCTCCCGAGTAGCTGGGATTACAGGCACCCACCACCCATACCCGGCTAATTTTTGTATTTTTAATAGAGATGGGGTTTCACCATCTTGTCCAGGCTGCTCTTGAACTCCTGAGCTTCGGCCTCCCAAAGTGCTGGGATTACAGGCGTGAGCCACCATGCCTGGCCGACCTCGTCTATGTCTTTAATCTCTTGTGAAAATTTACAATCACAAGTCTGCTTGAACACAGGTTGAGGGTTAAAGTATATAATACCTAATTTTTCTGGGTATGTTAAATCAAGAAATTAACAAAAATTAACATTTTAAAGAAGTGATTTGTTCTGGATTACTTGGTGGAAGCACAGCAAAAATGTTTGCAGATGGAACATTTCTGCACAGGCTAAAATACACCCTACTATGGATGAGATTACAATGAAAAATTACAATCTATTTCTTCTTTATCCTTACCTCCAATCATTAGCAAGGGCCAGCAGAGCAAACAGCCAGCAGGATTTGGCATTTAAGAACCTCAAATAATATTCTTATCAGAAGGAGACCATAAAGTCAAAGTGTTTAAGATAATCACAAACATGAAAGGAACTAAAAAATCCAGAAAAGAAGACAATATTAAAGATACCAGACTGGTTTGAATTAAAAAAAAAAAACCCAAAAACTTCCAACAATGAAAAATATAGCCATTGATATTCAAAACTTAATGGTAGAGGTTAAATGACAGGTTGGACAGAGTTGAAGAGAAAATTCTAGAAGGCTGGTCAGAGGAAATTACCCACAATTCAGCAAACAGAGATAAGGAGAAAGTCCTGGAGGGGTTAAAAGACATAGAGGGAAGAAAAAACACTCCAACTTATATCTAGTTGGAATTCCAGAAAGAGAAATTAGAGAAACTGAAGGAAGAGGCACTATATGAAAACATACTAGCTGAGAATTTTCCAGTAATAATAAAAGACACATACCCTTAGATCTAGGAATCATAAACCCTAAGAAGGAAAAATGAGAAGGAATCATATTTCCAAGATTTCAGTTCAATCTCGTATTCCATTAAAATAGGTGTAAAGAAAAGAACAGTTCTAAGGCTGGCTACACACCCATTCAATCTAAAGTGAAGCACTGAGTATGTTCATAGACTGAAGGGAACAAAGTCTCAGATGAAGCCTTAAGGTATGGAATTCAGAACACAGATAAAGGATGTGGCCTCTGACATCAAAGGTAAGCGGGTAGACCTGGGTGTTCATGTGTATGGGAAGGGTGTAACATTTCTTGGTGAAGTAGCAGGAACAAACTGAGAGTTGGGAAGGAATTGTGTAAAGGTTGCAAAGACTGGTAAGCCTCTTCCGTAATTGTTGAGGAGGATAGGAGAGGAAGAATAAAGAAATGTAAAATAATTTTCAGTCTCTTGGTTGACAATAAAGTATTGGGCAGATGCTTATTACTAAAATTTCTGGTATGTGCCTTTGTTATTTAACATTACTCTGGAATTACTGGTTGAATAACTAGACAAGAAAAAGTATCCAATAAAAGGAAAAATGTGTGTATTTGAAGATTATAACTATACAAACTGATTCTAGAGTTAAAATGAAAAGATAAATGTTGAAGAATAGCCAGATAAATAATGAATAAGGAGGACAAGGAAGGAGGGGTGATATGGTTTGGCTGTGTCCTCACCCAAATCTCATCTTGAATTATAGCTCCCATAATTCCTATGTGTTGTGGGAGGGACCCGGTGGGAGATAATTGAATCATGGGGCCAGTTTCCCCTACATTCTTCTTGCGATAGTGCATAAGTTTCACGAGATCTGATTATTTTAAAGGGGTTTCCCCTTTCATTTGGTTTTCATTCTCTTTGCCTGCTGCCATCCATGTAAGATGTGACTTGCTCCTCCTTGCCTTCTGCTGTGATTGTGAGGCGTCCCCAGCCATGTGGAACTGTGAGTCCATTAAACCTCTTTCCTGTATAAATTGCCCAGTCTAGGGTATGTCTTTATCAGCAGCATGAAAACTAATAGAAAGGGAGAGGAGGTAAACCCAGTTATTTAAAAAATTACAATAATTTAAATATTTGGGCACTGGCACATTAACAAGTAAAAGGATGGAACAGAGTGCAGAAATGGAGCTATAGATGTGACATTTTGAGTGAGTGAGGGAAAGGATGCTTTATCAACATATAGCACTGAGGGAAAGACACTGGAGTCCTATGTCATTTATACTTAAATTCCAGACAAGTTTAAAATTCAAATGCAAAAAAATGAAACTACAAAACGTAAGATAAAACATTTTGAAAAACAATTTTGGAGAAGTGCAGTTTAAAGGAAAGTACCAAATCCAAAATCATAAAAATCTGGATACATCTGAATATAGAAACAACATATTTCTGCATGGAAAAAACCATGAGCAAAGCTTAAAATATTGATAGGGAAATAATTTCTAAATGCATTTCAGCAAAGGACTAACCTTAACGTGTAAAGCGCTGTTGAAAATCAACAATAGAAAACTGTGTAGGACCTGAACAGGCAATTCACAGAAAAAAGTTGAAAACCATTGTGAAAGATTCTTAACATCATTTGTCATTAAATTCAAGTTGAAATAAGAAGATAAATTTTCATCTCCGGTTGGCAAAGATCACTTTTCATAGGGGTGTAGTGAAACAGACATCTTATTTGTTGATGCGGAGTGTTAATTGGTAAAAACTTTTGGAAGGCAATTTAGTATTATCTGCCAAATTTTAAAATTAGATATCTATATCCAGCTCCTCTTGATCCAGCAGTTCTACATAAACCCTCTCTTGAAAAGGCGTGTCAGTAAAGATGCTTATTATACCAAAAGATAAGAATGACTATCGCTTAGTGACCAATTAAAATACTTTCGTACAATGGCATATATATATATGAAAACGAATGTTAAATACCCGTTTACAGTAAAATGTGTATCAAATGCCTATTATGTGCCAGGGACTATTCTAGATACTGAGATGTAGTTGCAAACCAAACGAACTGAAATCCCTGCCCCTCATGGAGCTCACATTCCAATGGAGACAAGGTAACAGCAAGATGCAGAAAAGGGTAAATAGTATATTAACTAGTATTATAAAGAAGACGACGTACAGACAGGGAAACACACAAATATACGTGTTTGCCTATGCACAGAAAAGCTCTGGTAGGTAACAAATGGAACTGTTTTGCCCCTGGGGAGGAAGACAGCACGTCTAGGAAAGGAGGTAGTTTCTGGCGAAAGTATTTGTTTTTCTTTTTGTTTTTGAGACGGAGTTTCGCTGCTGTTGTCCAGGCTAGAGTGCAATGGCGCGATTTCGGCTCACCGCAACTTTTGCTTCCAGAATTCAAGCGATTCTCCTGCCTCAGCCTCTCGAGCAGCTGGGATTACAGGCATGCGCCACCACGTCCGGTTAATTTTGTACTTTGAGTAGAGACGGGGTTTCTCCATGTTTGTCAGGCTGGTCTCAAACTACTGACCTCAGGTGATCCGCCCACCTCGGCCTCCCAGAGTGCTAGGATTACAGGCGTAAGCCACCGCGCCCAGCCGAAAGTATTTGTTTACTACATATGTATATTAATTAAAATGGGAGGCAGGAGGCGGAGAACACGATTTTACATTTTAAAAAATTGCTGGTAAAGTCCTTGGAGCATCAACGACTCAACCGTTTTCATTATAATGTTTGAAGAAGCAACGCTGGATTGCAGGTTCTTCGCCGCTTACACCCTGAAAGTCACCATGGGACGAGAATCGAGGGCTGGTTTAGGGCAGGCAGTAGACAAACGAGTTAAGACAGTGCACTCGAGAGCACTCTGGAGCAAAGCACAAACCAAAGATACATAAAAGGTGCGTAAATGCCGACATACAGAGAGGAAAAAAAATAGGCGCTGTGAGAGCGAGTTCAGAAGGTGGCGCAAAACCGTATTTCCCCAAAGTAAGAGCGAACAGGTCTAGTCTGCAGCTCTGCGCCTGCGTCAAACGGCAGCGCTTTTCACCGCACGGCCGCGGGAGGCACAGTCGTGTTCGCTTCTCGTCTAACTGACCCGCGAGAACTAAGGACGCTTGCCTTTTTCCGGTCGGGGGAAGGGGGAAGAAGGTCACTTCCGGTGACGGGGTTGCGTCACTTCCTCTCAAGCTTGGCGTTTGTTTGGTGGGGTCCCACGCGGGTTGAACATGCGTATCGAGAAGTGTTATTTCTGTTCGGGGCCCATCTACCCTGGACACGGCATGATGTTCGTCCGCAACGATTGCAAGGTGAGGCGACCGAGACCAGTCTGCGCTTCAGCCCAGCTTCCGCGGTTCCTGGGCGCGGGGACTAAGTGCTGGGTGCTTCTGCGTCTGCCGGGTTTGGCCCTGGTTGCTCCCGCTGTCCCCGTGGGAGGGTGGCTTAACTGGGGCTCCGGTCTCAGCGTTCCGCTTCGGGCGTTTCTCCTTCCCGGTGTCCCGAGTGGCACTGGTCACCAGGCCACCCTTGGGTGGCGTTGGCAGCGTGGAGCTTCAGGAGCGATCCCAGCTAGCGCCTACCAGGAATCTTGGATGTCTGTGAGGGCTGTTTGGCCACTTGTGTACGTGGGCCACGTTCTTGAATCCAGTAAACTTTGTTTAGTGTATACCCTGTCAGGCATTATGCTGAGGTCCATACTAAAGTGTAGAGGTTGATGGAAGTGCTCCATATTGCTTAATAGTAGACTTATGTATTAAGTCTACTGCAGGTAGTACTGCATTAGGTACTGCGGGTGAGTTGGGGAGGGTCCCGTACGGAAAGACTCAGAATGGAGGTGATACTTATCTTGGATCCTGAATTTTGCGGAAGAAAGAGCGGAGGGAGCCTTCTAAGTGGAAGGAAAGTGAACATTTTGAGAAAAGGCAGAGAACGGAGCAAATCCACTTGTTTGAATAAGTGACTGGATTGTAAAAGATGATAGAGCCTTGAGCGTAGGGCTACAAGTATAATTATAGTAAGTGTATAAAGGTAAATAATAAATGAGTCCTAGTTGTGAAAGACGTTTTGAATGGTACATGAGTTTGTCCTGTCATTACAGAATGAATCCCGTTCCTCTCTTTCTCAGAGAAACACATTGTTGCTCAGAATTTGACTTCTTAAGTTTGCTTCTGAATTACTGGGCTTTTACAGATTCCTGGTTTCCACCAGATCTGTTGACTTGGAATCTTTAGGGGAGGGGAAGAGGGTCTAAGAATCTGTATATTAAGGTGAATTTGACATGCTAAAGAATTACAAGTCTGACTTCACTTTATATCTCTGTAACAGATCAAAGATATTGACCCCATTAATTAGATGCAGGGGATTCAGCTGAAAATGAGGGACCAAAGCTATGTGTGGTAAGGTAAAAGAACGTAGAAAGTTTTGAATACTTGCTCTCAGGAACATGATAAGAAGTTTATAAAAATGAACCAAAAGATTGCCAGGTTGGAGTCTAATTCAGAGTAGGCATGATCTCGTTATACATGATCTCGTTACGATTTTGTGATTTTCGTCCAGGATGCTTGTCAGCTGGATATTGGAATTAGAACAACAGATCGTGAGAGCTGTCAAGACCTGGGTATTGATTTGGTAGACACAGTGGAAGTTAAGTTGATGAAGAATAAGGACAGTGTTGAGTTGGCTGGGAGTCAGCTTGGCCTAAGGAAGACCAGTGGATCCAGAAGAGAGTTGATGGAGGAAATAAAAGATAGAGGGCCTGAAGCACTAACAAAGAACAAGTATCTCACCTTTTTTATGTTCTTGATTTCCAAGTCTAAATCTCCTGAGCTCCAAATCTGAATTTTCCACTGGATGTACCTCACAGTGGGCCTACTGAAAGAGAATTCCTTAGTACCTCAAATCTTTTTGCTCTGTGAATTAATACCACTCTTAAGTGCCCAGATAGTTTTGCTAGAAATATGAGAGTCATCTTTGAATCTTTCACCTTTTGTATCTAGTTATCAAGACTTACCTATCCTGCCTCTGAAAAAATAGTGGTGTCTTTGCCTTCTTTCTGCTTTCCTGCCCTAGTTCAGATTAGGCACTTACCACTTTTATAGCCTCTTACCTAGTCTTTTTTTTTTTTTTTTTTTTTTTTGAGACAGGATCTCACTCTCTATTACCCAGGCTGGAGTGCAGTGGTGTGATCATGGCTCTCTGCAGCCTCAGTCTCCTGGGCTTAAGCAGTCCTACCTCCTCAGCATCCTGAGTAGTTGGGATTACAGGTGTGCACCACCATGCCCAACATTAAAAAAAAATTTTGTAGAGACGGGGAGATTAAAATTTTTTTTTTGTTTTTGTTTTTGTAGAGACAGGGACTTGCTATGTTTCCCAGGCTTTAACTAGTCTTTCTGCCTTTATTCTCTTAGTTTCTGAGACTGTTGTTAATAGAAACTTCACCTTTTACTCTTCTTAGGCATAAATGGATTAAGGGTAGAATTAATGCTAATTCTCCATATTTGCACATACTTTGCAAACAGGAAAAATACAGTCTTAATGAGGGCTTAATACATGTTGAATTAGTGGAATAAGAAAAGTTTGAAGACCTGTGAGTCCAAGGTATGGGGGATCATTTGTTAGCATGTTAGCATTTAGGGGACTAAATTAAAAGAGAAACTTGAGAACATAAAGCTTTGCCTGACACATAAGCCATCCACCTCTTACACCACCATAGATTTAACCACTTCCTCATATGTGTTTACATGTTACATTATACATGATTATAGCTTTATCTCATTGTTTGTATCCTAGTCAGATCTTGGTCTTTCTTGATCGCAAAGTGAGACTATCGCATTGCCAGACTAAGCTTTTCAAGGTAGAGTACCAAATTTTAATTGTTCTTGTATCCTTAGCACTGGTACAACATCAGGCACATAGATACTCCTTATTTGCTGATTGAATCCCCTTCACACCTCCTCTGGTTCCAAGTCTCTTTAGATCCTTCATTGTGCCTTTCAGGTAATACCTATTAGATAAGGAACCAAGTAGATTCCTCATTGGATCTATTTGGAATTGAGAGGAGCCAAAACAAGTTTAGTCCTCCTGTTAGATAAATAGTAGAAAAAGGAGTTTGCCTAAGGGTCATCTAGTAGATATTAAATGTGGGAGGCTTTTATTTAAAAAGGTAATAGTATTTTGGGCTGAAAATACTCAAATGAAATATAATTCGTTTCACAATGATTTTAATATATTCATTTTTTATTTATGATTTCATAGTAGGCTACTCCAAGAGACTTTAGTAGTTCTTATATTTTCTAGTCTATTTGAAATTAACTCAAGGATATAGACATGCTTTCACTCTAGGAGAAGGCTCTCTAGGAGGTATGGGCCTGGATCAGATTAAACTAATAGCAGCAGTCTCTAAGAAAACTGTCCTACTGTGTGTAAGTGACCTACTTGAGGTTCCCCATAGGGCAACATATATAAAAGGTGAAAAGTGGTATGATTTGTGATACATACACAGGCTTATTTAGTTTGAAGTGTTTGTACTGTTTATTTTGACCTATTTATCTGTCATACCTTCTAGGTATAATTCAACTTAATTTTCTTTACCAAGATCCACAAACCCCAAATAATTACTTTTTCTCTTCCCATTTTCTCCAGTGGCATACACAAATTGCAGTGTGTTCTAAGGCATTACGAAATAACAAAATAATACTGTTAGATTTATAAAATGAGTCCTAATAAGCCATTTCAGGAACATGTTGAAGCATCATCAAGTTGTAAGTTAGCACTATTAAAGGATTAAATCTTTTAGGATGAAGATGGAGAGTTAAAGTAGTAAAGAATGTTGTTGGCAGATCTATGGATAAGTCGAAAACAAATCTATTAGAGCACCAGTTTTAATTGCTTTTGAAATTATTTTGTGCTTTCAACAAGGAAGATGGAAAGACTCAAAAGGAGATTTCAGAATGGTTGTTTGAAACTTTTATTCCCATTGAGGTATAGAGACAGTGAATTTTGAAAATTATCCTGAATTAAGAAAGGACTTAAATGACTTTACTTACAACTATTCCCTTTATTTGAAATAATTTTACTGTTATTCTATACAAATGATTAGTAATTTGAAATAATATTTTCAGGGCCCTTAGCCTTTGGTTGGGATGATGTTTGACAGTCAAAAAATAGTTGTTTCCATTTAATCTGATATATCTTACACATTTCTAAATGGCAGTTTAAGTAGAAGGGCATGTATTTTTTGTCTAGCAGGGGTAACATCTTATGATAGAAAAGTTTTTAATGTTGACTCCTCAATATTTTAACTTTTCTTGTAGGTGTTCAGATTTTGCAAATCTAAATGTCATAAAAACTTTAAAAAGAAGCGCAATCCTCGCAAAGTTAGGTGGACCAAGGCATTCCGGAAAGCAGCTGGTAAAGAGCTTACAGTGGTGAGTACAGTTAGCTATCAATATAGTTTTTACACGTTTCACAGTTTTAGTATTTGAAGGGCGTATGTCATTTAATCAGTCATGGCAAGGCCTCCTATAACATGATTAATAAGTGCCTTATTTGTATTTGGCTTTGGAAATAATCTCATTCTTACATGGTCCTGAAAACTATAATTCTGTGGAGCTACTATTTTTAGCTCTTGCAGAGAAAGAGGAAAATCATTTAAATGGCTTGGGATGAAGTTGGGTATTGCTACTGAAAGATTTTGAGAAGAAGTTAAGAGAAAGCATTTCTGAACAGCAGTCAAGGCTCAGGTGAAGTTTATAATAGAGTCATTTATCAGTTTCTGGATTTCCTTAGCAGGGCTTTGTATCTGAGAGCAGAGAAATTAGTAATGTTGGTGTGAGGAGGACTAGAGCTAAGTCAAGGGGGAAGAGGATTTAATGGAGTGAGCCTCCATCATTATATTGTTACATTGAATTGATAAAGGGATATTTTGAAGCTGTCCGCGTTCAGTCCCTATAAAGAAAGGAGATGAAAATGCAGTACAGGCTACCTTTGAGGGAGGAAGATCTTTTAAACTGTCCCCTCCGTCCATGGCCTCCTTTACCCACCAAACCTATGACCCCTTTCCCACCTTTTTATTGCTAAAGGGCAGTCAGTATCTGCAAGCATTTTCCATCAAGCCCTTTCCTGGCTTCCTTAATACCAGAGCTTTGCAGTAAATGTAAAGAGTATCGTTTGACCAGATGCAAGGCCAAATCATAATTACTGTCACAAAAATAATTTTCATTCTGGACGAGAAGAAGCATAGCAGCCTAAATGCAAGTGGCAGCTGCCTGAGGAAAGACTGCTAGTCAGTCATTTACTGATTACCATTTACCTTGTGGCTGAGGTTATTATGCTCTGAATAAAGGTGTGTATATATAAAAGAAATAGTAGCTAAATCCAGAGGTGGTGCTGTTTTATATGCCTGTCAGATAGATTTGAAAACCAAGAAATACCTGTAGCTTTTCCAAAATTGTTTTGTGTGTTTTAAGATTAAAAGGATCATTAACTGTAAAAATACCAGCCACTAGCAATGGTAACTGTCTTTGGAGGAGATCTGAAGAAATGTAGGGCCTGACTTATATTCTGCAGAGTAGCACCTCATTTGTTTGAAGATATATATAGTTTTCATACCTTTTTGCTATAACACATAGATATTTAGGTTGAACCATATGAAGTTTTCTCTCTCTTTTTTTCTGTCTCCTACAGGAAGGACATGGAATTCTTGATGTTGACTTTTTTTGATCTGTGAAAAATGGCAGTTTCATATGGTTCAATGTAATTCAGAGTTTTCTGGCTTTGAATCTTATCTGGGAATGGAAATGGGGAAGGTTTTTCAGTTTGTAATCCTGGTAATTGTCCTATGCCGTTCTGAGGGATGGAGGTGTTACTGACTCCTCCTCTCTCTTTGAGAAGCACCGTTATATAGAAAGATGTTTTCAGTAGGGCGGTGTGAAAGGAGAAAAAGTTTGAAAACCTATATTCTCTGAGATCACCCTGAGGGGCGAATCTTGATGTGTGTTCACTCAGAACACTTATGAAAAGGAAGATGTTTTAAGAAATGTTTCCTTTCTACTTTTCTTAAAACTTTATTTTTATCTCCTCTGTTCCCTCTTACAGGATAATTCATTTGAATTTGAAAAACGTAGAAATGAACCTATCAAATACCAGCGAGAGCTATGGAATAAAACTAGTAAGTCACAGAAAAATACCAATAATTTTGAGGAGAGACTGGTTTGGGATAATACTATAACTTTAAGTGTCAGCTTGTTGTTTAAATATTGAATTTTCCATTTGTCATCGCCTGGCTTTTATTATTTTATCCTCATTTTAATGGTTCTGTTGTAGTCATATCTTTTATCTTTTTTTTTTTTTTTTTTTTTTTTTACAATTGGCTGGTGTGTTCATTTTAAAATAATGTAATTATTCACTTTGATACTACTTGAAGTGCCCACACAGAGGTGTAAAAACATACAGGTAGCTGAAAAAAAGAGAGAAGGAAAATACCGTTTTAGGGTGAGTGTGGGACAGTTAAAATACACACAAAACCTAACACACTTCACATGTTTAGACCGTATAGTTTAGGATATAAACTTGTATTCTGTATACCTTATAATTAAAATTAAAAAGTGTAGTGCTTAAGGTCAACATTACAAATGTCCTGAGAATTTCTAAGTGTTTGACTTAGGTAAAAAATGAAGTTGTAATCTTCTGAAATTAAAAGCAATAATACCTAGTTTTTTCTTTTTTTCCCTGAAGTAGGCAGAAAGTTTAATGAAAAAAGTCCCATATGTAGAAAAAGTTAATCCCTTAAGCTCGCTTGTAGGTTCTACAACATTTGTGTATGTTTGGATGTTTGGGACCGTTGGCCCTGCCTTTTTATTATTATTATTATTATTATTTTTTTTTTTTCTTTGAGAGTCAAAGTGTTGCTCTGTCCACCTGGCTGGAGTGCAGTGGCATGATCTCGGCTCACTGCAGTCGCTGCCTTCCAGGTTCAAGCAGTTCTCCTGCCTCAGCCTCCTGGGTAGCTAGGATTACAGGCGCATGCCACCACACCTGGCTAATTTTTGTATTGTTAGTAGAGGTGGGTTTTCGCCGTGTTGGCCAGGGTGGCCTTGAACTCGTGACCTCAAGTGATCCACCCGGCTTGGCCTCCCAAAGTGCTGGGATTACAGGCGTGAGCCACCACGCCGGGCACTGGCCCTGCCTTCTTTTCTTCCCATGGTTACCTTTGTGCAGCCTGTAGCCATTTCTAGTGTTGGGTGTGGGGGTGATGTGGTTTGTTAACCAGAGTCTGTAAGGCTTAGAATTCCACAAACTTTATTACTCTCCTAATAGATCATAGGCAGGGCATCCCTTTCTGTACTCCAGTCAGTCACGAGACTTCAGGGGAAGAATTGAAAATGTGTGGACCTTTGTAGTAGTATTTACACCTTCTAAACCAGGGGCATCCAATCTTTGGCTTCCCTGGGCCACATTGGAAGAAGAATTGTCTTAGGGCACATATAAAATACACTAACACTAATGATAGCTGATGAGCTAAGAAAAAAAAAATTGCAAAAAACTCTGTTTATGTTTTTAAAAAGTTTACGAATTTATGTTGGGCTGTGGGTTGGTCAAACTTGTTCTAAAGCTTTGTTTACCCTGGACCATGTGGAGAAATTGGAGTTTAGATTTGGAATTGCCTTTTCTATACTTAGCCCTAATTATTGTACCCTTTGGGTCTCTCCTACCCCCTTTTTAAAAAAAAGGTCTTTTCCTTCTGCTTTATAATTAGAGGAAGAGTTAATTTCTGAAAAGCAATTGATTTTTATTGGGTTTATTTGACAAGGAAATAACACTTATTCAAACTCAAGGATTTCTAAAGAGATTAACTTATAGGATTATTAAATTGATTTCAAAAGGCATCCTTATCAAGGACATTATTGGAAAGTCCTGAAGCATTTCTCTTTTTTTTTTTTTTTTGAGACGGAGTCTTGCTCTGTTGCCCAGGCTGGAGTGCAGTGGTGTGATCTCGGCTCACTGCAACCTCCGCCTCCCGGGTTCAAGCAATTTTCCTGCCTCAGCCTCCCGAGTAGCTGGGACTACAGGCACACGCTGCCATGCCTGGCTAATTTTTTTTGTATTTTAGTAGAGACAGGGTTTCACTATGTTACTCAGGCTGGTGGCAAGCTTCTGAGCTCAGACAGTCCGCCCGCCTCAGTCTCCCAAAGTGCTGGGATTACAGGCGTGAGCCACCGTGCCTGTCCTGAAGCATTTCTGGATTTCATTCAGTTTTATTTCATTTTGACCTTTGCTTTTGTTGTTGTTGTTATTGCTTGAAGACAGCAGCTCCAGATCATTTTTACATATTTTGTAACTGCTTTGACTTAGGTGGTTGTTGAAATGAGGTGCATATCCAATTTCAGTGATAACGTGAATAATCAGTTCTATGGTCTACCATGCTAGTTTCGTGTTATATTGCTCGAGAGAAATACTGCTGTGTTCTGTATGACTTCACATGCTGTAATGGTAATGTTCTCTGCAGTTCTTACTTTATTTTAATTCATTGCACATTTATTAAGCACTGCCTGTGGTATACAAAGATGAACAGGTCACACACAGTCTCTGCCCTTTAGGTGCATTTACTGAGTACTCCTATTTTATTGTTTCTGTTAGGTTTTATTACAGAGTCTCATTCTCTTGCCCCCCTCATTTGTACATCTGTAAATTCTGTAAGAAACAGTGCTTTGTAGATTTTTTTTTTTTCCTGCACTGATTCTGCTTTCCTTTTTACTGGGATCCTAAAAATAGTTTTTTCTAAGAAGATCTGCTAAGTGGACAGTATGAGTGCTAGGTATATAGGATGAGAGTCTTTGGAATTTAAGATTGTTTCCTGGTGTTTTACACAATTAATAAAAGTTGTTTTCAGTATTGTTCCAGAACAATATATTATTCTTCTAAGAGATTTATTGATTCTCCACACCCCTCATATTTCAATATCATTTGGTCTATAAACTAATCTGTTGACAAGAGTTGTATGTTCATTACTTACATTATCAAATTATGTGAGGACATGGATTGAACAACCTTCGTTAAGGTATTGATGTCTGTAGAAACAGTAGTATGTTAGAATTTCAAAAACACCAGGAAAAGTAGTTTGCACTTTATCCCTCATGGCTGTCTGTGTTGCAGGTGAATTTTTAATGTCTTCAGGTTTTTTTTTTTTTTTTAACTTTTTACTTATTTTATTTTTGTTGAACTTTTTTCTAATCTTAGTAGCTTTTGGGGTACAAGTGGTTTTTTTGGTTACATGGATTAATTGTAGATTGGCAAAATCTGAGATTTTAGGGCATCCATCACCTGAGTAGTGTACATTGTACCCAATATATAGTTTTTACCCCTTACCCCACCCCACCCCCACTTTTGAGTCCCCATAGTCCATTATATTGCTCTGTATGCCTTTGCGTGCCATAGCTTAGCCACCACTTGTAAGTGAGAACATATAGTATTAGGTTTTCTATTCCTGGGTTACTTCATTTAGAATAATGACCTCCAGTTCCATCCAAGTTGCTGCAAAAGACATTGTTTTGTTCCTTTTCTTGGGTGAGTACTATTCCATCATGTATAAATGCCACATTTTCTTTACCCACTTGTTGGTCGATGGGCACTTAGGTTGGTTCCATATCTTTGCAGTTGTGAATTGTACAGTCAGATGCTTCTTAGGTTCAAAATATTTCAATCTTCTGGAATATTTGGAAATACAGTATATTATTCTTTGGAAAGGATTTTCCTGCCACTTGTGTTTATTTCCCTTCTAAATAAGTTTAAAGTGTGGAAATGCTTCTGAGTACTAGAACTTGTCCTTATTTTTGCTGAAAGACAAAGAAAAAAAGTTACATATCCAGCATATTATTAATTCTGAGCTACAGCATATGCAGATTTATAGTTGACATTTTCTTAGAATTATTTATATAAACGTTGCTTTAATACTAGGGGTCTTAAAGATTGTCCTGGTGGTTTTTGTTAACATGTAGATTCAGATATAATAGGTTTGTGTGGGGCCTGAAATCCTTTGTTTCTAACAAGCTCCCAAATGATGCCACTGTTACTGGTCGTAGACTACAATTCTTAAAAAGTTTTTATTTTGACCTAATTTCAGATTACAGAAAAGTTGCAGGAGTAGAGTTCTCTGATATCCTTCGTCCAGACTCCCAGAATGTTAACATTTTGTTAAATTAATTTTTTCTCTCTGTCTCTCTTCTTTCTCCCTTTCTCCCTTTAGCGTATATTTTTCTGAACTGTTTAAGCAAACATAATGTTCTCTATCCCTAGTTTAATATGTATTTCCAGAAATAAGAACACTCTCACATAACCACACTGCAATTATTAACATTAAGAAACTAACATTAATAGAATATTATTACCTAATCTCAGACCTATTCATATTTCTCTGATTGTCCCAGTCACATTCTTTATAGCAAAATTTGTAAGAATAGTACATGTCATGTCTCTTTAATCTCTTTTAATCTGGAACATTTCCTGAGTTTGTCTTTATATTTCATGATATTGACAGTTCAGAAGAATATGGGCCAGGCGTTTGGTATAAAATTTCTTAACTGGATTGTTTGATGTTTCCTTCAGATTAGGTTTGGATAATGCACATTTGGCAAGAGCACCAGAGATTCGATGCTGAGTTTTTTCAGTGTTCTTTGTCAGGAGACACAAGCTGTCCATTAGTTCCATTACTAGCAGTGTTAACTTTGATCATTTGGTTAAGGTGGTGTCTGTCAGGTTTTTCCACTGAAGAGTTACTGTTTTACTCTTTTTAATGAGTAAGTGCACTTTTGGGAGACACGTTAAGACTATATAAATATCTTATTCTGTAGATCTGCAGACTACACTTTAAAGAGGTAGATCAGAAGTTGTGGTGTCTGAGCCACTGCGCACTGGAAATGTGGCTAGTCTAAATTGCGTTGTGCTGTAAATGTGGAATGAATGCTGGATTTTGAAGACTCAATATGAAAATAGGAATGAAATATTTCACTAATAATTTTATATAGATTGCATGTTGAATGACAGTATTTTGAAAATTTGGGTTAAATAAAATGTATCATTAAATTTCCACCTGTTCCTTTTTACTTTAAAAAATACGGCTACTAGAAAATTTAAAATTTCATATGTGGTTTGTCTTTCATTGGATAGTACTAATAGAGATTTTAGAGCATAGTTGGACTCAGCCCCCTTTTAGCCAACGCTCCTGCAGACATTTTCTAAAACAGTTGGATTTTTGTGGTCTAGAACATATTAGTATTGATTGTTTGGTTCATTCTGCCAATATCATGTGCTGACCATATCCCAGGCACTTTAAGTGTTCATAACCAGAAAGATGCTGTCTTTATTCATGGAAATTACAAGTTAAGAATGAGATTAGTTGTCAATAGTCCAAGTTCTCTGTATAGTAAAATTTGAAAAGCATTGGATTGGTTTAAAGTGGAAGGAAAATTTAACAGCAATAGAGACTTTTGTCAAATAAAAATTAGAGAAATGATAATTGTTAGAATGTTGAGAGTGATGATGGCCATGAGTATATACCTTCTTCAGCTTTTTGAGTAGGGATTGTTTTTGTAATGATTTTTTTCATGTAAATTCATTTCTAAATCAGAATAATAAAGAAGTGCTTGTTATTGCAGTTGTTGATCATAGTGCTTGAATGTGCGTACATTTGCTAACTCTTGTGAACTTTTTTGTAGTTGATGCAATGAAGAGAGTTGAAGAGATCAAACAGAAACGCCAAGCTAAATTTATAATGAACAGGTATGAATATTTATGTGGAGTAACTTTTGGAAAGTAATTACTAGTAGATATTTAGAGGCATTCATATTTTTTTTTTTAATTTTTAATTTTGACATAACTTCAGACTTACCAAAAACTTCCAGGAATAATATGAAGAACTCTTATATATTCTGCTAGCATTTTACATTTACTTTATCCCTGTCACAATGTATTGAAGACCATAATGCTTTTTCCTTCTAAGTATACTTAAGTGTATGTAACCTAAAAATAACATTCTCTTAAACACAGTGTGGTTATCTATCAGTCAGGAAATTAACATTGATATAATACTGTTATATAATCTATGAACTTTGTTTAGACCTCACCAGTTATTCTGATTACGTCCATAGCAACGGAAAGTCCTTCATGTTTCTTCAGGCTCCTTTAATCTGGACAGTTTCTCATCTTTCTTTCTTTTACATGACAGTGGTAGTTTTGAAGACTATAGGTCAAGTTATTGTATAAAATGTTGTTCAGTTTGGGTTTGTCTGATATCTTCCTCATTAGATTTTGGTTAGGCACCTTTGGCAGGGATGTCACAGAAATGATGGCATATCCTTCTCATGCATCATATCGGGAAGCACATGATGTCACCTTGCTGATGATGTTAACTTTGGTCATTTGATTAAGGTGATGTCTGTTAGGTTTCTCCACTGGAAGGTTACTAGTTTGTTTTCCTTATAATCAGTACATCTCTTGGGGGAGATACACAGAGATTCAGTAAAGAGCCTATTACTCCTCAAACTTGTACCTACTGGTTTTGGTTTTCATTAGAGTCTTGCCTGAATCACTTACTACTATTGTTGTGATTGTTGCCAAATGGTGGTTTTTCTAATTCCATCATTTCTTCTACATTTTTTAGTTGATTTTCTCATGTAAGAAAGAACTTTCCCTTTTCCATCAATTTCAAGATTTATTCCTTTACTCATATTACATCTGTGTGTATTCATGGATTCTTATGGTATACATTGGGTTATAATTCTTTATTGTCATTGTTTATTTTGATGTTCTAAGTGGCCCACATTTGGCCTGTGGGAGTTCCTTCAGGCAGACTGTTATGTCATTTTGACAGTTCTCCTCATTCTTTGAGTGCATTCATGTTTCGTAGCTCACAAGATGTTTCCTCTTCCCCAGCTTGGAATCAGCTATTTTTTTCAGAGCAGGACCATTAGCTTTTAAATTAATTGCTATGGAATATGTCAAGGAAAAGAAGCACGTGCCAGCAGCTTTGTGGCTTAAAAATTTTAAAGCATTTCAGAAAAATGTTTGAGGACTAGTCTGTTAGCATTTCTATTGAATATCATGTGTTTTGTGCTCTTTTAATTACCCAATGGTTTTTTAAAAATTATATAACAGAGACTTATCTATTTGAGAAGAAAAGATCTAGGCACTGTAGCAGTTAAAGGGTTAAAGATTGTTTTATGTAGTAGAGTACTACTTCTTTTCTTTTTTTTCTTTGAGACTGAGTCTCGCTCTGTCGCCCAGGCTGGAGTGCTGTGGCGCCATCTTGGCTCACTGCAGGCTCCGCTTCCCGGGTTCCTGCCATTCTCCTGCCTCAGCCTCCCGAGTAGCTGGGACTACAGGTGCCCGCCACCACGCCCGGCTAATTTTTTGTATTTTTAGTAGAGACGGGGTTTCACCATGTTAGCCAGGATGGTCTCGATCACCTGACCTCGTGATCCACCCGCCACGGCCTCCCAGAGTGCTGGGATTATAGGCGTGAGCCACCGCACCCAGCCAAGCACTACTTCTTTTCATGACTCACATCCTTCGTTTACTCAGCAAATATATATTGAGCTCCCATTTTGTGCCATTCTTAAGTACAAAGAATGAATGCATGAACAAGTGTTGTGGTAGGGTAGGAATCCTATTTTGAGCTAATTTCGAACTAGAAAACCACTTTGAGTTTGAGTTGTTAGGGAAGAAAATGTACATTTGTGAGGGCTTAACAGGTGACCTTACTTTAGATTTGGGAATAAATGTAAGGTATATATCTCTTTTAGGTTATGTTCACCACTTGCCATTTGGGAATAACGTGAGAGAACTGAGAGGCTCTTTGTTCACTTGGTGTTGATGCTGCTGCTGGATGGGGAGTGTTGTGGGGAGAAGAAAGGGGAGTGAACAGAAGGGCAGCCATCGTGCTTCCATTCCCCATCTGTGGGGCTAACTGAAGTAACAACATTTAGAAGCTGTATTGTGAATTGATGCCACTTAAAGCAGTGTTAGTAACTGAAATTTTGGCTTTAATGTGTTTTGCTGTAGATTGAAGAAAAATAAAGAGCTACAGAAAGTTCAGGATATCAAAGAAGTCAAGCAAAACATCCATCTTATCCGAGCCCCTCTTGCAGGTGAGTTCTACGTTGCACAGGAATTTTCTGCTTTAAGAAGAAAAATGAAAAATGTAGATTTTTGTGGTCTGTGTATTTGGGTACCAACTAACTTTGGGTATTTTTTCCTTTAAATATTATCTTTCATAGTAAAGGTATGATATGATTTGGTCTATTAAAATGTAATTTATTCAGTGTATTTCCCAGGTGTAATCTATTTATATGGTGTTTTTTTTCCCTTCATTGAATTCTATGTTCCATGTCTCCCCAAGTTAAGCAAAATTATTTGAGTAATAGTTTTGTAGAGGATTTTTGGACAATGTTTTATATTAGTGTTTCTCAAACTTTGGTTGGTCTCAGAATTACCAACTTGGGGAACTTAGTGTAAATACATAGGCCGAGGCTCTTTGAGTCTGAGCCACTGTTCAGTAGCATTCCAGGTGATTCTGATACTAAAATTTGGACTACTGTTTCTTTTACTCAGCTAACACCAAGTACAGTCTCTTATGCAGTTTACTTAGGTAGATCACTTAAAGGGAAAGAAATGTTAGTAAAGGTCAAATTCTGTAATCACATGTTGAGTACGTTTGTGTAAATCTACTTGTATTATTTTTGTACCAAATTTTATTAAAGTAGACAAAATTCTGGAGCATTTGTTTCACATATACATGATAACAAACTGATAGTCAAAAAGCACCAGAAAGGAACCATTGTTATCTAATTTTTTAGGTAATCCTTTTTGAGGTAGATAGAACAGTGTTAAGAGCAGGGACCTTGGATCCAGATGGCCGGAGTTCACATGCCAGCGCTTTGACTTATATGACTTTCTAGTTGAGTGACCTTCGGCAAGTTAATCTGTCTTGGAGCCTCAGTTTTCTCATATTTAAAATGGAGGTTGTTAGGAGAGTGAAATGAGCAAATGTATGTAGAATGTTTATTTGATGCAGGGCATATCATAAGACCTATGTTAGTTTAGCTGTTGTTAAATTTCTTAGGAATGGCTTATATTACTTTAAAACATGCAGGATCCTTTATAAAGTGTTGATGTGAATTCTGTAAGGTCACATTGAATTAAGTTGTTTATTTTTTACTTGTTTTTATTAAAGGCAAAGGGAAGCAGTTGGAAGAGAAAATGGTACAGCAGTTACAAGAGGATGTGGACATGGAAGATGCTCCTTAAAAATCTCTGTAACCATTTCTTTTGTGTACATTTGAAAAGACCCTTTGGATACTTGGAACTGCTAAATTATCTTATTTTTTACATAAGGTCACTTAAATGAAAAGTGATTAAAATACATCTTTCCTACATTGCCTTCTACATAACATCAGATATTATGGATGTTAGATTGCATCTCAGTGTTAAATCTTCACTGATAGATGTACTTAAGTAAATCATGAAAATTCTGCTTATAACTATAGAAGTGAATTGTGGATGTAAAATGGTTATGCCATTTGGGTAATGGCACTAGGCAGCATTTGTATAGTAACTAATGGCAAAAATTCATGGCTAGTGATGTATAAAATAAAATATTCTTTGCGGTAAAATATTCCCTTTGTTAATGTTATAGAAGAGGGGGATACAAAAAGGAACTAACAATTTGTATGGCAGTATCAGATATTATTTTTGTTTTAGTATTTCCTGTTTTGGTTTATTTGCATCTTAGAAGAGCATAATGACATTGTTTGATGAAACCTAAATTATGCTGGACTGTTTTGACCTGGTTTAACCCTTCTGATAGGTAGTTGTGGATGTTGGGGATGAGAACTGAATAATCTTTGCCTGGAGTGACACTACACTCTAGAATTTCCACTTTGGAGAATATTCAGTTCTCACTTGTGATTCCTGGTAGAACAAACTTTATTTTTCTAGCCCAGCAGTGATCTAGAAGCAGAGGAATCCCAGCGCCTTTTAAAAGTTATTATGTGGTTTTCTTTTAAAAAGCTGCTGATTTTGGAAGGTAGAATTTATGGGTACAACGTATGTTCATTATTTGTATGTAAAATAAAACCATTTAAAAAGTAATGCGATATTTATTATTTAAAGGCACTAAACAAAGATGAAGTATTGATTATCTGGAAGAAGAAATCTTCCTCCACACATCCCATTTAAGTAGGAGATACATTTAATTAAAGAGAAATAGATACTTAATGTTTCTGTGTTTTTACATTGTTTACAATTTTAAGTATGTTAAAGATACTAAGTAACTATCAGTTTGCATATTTTTTTTTTAAGGTAGAATGTAGAAAAAATGACTAATTCTTAGCCTTACATAATTATAAAGTAATGGCTCTTTTTTTATTTCAGTGTTAGGTAGTAAAACTAAAGCTGTAGACCAATGCCTGGACCAAGTGTTAGGAGAGCTGAGTTCCAGTGTGGTTTTGCCTGGGTATTTTTATTTGTAAACAATATTATTGATTGAAGATTAGGGGAAATGATACATGTGAGGAAAGACATTTGTAAAGTTTCTTGAGTTTTTACTACATACCATATTCATTTTTTAAAGAAATAAACATTTTAAAAGTTACATTTGATTAGGAAACAAGTGTCCTACACTGCCAGCGAAGGAGCAAACTGCCCGTGCCTTGTGACCATCAATTTGGGGGAAATTGGGCTGAATTGAAGAGCTGGTGTTGCATCTTAAGTTTAGCATCCAAACAGTTTTCTTCCTCTTCATGATTTCATAGAATTTTGAGAACCCAGATCTCATTCTAAACTATACGGATACAAATGCCATAATTTTTTTTTTTTTCGTCCCACCATAACCCTCTAAGCCTGTTTGGATCACTTCCCATGAAAATGTTGTCTGAGAGGTTGTTATGGTATAATACTTTTAGGCTACTTTGTTTCAGGTTGTTTGGTAGAGGCCTGTGCTGAGTAGCTAGTAGTGAAACAAAGCAAAATGTTTACTACGGGGAACTGTTTTTTTATTTTTTCCATTTTTTTGAGGCGGTCTGACTGTGTTGCCCAGACTGGAGTGCAGTGGCGTGATCTTGGCTTAACTGCAACTCCTGCTTTCCTGGCTCAAACCATCCTCCCACCTCATCCTCCCAAGTAGCTGGTACTAAGGCTTGCTCCAGCTTGCCTAGCTGATTTTTGTCTTACTTTTTTTTTTCATAGAGACAGGGTTTCACCATGTTGCCCAGGTTGGAACAATATAGGATTGGAAATCATGGGAAGGGATATCCTTAACTCATATACCTTACAATAACTTGTCAGTATATAGAAAAACTATTTTCAAAAATTCTTACTTCTTAAAAATAGAAACCTTAGGAAGAAGTTTATCTTGTGGATAAACTTCTGTATCTATAAGAGTTTGAGAAGAGTTTAGAAGAGTAAGTTTAGAAGAGTTTGAGTTCAGAAGAGTTTGAGAAGATTGACCTATTTCACAATATCTCATGAAGCAGATAGCATTATTCCCATTTAAATATATAGGTAGAAAAATTTGAGGACTAGGTAACCTGTTCCTTTACCACAGAACTAGAAGATCAAGGTGTTAGTGATTTGTGTTTATACACGTCTGTTTCCCTGCATTTATGTAGGATTTTATCCAGAGCCTCGTATATCAAGTCTTCACAAGCCCAGATAACAGCTAAGAGAGCGACACTCAACTGTGACTTGGTTTCTTCATCTGAAAAAATGAAGATAGTAACAGGACCAACCCTGGAATTCTTTGCAAGGATTCAATCAGTTAATACATGTGAAATACTTAAAGGCCACCATCATAGTAAGCTAGTGTTAAAATGTTAGCTATTAGGATTGGTTGTGTGTGGCCACACAAAACTTAACAACAGTAGTGGGATTTGACTTGGGAGAAGGGTGGAGACTGTTAAGGTTTGGGGATGACTGTGGCTAAATTGAGTGAAATCCACTTAACAAAAACAAGGACATGTATGGTTTAAAATGTCAATTTTAGCCTTTAAGTCAGCCAGAAAGTTCTATTATTAAGAAGAGCATCTCATTGCATCAGCATTTTCTGTTGTGAAGAGTGGGAAGGGGAAATACGTTTTTGGTTCCTCCTAGTTTGAAAAAATGAATAGTTTCCTGTAATCTTAAGGGATAATTTAAGTGACATAAGGGAAGTTATTTTTCCCTCTGCCCTTTAATTTACATTTTAAATGGAGATCTGGAAAAAGACATCAGACTTTAATTGCTCACAGCTTAATGTAAATTCTCATATCCAATGAGGAGTTTTGTGTAAAAGTTAACATGGCAGCTTGCTGAATTGTGTTGAAAAGACAAGGGGAAAAACATCAACGTTAAACACTTAAAATAAAAACTAAATTTCAAGGACTCTGGAAGGATTTCTCAGTCTATACTCCTTTATTACTATGTTGTGGGATTGAACAGGAGATCCACAAATTGTACCTTGCATGTCTTCATGTGATTTGAATTGTTTCTACAACAGGGGAAATTACCTCCTCTGAAGAATGTATTCCTTATGCTAAATAGGAGTCTACCTTCTGGTGCTATAGGATGACCTCTGATTTAAGCTCTCCTGTTTTAATCTTAATCAATTGAAGCTAGCATGTGGGAGAGGTAATTCCTCTGCCACATGATCTTCCCTGGGGTACCAGTTACCTGGTCTCTTTCTTTAGCCTCTGATTGACTCTGTGTCTCCCTATGATCCTGCAAATAAGTTCCTTTTTGTCTTAACTGGAAGGCATCCTCCAGCATACCCAGGTAATGCATTTCTGTCGTAATTTCCAAGAATGCGAGGACTGTTTCCTATCCCAGGCATGGGTATTGGGTACCAGGACCCTAGAAGGTGCTCAGTAAATGTCAACTAAATGGAAAATGAGTGTGTTTTCCCCTCTAGTAAACATATGCTAGGTTTTACATTAGTCTATTTTAAAAATAACCAGTAATTTGAAAGATACAAAGAATAAATTAACAACAGAGAGATATACCAAGAACAGAAGCAGCCTGTGTGACTCTGACAGTAATGAAATCTGCGCTGTTGGAAAGGCTTGCTGGGGAGCAGTGCTGGCTTTAGGGCTACATACCTGATTTTGCTGCTTAGATCATTATCGAATGGTAGTAAAACAAAGCTGCGTTTCTGGGTCTGGCTGGAGCATTCATATGTCGAGGAATCCCAGGAAAGACAGCATGAGCTGTTTTTTTTGGCAAGTTTCTTAAAGAACTTTTGTCTGGAACTTGCTTTGTTGATGGAAATAGTTCTTTACTTCCATAGCCAGAGTATAAAATTAGAAATAAGGAGAACGAATTAGGGAGAATCTGTTGAAACAGATTTTTTTCTTCAAGACAAAAATACAGGACATTGGCTCCTTAGTATTGTAAGAAACTCTTTGTGTTCAGAATGCCAACTGTTACATACTTTAGTATAATACATTCTAGAAAGTGTCTATACATTTGGTTTGACAAGAAGCCGTGGAATCTTAAGAGGAACACCAGTGAGAATGCTATTCTAATCAGTTCCCCCATACAGTTTCTTAGTCTGTACTTCATGATTTTGTCACATATTTCCTTTTCTGGTATCAGAGAATGCAACGCAGGCAGCAAGCAACTATTAAAGGCAGTTCACCTAAGTAAAAGGGCATGGCATCCCAAAGCAGATGAGGATACGAAAGGCTTGTTCGTGCTGTGTTAAGCTACAGTTGCACACAATCAATATTGCCTGTCCCCTGAGTTTTTCTTCACTGTTCTCAGATTCTTCATGCTGCCAGAACACAAGAGCTAGAAGCTTTTTGACTCCATAGAGATACAATTTATCTATTTCTAGAAGACACAAGAATTACCAGAAGATGCATTACAAGACTATACAATGGAAATAGCATGGTGGCTCATGCCTGTAATTCCAGTGCTTTGAGAGGCAAAGTTGGAAGGGCCACTGGAGGCCAGGAGTTCAAGGCCAGCTTGGGCAACAGTGAGACCCTGACTCAATAAAAATAAAGCCAGGCACTATGGCACATGTGTGTAGTCCTAGCTACTTGGGAGCCTGAGGCAGGAGAATTGCTTGAGCCCGGGAGGTCAAGGCTGCAGTGAGCTATGACTGTGCCACTGCACTCCAGCCTGGGTAACAAAATTTGAGAGACATTGTCTGCCCCAAGCCCCCACAAAAAAAGCGTAGGAGGAAAACATCTCAAAAGATAAAGTATCTAGGTCACAACCTCTCAGTGTCTTTGATTACACATTTGCAAACAGGATATAGTACCCCCTAGTCCCAGAGTTGTGAGAATCCAGTGATAGAGCAATAATTGAGGCCAGGTATATTGCATATATTGTCTCCCGATATCAACAACGCTTCAAGTTAGCCCTTCTTATTGTGCCGATGAGAAACAGGAAAGTTAGAGACATTGAATAACTTGATCTATATCACTAACAAGCAGAGCTTAGATTCAAGCACGGTCTGTCTGACTCCTAATCACCAGGCGATATCCTAAACAGCATCTAGCATGGGGCCTGCCTGGCACAGGGTTGGTCCTCAATATATGTTTTTTATTCATTGGAGGAAAAAAAAAATCTAGCAGTAAAAGAAAATGTCCTGGGGAAATGATAGATTTTATGGAGTAGTTTCATTTTTCTTGTGACAAGAATGGATACTTTTTCTTACCAGTTCTTTCAGGACTGACAGGATATCATTTGAGGTCAAGTGTAATTAAGACAGCAAGTTTAATGAAATGACGATTTTTGAAATTTACTGTTCTTAAAAAAATTAGTATAGCAATGACATTAATTCTAGTATAATTGTTGGAAGAACTGTCTTACAGGTAGCACTGAAATGCCTGCTAATCTTGTTATCAAATAGGAATTCTAAATTTTATCAATACCCACTTTATAAGCATTTTCAGCATTATTTTTTTGTGTGTGTGTTTATTGTGTGTCTGCTGTATGTGAGGCATTGCTTGCCTCATTTAGCAGCAGAATAATTAGTTCATGTTATATTTGAGAAATTTGAATCCTAGGGAAGTGTATTCTAGTTATAGTTCATGTCTTTTAGGACCGTTTAAATCTAGTAGTTCTTTATTGCACTCGTGCTAGTTTTCAAGTTCTCCAAATTGTTGAGATTATTGCCAATAAGAATTCTGTCTTTGTTCCAGGGAATGAAAGTTTGAATGCTAAGTGTCAGGGTTCATCTAAGGTGAGAAGTCGGCTTTGAAGTTGCCCGATGTGTTACTTGATTTCTTCTTTAAAAACAAATTAATTATTTTTTTTTTTTTTCAGGGACAGGGTCTCGCTCTGTTACCCAGGCTGGAATGCAGTGGTGCCATCTCAGCTCACTGTAAACTCAAACTCCCGGGCTCAAGAAATCCTCCTGCCTTATCCTCCTGACTACTAGTGTGCCATTCGAATTGTCTTTCTAACAACTGATGTGGCAAAGAATCTAAGATCATGTTCTCTCCACGCACCACACACATGACAACATTTCATCCCCACTGTTAGTTATATGGACTCTCAGAAATAGTGTTTACCTTACTGAACAAGTTTTCTTTCTTTGAGTTGAGAAGTCTCCATTAGAGATTAGGTATCCAGGAAGATTTGGGTCACAGCAACAGAGGATGAGCTACAGTAGCACTGAGAGAGAGGCCTCAAACCTGACTGCATTATTAGAATTATCTGGGGCAGGTTTATAATTACCAGTGTCTGGGCCTCTCCCAGAATAATTAAATGAAAATCTCTGGGATTGGGGCCCAGGTACTGGTATTTTTAAAAAGCTACCAGGTGATTCTAATGTGTTCCCAAGGTTCAGAACTACTGATCTATGTAATAGCTAGAATTTTAGTTTAGGCAATTAATGTAAAGGTGTTTTCAAATAGTGCCTTTTCAAGAGGCATTTTGCGAAACACTATTTCTTGATGTTACCAAGCGGCTCACCAAAATAATGGGAACATTTTTAGATTGATGCTTGGATAACTTCAGTAGCAGTTACATAATTTTCCAAGTACCTAATACGACTGCACTACAATAGTTAGCTGGATGTTCCTTGAGGTGTAAAACAGGGCACAGAGACACTCATTTTCATTTTTTACTGGAGTTTGATTAATATTCTCTCTGGGTCGATGTGACCTTGGAATTTGACAGCGAGGACTGCATGGTCCATTTGCCAGGATCTACATATTTTATCTGTAATTCTCCCAGTTATGAAGGCCTGGCTAAGATTTCTGCTTGAGTCCTGAGTGAGGCACTTATCATCTTGCCCTTCCATTGGTGCGTGGTTTATCACACACACACACACACACCCACCTAACTTTAAAAGGAGGTGAAGAGGACATATGCAGGGAAGACATTGGGGTTTTTATTCCAAGATAAGTGAGTGGTACCATCTGTGGACAGGCCTAGCAGAAAGTGGAGTATGAGTTGAAGCGTTTTATCAGAACCTCTTTGCTACGGTTTGGACGTTTGTCCCCTCCAAAGCCCATGCTGACATTTGATTGCCATTGTAATAGTATCGAGACACAGGATCTTTACCAGATGATTAGGCCATGAAGGCTCCACCCTTGTGGGTTGGTTTAATGCCTTTAAAAAAATGGCTGTGGGAATGGGCTCTGTCTCTCCCACGCGCTTTTTTGCCCTTTGCTTTTCTGCCATGGAATGCCACAGCTAGAAGGCCCTTACCCGACGCGAGCCCCTCAACCTCGGACTTCCAGCTTCCAGAACTGTAAGAAACAAATGTGTTTTCCTTGTAAATTACCCAGTCTCAGGTCGTCTGTTTAGCAGCAGCAAACAGACTAAGACATTCTGCCATCAGATTTGTGTTTCCCCAATGACACTGGAGTTCAAGGTCCGTTAGTTAGCTATGGACAGGTATAGTGTGTTAGTGCAGATGAACTATTCAGTCTCCTTTTGGAGGGTTTCCATCCCAAAACACAGATGATTTAGTCAAAGCAGCATCTTCTGAATGTCTTAGCTGACTTAGAAAAACAAATAAACCACTTTCTGTCTTTATTATTTTCTTCCCAGGTAGGGAGCTCTACAGTCATGAGGGTAGTAAGTATGACTTTTTTAAAAAGCTCTGGAGCCACGGGGGTTTAATAAATAGTTCATTGCTTCCCTATCTCCACCAACATCTCTTCACTCTAACTGCAGCCTTGGAACCCAAGTGTTTGGGTTTGGATTTTTTTTTTTTTTCTTTTGAGACACAGCCTTACTCTTGCCCAGGTTGGAATGCAGTGGCATGATCTTGACTCATTGCAACCTCTGCCTCCTGGGTTCAAGCGATTCTCCTGCCTCAGCCTCCCAAGTACAGTTGGGACTACAGGCGCCTGCCACCACCTGCCCAGCTAATTTTTGTATTTTCAGTAGAGATGGAGTTTCACCATGTTGCTCAGGCTGGTCTTGAACTCCTGGGCTCAAGTGATTCACCCACCTCAATCTCCCAAAGTGCTGGGATTACAGGCGTGAGCCACTGCTCTTATCTAGGTTTTGGACTTTTAATCTACCTCTTAATACCTTTCCCTCTTCTCTGAAAGCAAGATATATTTATAGCCAATTTATTACTTTGGGATCAATTTCAAATGTTTATTTTTGGATAAGATGAGTGAGTTACAAAACTAGCAACCTGCAAAGTGTTTGAAAGTTTAACTGCTATTTTTTCACTTATCCATTCACCCATTCAGTAAATATTATTGAGGTGCTACTATGTGCCAGGCACTTCTAGACATGATGGGGATATTATAGTAAATGGAACAGATGGCAGTCCTTGCACTCATGGAATAGTGTGGGAGAAAAAGTCACAGAGGCTGACACCAATCACAAATGGAAAATGATACAAGGTGTGTCAAGAGTTTTAAAAGAAAAACGACATAAAAAACATACAAACACTTGACTCGGAAATCCTACTTGAGAAATATATCCTGCCGGGCGTGGTGGCTCAAGCCTGTAATCCCAGTACTTGGGGAGGCCGAGGCGGGCGGATCACGAGGTCAGGAGATTGAGACCATCCTGGCTAACATGGTGAAACCCCGTCTGTACTAAAAATGCAAAAAATTAGCCGAGCGTGGTGACGGGCACCTGTAGTCCCAGCTACTCGGGAGGCTGAGGCAGGAGAATGGGTTGAAGCCGGGAAGTGGAGCTTGCAGTGAGCCGAGATCATGCCACTGCACTCCAGCCTGGAGGACAGAGCGAGACTCCATCTCAAAAAAAAAAAAAAGAAAATTTATTTATATATATATATATCTCCTAAGGAAATAATTATGTGCCCATATATGCACGTACAAAAATACGCACCATATTTTTAGCACAACATTGAAAAGAAGAACTGGTTAAAGTTAAGAACTTATTAAGGACTAGTTAAATAAGATGCTCCAGTCATGTTTCTAATGATGCAGAAAGATGCTTGCAATACATTAAATGAAAATTGCTGGTTTCAAAATTGTATGATGTGATTCCTCTAAAAGAGTGGTTTTCAAGCAGGAGTGTTTTTTGCCTCTGAGGGGCCATTTGTCAATGTCTGGAGACAGTTTATCTTGCTACAAGCGGGGTGGAGGTTGGTGCTACTTTAGTGATTAGCGATCAGGCATGCCGCTGAACATCCTGCAATGCACAAGGCGGCCCCCTACCACAAGTAATTATTTGGCTCAAAATGTCAGTAGTACTGAGATTTAGAAATCTTTCTTTTAAACAATTACAAATACCATTGCAAGGACAAATATTTTCTGAATAGATAGCATTATGGATGTTCTAAATGTTATTTTTCTTTGTGTGTTAATTCAGATGTTGCTTTAAATGAGAAGTACTGACTTTGTAATTAAAAACAAAACTATTTTAAAAGGTGGTGCTAAATTTTGGACTCATCCCAGCCTGAGAAGGTTTTTTCTAAAACGGTTCAGGCATTTTTTTCTTTTCCTACTGCTCTCCTTACCTGTGCACACCTCATTGCCTGTATCTGTGATGCCTCTATTTGGATGGAACCTGGGTTATGCCTGGGCCTGGTTTATTCCCATAACATGGGTTGCTGTACTTGCTCACTTAATTATGAGCTCTATCCATCCAGGAAAGTCATCTGTTCCTTATTTTGAATATTGTATTCTTAGAAGTTCATGGGTTCTAATTGAAGGAAGCTAGAAGGACCCCTTCCATCCTTCAGCAAGGGTCCCCAAAGATAGGCAGGGCGCACAGAGAATGCCTCAACTGCTGAGAACTCTACCCTTTCAGGTCCAAGGCAGGTTCATCTCCAGAAAAGCTGGGGTAGAGTTGTCTCACTCTTTGGGTTGGAATATCGTGATTTCTAAGAGTCGAAATGCACTTGCTAATTTAGCTAGCTCCTCTTTATAAGACCCTCATGAAAATAACGATGAGCCATAAAATACCTTTAAGGAGCTTCCAAATTTTATCTGCAAGGAACCCAGGGCCTGTGGCATTATACTGGTTTGTAGAAGACTCCTGTGGTGTCTGCGGAAACTTTCTCTGGTGAATATCTAGAATTTCCATTACTTGGAATGTGTACCTGTTATTAAGGAATTAATCATCCCATTCTCTTTGATTGAAAGTCACATTACCTTGGAAGGACAAGGCGTTGTCAAATGGGCAAGGCAGATCATATGTTTTCTCTTTTACTGGACTCCTTATTTTTCTAATGACAGCCTGTGTATCCTGTGCTAGAGAGCCTCTTGAAATTAACTTAATTTACTGTCATACTTGTAACATACCCATTTATTTGGGCCTGTGAATGTGTGTGCACTCCATTTGATTACATCTAATGTTCTCCCCAAATAAAGAGTACAATTAATTCATTAGAGGATGGTTTGTTTCCAGGGGTAAGTGCCGGTTTATGATGATTCCGTCAACACTTGCACCACATTAATTTATTTCCAATTTAATCAGCGTTTAAATTGAACTGGGATCAGGCAGAACAAAACACATGGTTTTGCATAATTATAATGGAGCAAATGGAAATAGTCATAGCACTTCAGCATTAGAAACCTCACTGCAGAAGCACAGATGGGTTAGGAGATGTTGATTAAAAAAGATGTCTAGGAATAAATCCTCTGTAAGCACTGTATTAAAATCCAAATGCCTGCAGGACAAGTAACTTTGCATTAATTACTTAAAAATTTCTTATTCTGGGTATAGCTCTCTGTAGAAATCCTACAGATTGAGTAAACTGTGGAGGCACTCCTTTTCATGCTCCATTTAACTTAAATCATTAGGTGGTTCAGAAAGTCATTTCTTCCCAGACTTGTCTAGATGGTAAGTTCAGTATTTAGCAACTGTCCCTTTGTGCTTCTCGAACCTTCTCCAAGCCAGTGCTGTTGAAGGACAGATTTGCCATGTGGGAAGGTGGGCTACCTTGGAAAATAGATTTTTGGGTTGGAGCTTGTCTGAAACTCTCTAGATTAAGAATTGTGGCCGGGCGTGGTGGCTCACGCCTGTAATCCCAGCACTTTGGGAGACCGAGGTGGGTGGATCACCTGAGGTTGGGAGTTCGAGACCAGCTTGACCAACATGGAGAAATCCCACCTCTACTAAAAATACAAAATTAGCCGGGCGTGGCAGTGCATGCCTGTAATCCCAGCTACTCGGGAGGCTGAGGCAGGAGAATCGCTGGAACCCAGGAGGCAGAGGTTGCGTTGAGCCGAGATTGCTCCATTGCACTCCAGCCTGGGCAACAAGAGCAAAACTCCGTCTCTAAAAAAAAAAAAAAAAAAAAAAAGAATTGCACTGGATGGGTTTGCTCCTTCAAAACTAACAGGAGAGAGAGGCTGAACAAATGGTGTTCTTCAGGCAAGGGGCTTCCTGATGTGTAGTCATTTGTTAACTGCCGGAGTTTTGGTCTTAGAATTTCTTTTCCCTCTCCTCCTCCTCCTTCTTAATAAATCATTGCAAGTACAGTTGAAGTCTACCCTTCCACACTGTGTTCCATTTCTCTCCATCCAGAAAACCCCTAGGGAATGACTCTCAATTTTTTAATTAAAAAACTTTATTTTGAAATAATTTCAAACTTAGAGGAAAATCACAAGGACTGTGCAAAGAACTCCCCATATCCCTTTTAAAGGAATAATGATATTAACAAAGTGTTTTTAATTCCTGGCAGGTATTTTATTGGAGGCATTTCTGTGATTGGAACAGGAGTTGAGGCAATGTCAAATGTATTGTAACGAAGTAAATTCCTTAAATTGTCTCGCAGTGAAACATGAACAACGACAACTACCCTTTTAAATTCCTTCTAGTTTTCAATAGAAAGGGCCAGAAAGTACCTTTACATTTTTGTCTGCGAACAACTCTGCAATTTCCTCTTGATTTAATATTTCTAGTAACAAAGCTTCTTCCGACCCCTCATTCTTATTTCTGGGCAGACAATTTATTCTTAAGAATTATAGTGACGGATAAGAACCTAAATTGAAATGATTAATGTATCAATGATTAATTTAATAATTATAACAACATCCAAACACTTAGAAATTATAGTATTTCATCAGATGTCTTTTTGAAGAGGCATTTCTGGCTGGTTGTGGTGGCTTACCTTTGGGAGGCTGAGACGGGTGGATCACTTGAGATCAGGAGTTTGAGACGAGCCTGGGCAAAATGATGAAAACCCTTCTCTACTAAACAACAACAACAACAACAACAACAACAAACAAAAACTAGCCGGGCATGATGTTAGGCACCTGTAATCCCAGGTACTTGGGAGGCTGAGACATGAGAACCACTTGAACTTGGGAGGCAGAGGTTGCAGTGAGCTGAGATTGCGCCATGGCACTCCAGCCTGGGTGACAGAGCGAGACTCAGTCTCAAAAAAAAAAAAAAAAAAAAAAAAAAAAAAAAGAGGCATTTCTGTGAGAAGAACAGGTAGGCAAGCCAGCTTTCCCGGGGCCTATCACCCCCTTTCCCAGATTGTAGAGCACACTTCCCTTGGTCCCCTGTGAGGGGCCAGCAGATTTCTCTGCTCTCTTGGCGGGTGGGGGGAGGGGGGAACCACTCTTCTTAAGTGAATATTTACCTTTTCAGGCGTGTCTTCATAATTTAGCTTCATCAGTCTATATCCACAAACCATATATTATATTATTTTGCATGTATTTATACTTTTAAAAAATGGTCTCATGAAGATGTCCTATTGTATCATATATTTTTTCACGAAACATTATTATTGTTATATCCGTGTTGTGCATACAGGTAGACCTAGTTTATTAATTTAAATGAGGTATAATAGTCCATCATATAAGTGTACCACAGGTTGTTATCCATTTGCTGAGTGTTAATTTTCCATTAAATAAATGCCTGCTTTCTCACATTAAAATTAGTGAAGACCCTTTCATCTGTTGTTCTGCTGGGATTTGAAGTTGAGATCATCTTACTATTAAGCCTCTGCTTTCTTCATTATATTAAAATTGCCTCTCAAGTAATAGACTTCTATCATAATCCAGATTGATTTAGTGGAGCACATTAGCTAAGTATTTAAAATTGTTGATGCCATTTTCTCTCCAGACAGAAACACTTTACTCATTTCATCAGACGTGAAAAGTGGATTTAGTGTCTCAGGGTAAGTTGTTGGGTATAGCAGCCACTAGCCCACATGTGGCAACTGAGTGCCTAAAAAGCGGCTAATTGTGATGTGTGTGTGTGTGTGTGTTTAAATATACCTTTCCCATGGTGCTGAGATATGTTTTAACTGTAAAAATATATACCAGATTTTGATGGAAAAAGTGTGTAAAATATGATTAATTTTTGGTATTGAAATGATAAAATTTTGGATGTATAAGTTTAAATAAAAATGTAGCCAGGTGTGGTGGCTCTCACCTGTAATCCCAGCACTTTGGGAGGCCAAGGCAGAGGATTGCTTGAGCCCAAGAGTTTGACACTAGCCTGGGCAACATGGCAAGACCGTCTCTACTAAAAATAGAAAAATTAGCAGGATGTGGTGTTGCGTGCCTGTAGTCCCAGCTACTAGGGAGGCTGAAGTGGGAGGATCACCTGAGCCCGGGACTTGGAGGTTGGAATGAGCCGAGATCACGCCAGGCCGCTGCACTCCAGCCTGGGCCACAGAGCGAGACCCTGTCTCAAACAAAGTAATGAAAATTGATTTCATCCATTTCTTTCTACTTTGTTAATGTAGCTTCTTGAAAACTTAGCTACATATTGCGGCTATTGGATAGTGCTGGTGAGGGATTAATAAGGTTGAAATGATCGAGTATGTGCTTCTGGGTGCCAGGTGGGGGCAGCAGAGGGTTGCTAGAATCAGGAGTCCTAAAGGTGCTGTCCTAGCAATCCTAGAGGCTCGGAAAAACAGGATGTCAGTCAGCAAAGGGGTTCAATGGGAACGTAGTCAACAGGGACCCAAGGATCAAATCCTGCATCCTGGTTGAGAGGGATTACAGCTAGGGCCACCTAAAGGAGAGGGGACTGCTCAACAAATGAAACCTCTAATAAAGCACAGTTTTGAAGTCACACAATTCTGTTTGATTTTTGACTTTGTTAACCCGGGTAAGTTATTTGACCTCTGCAAATCTCAGTTTTCACATCTGTAAATTGGGGATGATAGTACATATTTATATTTTTTGTTGATACATGTAAACAGCTTATCACATATATTGAATATTTTCCGTTATTATTTTCTTGATTTTAATGCGTCATTGAGAAAGCATGAGAAGGTACCTCTCTTGCCTTTTGAAGCAGTAGACTCAGGCTGCAGATCTTACCACATATGGGTTTAAAGTGACTCACCTAAGGCTCACCATTTCTTACCACTTTTCATCTTCAGGTAGAGATGAGAAAGTTCTCTATTTGGAATACTGTTCCTTGTACATTGGAGTTCTTACTGTTTTATCTCTTGCCAAACAAAAGCCTTAAATAAATTTCTTTTTTTGGCTCTAAGCTGGATAATGCATGCATTTGTTCCTCACAGAAGTTGCCCCGTCCTGTGTTAAGCAAGCCTTAGGGATGCAGAGATGAATGAAATGTAGTCAAAATACCTACAGATAGGTGAAAGAGCTAGATGAAGGCCACCTAGCTATGACACAGTGTGACGGGCACCAAAGTCAAGTTATGAGAAAGTTAATTCCATGGGGAGGGCAGCGAGGGTTTCAGCAATGGCCTTGAAAAGGAGAGGACACTATTGAGCTCCTCATCATCCCATTTTCTAAAATTCCCAGTCTTTCAAGTTTCAATGACCTTCATCTCTACCAATCACCAGCAAAGCGACAGGCTAGAATGCATCACCAATAGAAACTGCTTTAAGTCCTGAGCTCTGATTTTCCTTCAGTACTGCCCAATATCTCTTATCCCCTTAACTCTGTTTAGGAAACTTTTTATCGGGAGAACCCGCTCCCGATGGTTACGTGGGTTCCTTTTTATTTCCTAGGTGTCTTGGCTGGTTTGAGAAATAAAGGGAAAGAGTACAAGAGAGAGAAATTTAAAGCTGGGTGTCCCGGGGAGACATCACATGTCGGCAGGATCCGTGATGCTCCCCGAGCCGTAAAACCAGCAAGTTTTTATTAGCAATTTTCAAAAGGGGAGGGAGTGCAGGAATAGGGTGTGGGTCACAGAGATCACATGCTTCACAAGGTAATAAAATATCACAAAGCTAATGGGGGCCGGGCAAGATCACAGGACCGAGATCACAGGACCACCGGATGGGGTAAAATTAAAATTGCTAATGAAGTTTCGGGCACACATTGTCATTGATAACATCTTATCAGGAAACAGGGTTTGAGAGCAGACAACGTGTTTGACCAAAATTTATTTGGTGGTAATTTTCCTCCTCCTAATAAGCCTGGGAGCACTACAGGAGACCGGGACTTATATCATTCCTTCCGCTTTGACCATAAAAGACGGCACGCGGAGGGGGCCGTTCATAGGCCTACCCTCAGGGTGCATTCTCTTTCTCAGGGATGTTCCTTGCTGAGAAAAAGAATTCAGTGATATTTCTCCTATTTGCTTTTCAAAGAGGAGAAATATAACTGTTCCATCCGGCTCACAGGCGGCCAGAAGTCTTATCGCTGATGTTCCCTGAACATTGCTGTTATCCTGTTCTTTTTTCAAGATGCTCGGATTTGATATTGTTGAAGCACGCATGCTCTACAAACAATTTGTGCAGTTGACACAATCACAGGGTCCTGAGGCGACATTCATCCTCCTCAGCTTTATTAAACTGTGCTTTATTAGAGGTTTCATTTGTTGAGCAGTCCCCTCTCCTCTAGGTGGCCCTAGCTGTAATCCCTCTCAACCAGGATGCTTGGATTCTTGTTGACTACGTTCCCATTTAAGCCCTTTGCTGACTGACATCCTGTCTTTCTGAAAGCTTTCCTCCTCAGAAGATGACAGGATTAAGAGATTAAAGTAAAGACAGGCATAGGAAATAACAAGGGTATTGACTGGGGAAATGATAAGCGTCCATGAAATCTTCACAATTTATGTTCAGGGATTGCAGTAAAGACAGGCATAAGAAATTATAAAAGTATTAATTTGGAGAACTAATACATGTCCATGAAATCTTCACAATTTGTATTCTTCTGCCACAGCTGCAGCTGGTTCCTCTGCTCGGGGTCCCTGATTTCCCGCAACACTTTTATTGAGCAGTTTATAAGTACAAAGATGATGTTTCTTCCTAGGCATGGCCCTTGACACTCTTGCTATGATTCTTCTTACTGCATTGATCCACACAGACCTCAGGAAACTGAATAGTGTTTCTTCCTGTTTGTGCTCTAGGTAGAAGACAGTAGACATGGCTCTGTCCAGAATTATGGCTTAGATCATTTTCCCTTTCCACAGAGTTCCAGATGTGTCCATTTGGAATGGTGTTCTTTTTTGAAATATTTGCCATTTAAATATATAATTAAAAGCTAATCATTGGGCATCTGCTTATAATAGGAGAATTTGATTCTGAAGGTTTATGTTAGATTGCAGTCATGTTATTGACAACATTGGCATTCTGGAGAAAAGCCTTCTAATATGGCTTCAGGTTGTACACCATTAGGTTGGTACTATTCTTTAATGAAGTGGTCTCTAAAGTGGAGTGTGGCTATTCAGGGGCTTGCAAGGTAATTCAAAGGGATTCACAAAGAAAACATTAAGCTATTATTTATATTTAGCTTTTAATCATCCTTTTATAATGTATATGTTTTGTGTATGCTTTGTAATGTTTGTGCCACAATACAAGTATATGATAAATGTACATATACTAAGGGTGAGTGAAATTTTTTAGTGATGGGGCAGACATAATCAAAGAATTCTGTAGACAACTAACTGCCCTAATGTGTTAGAATTTTTGTGATTTCTAGCGACAGAAACCCAACTCAAATGAGCTTCTAGAAAGGCCGGGCGCGGTGGCTCAAGCCTGTAATCCCAGCACTTTGGGAGGCCGAGGCGGGCGGATCACGAGGTCAGGAGATCGAGACCATCCTGGCTAACATGGTGAAACCCCGTCTCTACTAAAAATACAAAAAACTAGCCGGGCGTGGTGGCGGGCGCCTGTAGTCCCAGCTACTCGGAGGCTGAGGCAGGAGAATGGCCTGAACCTGGGAGGCGGAGCTTGCAGTGAGCCGAGATCGTGCCACTGCACTCCAGCCTGGGTGACACAGCGCGAGACTCCGTCTCAAAAAAAAAAAAAAAAAAAAAAAAAAAAAAAAAAAAAAAGAAGGCACTTATTGGCACTCCACACTGAAAAGACCAGATGTGCAGTTAGCCTTAGGTACGAGGGGCCAGACACTCTGCGGTGTTGTCAGTGTGCATGCACTCTGTCCCTCGGCTGTTTATGTGGGGAAAGATGGCAAATTGAGCTCTGAACTCACACTCTTCCAACTTACCACCCAGTGACAAGAGACTCTCTTCCTTGGTATTCCAGACTGATTGGTATGAGTGGGTCCCATGCCTGTATCTGAACCAATCACTGTGGTCAGGGGGAATGGAATCTTCAGGTTATCTGGATTGATCCTGTTCTTAGGGAAAGGAGGCGATATGGTTTGCTCTGTGTTCCCACCCACATCTCACCTTGAGTTGTAATAATCCTCAGGTGTCAAGGGTGGGAGCAGGTGGAGGTCATTGAATCACGGCAGCAATTTCCCCCATACTGTTCTCGTGTTAATGAGTGAGTCTCACGAGATCTGATGGTTTTATAAGCATCTGGCATTTCCCCTGCTGGCACAGTCTCTCTCCTGCCGTCCTGAGGAGGTGCTTTCTGGTATGGTTGTAATTTTCCTGAGGCCTTCCCCAGTCATGCAGAACTGTGAGTCAATTAAACCTCTTTCCTTTGTAAATTACCCAGTCTTGGGTATTTCTTCATAGCAACGTGAGAATGGGCTAATACAGGAGGATATGGATTAATCTTGTGGGAACCACATGGCAAAGTTTTCTGCCAGGAAAGAAAAAGGGGATCTAGGAAAGTGGGCACACTGAACACGTAGCAATTTCAATGAGAGCAGGACTGATTGCCATGGGAGGAGTCAGGACAAAGTAGCCAATCCAAAGATGTTAAGATCCAGGACCCAATCAGTAACTTTTATAAAAATAAGTGGGCATGAGAAACTGAAGTGAGCTGCCAGGTTCATTCCTAGGATGAGAAAAGTTGTATGTTCCATTTGTATGAAGGGGACACCATCAAGTCTAGGTTAACATTGCTTTTAATACCCCACGTTACAGAAAGGCTGAGATGTAATTTCTCCCCTTCTAGCACTGCCTGTCAGCTTTCTCAGAGTGAACCTTACGGTGCTCATCATAGCAAAAGCTTTGGGGTCAGAGTGGCCTTGGTTTGCATCTTGACTGCCACATACTAGCTGTGTATATGCTGGCCAGTTTACCAGAAGTCTCTGAATCTCACTGACTTCACTTGTACCTCCTTGGTAGGGTTGTTGGGAAGAGAATATCCAGCATAGTTCATAGCACCTGATAAACAGGAAGTTTTATGTTGATACTGCTAATGCTGACGTTTTCCTTTTCAATGAGTTTGGTCAAATTCCTAGTTTGGGATCCAGGCAGGGTTGATTTATCTTTGGAAACCTCACTGAGTCTCCAACAAACCTGGCATGTAGTAGGTGTTCAATGAATAACTGTTGAATAATGAATGAGGGAATGAATGTAGCTTATTTTGTTTCAAATCTTTCCCAAAGGGTTCCATTATGAAATACTGCTTAAACTTGCAGCTCTACCAAAGAACAAATTATTATTTGAACAAGAAAATTATTTCTTAGTGTTTTCCCTCTAGCCTTCTGAAATGTGGACCAGTATTACTGCAGGGAAACTTTTCAGTGTATTGGGACTTTAGCAGTGGCTTTCTGCTAAAGTATACAATTTTTCATGGCTTATTTTTATACCTCATAAAATATTTTGATCTGTTTTCCTAAGCTGACCATAGAAGACCTGAGTAACTGTCCTCATCGACTTCTCCAGAGACCCTTTCTCACTGGAGAGGAGCTGAGAAAGCTGACCTGGTCTGTAATGGTCTGAGATGCTTGAAAAATCAACTTGGGAATAAAAGTTATAGGTTTTCTTGGGCCAACTTTGGACCACTCTTGTGACTCTCGATGTAGAGGAAGTTGCCGTGGAAAACAATCATTTAAAAGACACACTGTTCTTTGGGAGAGGGTGATCAAGAGGAAAGTCATATACATTTTCTCACATGCTACTGAAGGACTGACTCATTTTTGTTAACCTGTATTTGCCCGAGAATCTGGTATATTCGAGTTTTTGCCCAAAGGGAAGCAAACTTGTAAGCTGACCGAGATGCTCTCAGAACTTCTGGCCTTGGGCAGATGTTGAGGTCTCCAGGAGTCTCAACTCAAACCCCAAACTTCATCCTTACTGAAGACACAGCAATGATACTGAAAGGACTGGCCAGCTGCCAAGAGAACATTCCTGTCACCCTGATTTTAAGAGTAAAACAGACAAATGAAGTTGGTGACTTCAGGGCTAATGACTGACCACAGCCAAAGTCACTGTGGATTTTTCTTCCAAAGATAAGAAAAACTCTACTGGGAAGATCAGACGTTCTTTCGGTCTGATCTACAGAAGGACTTGTGTTTGCAGACGGCAGTGTAGCTTTGTTCCACTGCTGGAGAGAAGAAAAATAAGTAATAGGGTTCGTGTGAACTGGGCAGAAAATAAGGGCCTGAGGACCCGGGCTGAGCAGCGGTGAGCCAAGGCGGGGGTGAAGCGGGCTTCCGCTGAAGGTGCGGTGGAAACGCTGCGCATCTCTCTGGCTGAGCTTTCTGCGGCAATTTGCACGGACGTGAAATGCAAGACAAGCAGGTAGGCGAACCCGCTGAGACCACTGACAGCCATGTGATCAGCCTACCAGTCAGGGTGAGATGTCTCCAAGGCAGTGACGAGAGCTGTAACAGGGAATATTTTCACCAATCAGAGAAGCTAAGGACCTAGGACAGATTCCAGGCAAGGTCTCTGATGGAAATACGAAAAGGGACGGCTTGCCCTCTTCTGCCTCATTTTTTGCCATCTCCATTATTAGTCCTGCCAACAGAAGGCAGTGGGCTTACAGGGATGGGCTGAATTATTCAGCTGTTGATTCTGAATAGAAAAACACTGTGAAAGAAAATACTCATGAAAAATGTGTTTACGAGGACGACTTGGGATATTTTTCATTAATAAAGCATCAAGAAGCGATTTCAGGTTATGTACCAGGGAATGGAGCCAATATGACTTAGGTTCTGGAACTTTTAGAACTAGCTGTCTCCCCAGATACCATGAGATTTCATTCAGTGGTGATTGCAACCTGGCATTTTTACAGAGATCTAAACTTTTCAGGGTACGTTTGCGTAATTCTTTCATTTGAGGTACGTTACAACCCTGCACAGTTTGAAGGGCCCGTATTATTATTCCCCTAGGACAGATGATCAAACTGAGACTCATAAAGGCCCAACAGACTTGCTCAAGGGCACCTATCCAGTTAAAGGCAGCACTAGGGCTGGAATCCAGGCCTCCATTCTCTTAGCTGTTTTCATGTCATCACACAATGCTACCTCTGTTTCAGCATAATAACATCTCCTGCTTTGACCTGGACCAGTCTGTAGATAACCCAGCCTTTCAGAGGAACATGCTGGAGCTTCCTCTGTGGGAATTCCAGCATGTCCTGGTGTTCAGTAGGGCAGCTAGATGCTAACAGTGGGAGGAGGGTTATACTGCTCCCTTCCGAGAAGGACAGGATAGTTTGAACAGACCTGCAAGGGGAACGTTGCCTCTTCAAATCTTTGTTTTGTAAAAATAGACGCCATTTGGTAGCAGCCTAGTGCAGAGATAATTAGGATGGCTTGAATAAATTGAGCTCCTGGCAGGTAGTTTTATTTCTCCAACACTATGCTTGAAGACTTTTAAATGACCAAGATTTCTCAAAATATTATTAAGTAGGAAATGAGCAAATACAATTCCAACTACTTTTATGAATCCAATATTGTAATAATGTTTCTTAGTCAAATAATAATACATTTACCTAGAACATAAATACATAGGCGAATGGGCAAAGGCAGCTATATCCTTAGAAATAATGTTTTATCTTCCCTTCGTAGACATTTATTTGGTATCAAAAGATAATCATTAGGTGCTATTTCCTGTGAATAGTTCCAGGAGTGAAGACCAAATTTCTATTTTTTTTTTTGTTTTTGAGGACTCTCACTTGCTTTTCCATTAATAAGCCTGCATACAATATAATTTAGGATTCCTTTTTTTTCAATCACTGGCCATTTGCCATAGGGGAAACCAGTGTTCAGTCAGTCATCCAAAACTGGGCATTTGTTTGTAGTAACCATTATTGTGGGCCTTGGGTAGCTGTTTAAGATGAAACACTATTCATGACTCTCTCCCTTTCCGCAAGACCAAGAGTTGGTTATCGTCAGGTGTCCCACCATCAGCACAGACAGGGGACAGGACCTTGCTGTCTCAGGCATTCGTTCTGAACTGGGGTTCTGATGTTCCCCCTCACAAAGTTTGCAGCTTTATGGAGCTGCTGTAGGGACTTTCCCTGCTTGACTGAATTCTCAGTGGCATGGATTCTGCTTGTGGGCAGGCCTGGTGGGGACCTTGGCCACAAGGACCTGCAGGCCGCCTATGGGCCAGGCTGAATTGAACAGCATATTTACTGAGAGTGGCAGGAAGCATCCTAACTAGGAATTGAGTGCCAAATCATAATCCAGGGCTGAAACAGGATCTTGGAGCTGGAGAAGTGGTCTGGAAGGTAAAGTAATACTATAAACAGGAAACAGAGTCAGAGCTGGTAGACTGAGAATAGTGTGGAGAGTTGAGTGGGAGGTGGGTTGGGGTGTGTGACTCAGGACAGAGGCACTGAATAAGGAGTGGTTCTTCTGGAAGCCTGCAGAAGCATCCTGAGAAGGGTGTACTTTATCTGTTCAAAGCAAAGTCTAATTGCTTTTGTACATTTATGTGATGTTTTGATATATGTAATGTGGAATGATTAAATCAAGCTATTAATAACTAACATGTCCATCATCTCCTTTACCTGTTATTTTTATGGTGAGACATTTGAAATTTACTCTCTTGGTTATTTTGAAATATGTAATACGTTATTATTGACTACAGTCACCTCGTGGTGCAATAGATCTCAATACTTATTCCTTCCGACTATCAAACTTTGTATTCCTTGACCAACAACTCCCCATTCCCTCCCTCACCTCACCACACAGCCTCTGGCAACCATGACACTACTCTCTACTTCTATGAGTTGCTATATAATTCACATTCCTACTAACAATGTACAACAGTTCCCCTTTTTCTACACCCTCAACAACACTTATCTTTCATCTTTTCGATAAGAGGCATTCTAACAGGTGTGAGGTGAGATCTCATTGGGGTTTTAATTTCCCAAATCATTAGCGATGCTGTGTAGTTTTTCATGTCTGTTGGCCTTTTGTATGTTGTCTTTTGAGAAATGTTTGCTCAGGTTCTTTGGCCATTAAGAAAATCTGGTTGTTGGCCAGGCACGGTGGCTCATGTCTGTAATCCCAGTGCTTTGGGAGGCTGAGATGGGTGGATCATGAGTTCAGGAGATCAAGATCATTCTGGCTAACATGGTGAAACCCTGTCTCTACTAAAAATACGAAAAAAAATTAGCCAGGCGTGGTGGCGGGTGCCTGTAGTCCCAGCTACTCGGGAGGCTGAGGTGGGAGGATCGCTTGAGCCCGGGAGGTGGAGATTGCAGTGAGCTGAGATCGTGCCACTGTACTCCAGCCTGGGTGACAGAACGAGACTCTGTCTAAAAAAAAAAAAAATTTGGTTGTTTTCTTGTTATTAAGTAGTCTGAGTTCTGTATATATTTTGTATATTAATCCCTTGTCAGATGCATGTTTTGAAAATATTTTCTCTCATTCTGTGGGCTGTCTCTTTACTCTGTTATTTTTCCCTTTGTTTGTGGAAGCTTTTTAGTTTGGTGCACTAACCTTTGTCTGATTTTACTTTTGTTACTTGTTCTTTCAGGGTTATATAGAAAAAAGCTGCTTCCCAGACCAGCGTTGTGGAGCTTTTTTCCTGTGTTTGCTTCTAGTTGTTTTACAGTTTTAGATCTTACATTTAAGTGTTTAATCTATTTTGAGTTATTTTTGTATATGATGTGAGAAAAGGATCCAATTTCATATCCAGTTTTCCCAATACCACATTTATTGAAGAGTGGTATTGGGAAAATATACATTTTCCTTTCCCCATTGTATATTCTTGGCAAGTTTGTTGAAAATCAGTTGACCACAAATGTGTGGGTTTATTTCTGGGCTGGGCTTTCCATCCTGTTTCATTTGTAGATGAGTCTGTTTTTATGCTGATACCATGCTGTTTTGATTACAATTGGTTTACAATATATTTTGAGATCAGATAGTGTGACGATTCTGGCTTTTTTTCTTTTTGCTTGATTGTTTTGGCTATTTGTGGTCTTTTGTGGTTCCATACAAATTTAAGGATTGTTTTTTCTATTTACACATTTCCAGTGTGGAAAATGACATTGGAATTTTGATGGGATTGCATTAAATCTGTAGATTGCTTTGGGTAGTGTGGACATTCTAACAATATTAATTCTTTCAATCTGTCAGTATGGAATATCTTTCCATTTACTTGTGTTTTCTTCAGTTTCTTTCATCAGTATTTTATACTTTTCAGTATACAGGTTTTTTACCTCCTTAGTTACCTCCTTACACCTAAGTATTAAAATTGTTTTGTTACTATTGTAAATAGAATTGTTTATCTTGATTTTCTTTTTTCTTTTTTTTCCAGATAGTTTGCTGTTCCTATACAGTAACACTACTGATTGTTGTATGTTGATTTTGTATCCTGCAACTTTACTGAAATTTTATCAGTTCTAACAGTTTTTGGGTATATCTAAAGTATTTAGGGTTTTGCATATATAATATCATGTCATCAGCAAATATAAACAATTTAACTTCTTCCTTTCCTATTAGGATACCTTAATAAAAAAATCTTGTTTACTTTATCTGGCTAGGACTCCCAGTACTATGCTGAATAGAAGTGGTGAGAGTGAACATCTTTGCCTTGTCCTTGATCTTAGTGGAACAGCTTTTGGTTTTTCACCATTGAGTGTGATGTTAGCTATGAGTTTGTTGTATATGTCCTTTATTATGTCCTTCTATATCTAATGTGTTGAGAATTTTTGTTATGAAAAGTTGGTGAATTTTGTCAACTACCATTTCTGCTTCTGTTTGGATGACCATGTGATTTTTATCCTTCATTCTGTTAATGTGGTATATTACACTTATTGGCTTGCATATGTTGAACCATCCTTTATTGCTGGGAGAAATCTCACTTGATTATGACAATGATTCTTTTAATGTTGTGGAGTTAGGTCTGCTAACATTTTGTCGAGGAGTTTTCCACCTCTCATCATGGTCTATAATTTTTGCACCTCTGTTCATCATCAGTCTATAATTTTATTGTAGACTGTAGAGTCCTTGTCTGGCTTTGGTATCAGGATAATGCTGGCCTCCTAGAAAGAGTTGGAAAGTATTCCCTCCACTTCAGTTTGTTGGAAGAACTTGAGAAGAATTGGAATTAGTTACTTAAATGTTTGGTAAAATTCAGCAGTGAAACCATCAGGTTCTAGGTTTTTCTTTGGTAGACTTTTTATTACTGATTCAATCTTCTTACTCATTATTGATCTGTTCAGATTTTCTATTTCTTCAGAAGTCAGTCTTTGTATGTTGTATGTGTCTAGGAATTTATTTCTTCTAGATGATCCAATTTGTTAGCATAAAATTGTATATGGTAATTTCTCATGATCTGTTATATTTCTGTGGTATCAGTGAAAACCTTTTCTAAGGAGAAGGTTAGGAAACACCTCCCGTCTGGGCTCAACAGTGAGCAGTCCATTAAGTGCATCATGGGAGACACTGTTTCTGAGTCTGTTGCCACAAGACATCAGGAGAAGGGTAGATACAAGAGGACCAAGGTGATGGCAAAACCAAGCTCGGAGTAGATGCTGAAAGAAATTAACCTAAATAATTCTGTTTTTCAGGCTCTGTGAGTAAGAATGTGAAAAACTCAGAACAGGGATTTAATTCTTTTAACTAGGCTTGAGGTTTCTCTAGACAAAAATTTCACCAGTTTGGAGTTACTGTGTAATAAATGATTGAGTGGTTTCAGATCTTCAGTGAGGCAGACAGCTGTCTGTCTCTGGGTCTTTCTAATGTCTCTCCACTAACTGCTTCCTGCAATAGAACTTCTCTCAGCCTGGAAAGATTGACCACATACTTTAGGGGGAAAGAGCAGGCTTTTCAGCATTAATGCTTCTCTTGCCTGACTCATCATAGTCTGCATTTCATTCTCTTCTGGTACAAAGTACCTTAGCTCTGGACTATTTTGGAATTTTTATGCAAGGAGTTTATCATAGAGTATTGGAGTTGAAAGGAGCATTGGAATTCATCTTGTGTAAAAACATTATTTTACAGATTAGAAAATTGAGGCCCTTGGTATTTACCCACAGTGGTAGATGGTGGAGCTGCATTTGGAATACAGGTGTCTTGACTTCATCACAACATATGTAAGAAATGGGAAATAATGAACTTATTTCAAAAGGTAAACTTAATATTTTGTTTTCTTTTGAACTTTTATTTTAGATTCAGAGGTACATAGGCTGGCTTGTTATATAGGTAAACTGCATGTCATGGGTGTTTGGTGTACAGATTATTTTGTCACTCAGGTTAATAAGCATAGTACCCAATAGGTATTTTTTTCTGATCCTCTCCCTCCTCCCACCCTACCCCATCAAGTAGGCCCAGGCACCAATGTCTGTTGTTCCCCTCTGTGTCTCCATGTGTTCTTACCATGTAGCTCCCACTTAAAAGTGAGAACATGTGGTGTTTGGTTTTCTGTTCCTGCATTAGTTTGCTTAAAATGATGACCTCCAGCTCCATCCCTGTTGCTGCAAAGGACATGATCTTGTTTTTTTTTTATGGCTGCGTACTATTTCGTGGTGTATATGTACCACATTTTATTTATACAATCTACTGTTGATGGGCATTTAGGTTGATTTCATGTCTTTGCAGTTGTGAATAGTGTTGCAGTGAACATACATGTGCATGTGTCTTTATGGTAGAATAATTTGTTTTTCTTTGGGTATGTATCTAATAATGGGATTGCTGCATTGAATGGTAATTCTATTTTCAGTTTTTTGAAGAAGCGCCACACTGCTTTCCACAATGGCTGAACTAATTTTCAGTGCAATTAGTAGTGTATAATCATTCCCTTTTCTTTACAACTTTGCCAGCATCTCTTATTTTTTGACTTTTTAGTAACAGCCTTTCTGACTGGCATGAGATGGTATCTTATTATTGTTTTGATTTGCATTTAATGATTAGTGATATTGAAGATTTTAAAAATATGCTTCTTGGCCACATGTATGTCTTCTTTTGAAAAATCTGTTCATGTCCTTTACCCACTATAGGGGTTGTTCATTTTTTTTTTGCTTGTAAATTTGTTTAAGTTCCTCATAGATGCTGGATATTAAATCTTTGTCAGATAGATTGCAAAATTTTTCTTTTACTCTGTAGACTGTCTGTTTAGTCTGTTGATAGTTTCTTTTGCTGTGCAGAAGCTCTTTAATTTAGGTCTCATTTGTCAATTTTTTGTTGCTGTTGTTGCAATTGCTTTTGGTGTCTTCATCATGAAATCTTTGCGAGGTCCTATCCCCAGAATGGTATTGCCTAGGTTGTCTTCCAGGGTTTTTATAGTTTTAGGTTTTACATTTCAGTCTTTAATTCATCTTGAGTTGATTTTTGTATATGGTATAAAAACGGGTCCATTTTCAATCTTTTGCAGATGGCTAGCCAGTAATCTCAGCATCATTTATTGGATAGGGAGTTATTTCCCCATTGCTTTTGTTAGCTTTGTCTTAGATCAGATGATTGTAGGTGTGTGGCCTTATTTCTGGGCTCTCTATTCTGTTGCATTGGTCGATGTGTCTGTCTTGGTACCAATTACCATGCTGTTTTGGTTACTGTAGCGTTGTAGTGTAGTTTGAAGTCAGGTAATGTGATGCCTACAGCTTTGTTCTTTTTGCTTAGAGTTGCCTTGGCTAATTGGGTTCTCTCTTGGTTCCAAGTGATTTTTATTTTTTTGAGACAGAGTCTCACTCTGTCGCCCAGGCTAGAGCAGCAGTGCAGTCTTGGGTCACTACAGTCCCTGCCTCCCAAGTTCTAGTGATTCTTCTGCCTCAGTCTCCTGAGTAGCTGGGATTACAGGTGTGTGCCACGACACCCAGCTAATTTTTGTATTTTTAGTAGAGATGGAGTTTCACCATGTTGGCCAGGATGGTCTCGATCTCCTGACCTCATGATCCACCCGCCCTGGCCTCCCAAAGTGCTGGGATTACACGTGTGAGCCACTGTGCCCGGCCCCAAGTGATTTTTAAAATAGTTTTTTTCTAATTCTATGAAGAATGTCATTGGTCGTTTGATAGGAATAGCAATGAATCTGTAAATTGCTCTGGGCAGTGTGGCCATTGTAATGATCTTAATTCTTTCAAGCCATGAGCATGGGATGTTTTTCCATTAGTCTGTGTCATCTCTGATTTCTTTGAGCAGTGTTTCGTAATTCTTGTTGTAGAGATCTTTCACCTCCTGTTTGATTGTATTCCTAGTTATTTTATTCTTTATGTGGCAATTGTGGATGTTATTCAAGGTACATTTTAAAGGAAGGTGTAGTAAACATGAGAATGCCATCACAGTGTGGGGAAGGTGATTATTTTACTGTTTACAGTTTTGATTACTAACCTAGATGTGGTAATTAACTTTTAGTAGCTAGTTAAAAGGCAACTGATACAATGTGAACAAAAACTAAAAAGCAGCACTTCACTGTTTGCTCCTAAAAACTGGTTAGTCTGCTAAGTTAAAATGAGTTACCATAAAAACGATTTATTTCTAGGTCAAGTATCAACAAATCAGTTTGACTTTAACAGTTTAGTTAATCAAATTCCTACATTTCATAACAAATTGTTTCCTTGTTCCTATAATATTTTTGCCCCAAATCTCTTAGATTTGGGAAGAAATCATCTTGAAATCGATTAGATCAAACTGCTGACTATACCTCTGTGATTGCTAACTCTGATGCCCAGTTCACTTCTAGTTGTTTTATCTTTGCCTTTATGCTGTAACTTGTGTAACCAGAGGAGTGGAAGAGGTAAGAAGATTCATCCTGGGCTGTTAATATTAGGAGTTGGGAGAGAAGAGAGTGTCGGACAGTGGTGTGTAGCTGGAAAAATATTTGGGGGCTGTTAACCAGTGATCTTTTTTCTCTTTTGGAAATTTTCCCTTTGCTTCCCCTAGTCACACAGCTACATAGCAGCTCATGCTCATTCCTTTAGCAAGGTAGAACAGTGGAGAGAGAACAAAACATCTGCATTTCTTTGTTGGATTTGGTTTCAAAAGCCTCAGCCCATTCTCCAGCAGCTTTCTGAGATGACGAGTCTTGGAAGTAAATTGAGATTTGGTGTATCTTTTCAACAATTAAAAATTTTTGTTTGTGCTTATATAGAGTTTTATATGAATATATAGCTGTGATCATAGGACCCAGGGTTTGAGGCCTTACATGACTTAAGCAGGTCTTTATTTTACCTTCACACTTGGTTGATAGTTTAGCCATAAAAAGAACTTTTGGGGTGATGAAGACCTGGCAAGGAAGCTAACCATGTATACGGAATTTAAAGCAACCCTCCTATTTTCAATCTCCTCTGCATTATCTGGTATTCCCAGTTCCTGACTTTTTGAAGAAATTCAGATCATGTGATGGTGCACCATATCCATCCTCTCACCCTCCTCCTGGTTGCTGAGCCTTTGGCCACTTCTCCACCAGCCTCCATCTTCATGTGGGTGGTGCATTGGAGGCCCATCAGGTTGGTGCGTATATGTCTGTTTTTGGTTCTAATTGTTTTGAGGTCTTAGATTAAATCTCTCATGTGGCCTTGCTGGACTTTGCACTTGAGGCCACTTTTACCAGAGCAGAGAACATGAGAAGGGGCACCAGCAAGCACCTGGTCCCATAGATGACTGAATTATTCTCAGTGGTATAGGAAATCATATCCAGGTAGTACAGCCAGTGCACAGCCAAGTAGGTTTTCGTTTTAATGCTGTGCTTATTTTAGTGTGTACTATTGTGTCCATCAGGATTGCATTTAGGTCTGTGTAAAAGAAAACCCAAAGAACAGTGGCCTAAACACATAGGGGTAGGTGTGATTTTTACATAAGAGGGAATTAGAGCAAAGGAAGTTTCCCATGAATTTAATAAAGCAATAAGCTCCAGGACCACACACCTACATGGGCTCCCTTCAAGGCCCTGGGAGGGTCTAACAATATTGCTTTCCTAATCTTATATTCTTTTTTAGAGGTTCCCCAAACTGCATAAACTTGAGAACTTAGAAAACCTGTATCTAGCCCTATCGTCCGAGGCTGGTACAGCAGCTCTGTGAAGACATCAGTGTCCTAGAAATTAAACATTGTTAAAGCTTTCTGGGTTCAACCCAAGGAGAAAAAGGGAGCTTTGAAGGGCTTTGGAGTGGTCACTTCACGATGTCTGCCTCATGTATGTTTTCATAGATATCATTGCTTAGAACGGGGCTATGAAAGAAGAATGAGTAGATTTAAAGACAAATATTAAGCAAATAACATTGAGATCATGTAATATAAAAAAAGTAATGAGGGTGATATATCAGTTAGTAAGTTTGGAAAACAGCAAATGATTTTACAGAGACGAAAGAAGGCTAGGGAAATTATGCATGTAGTTGTATAGCATGGCTATTAAGAACAGTATCTCTAGAATCAGCTTTTGCCTAAATTTGAATCTCAACTCTGCCTTCTTCTACTTGGGTAATACTTAGCAAGTTATATATTCTTCCTTCCTTTTCTTCCTTTTTTTCCTTTTCTTTCCTTTCTTTCCTTCTTTGCTTCTTCCTTCCTTTCCTTTCTTTCTTCTCTTTCCTTTCTTTCCTTTCTTTCTTCTCTTTCCTTTCTTTCTTTTCTTTCTTTTCATGGAGTCTTGCTCTTGCCACCAGGCTGGAGTGCAGTAGCAGGATCTCGGCTCACTGCAACCTCTGCCTCCTGGGTTCAAGTGATTCTCCTGCCTCAGCCTCCTGAGTAGCTGGGATTACAGGTGCCTGCCACCATGCTCAGCTAATTTTTGTATTTTTAGTACAGACGAGGTTTCACCATATTGGCCAGGCTGGTCTCAAACTCCTGACCTCAGGTGATCCACCCACCTTGGCCTCCCAACGTGCTGGGATTATAGGCATAACCCACCGTGCCCAGCCCATATTTATAACCTTTCTAAGTCTCAGTCTTCTTATCTGTAAAATGGGGATGAAAATGATAGCGCCTATCTCAGGGTGGTGTTCTCAGAGGATTCAATCATTAAAGAGTTGATATCTGGCACATGCTAAGTGCTTAATAAATGGTAACTGCTGTGATAATTATTAGCAATGATGTGTTACTGAAACCTCTGGTCAGTTTTTCAGAAATGTAGCAAAAAAGAAAGAAATAAGTAAGGCCAGTGGGTTGTCAGTGTTAAGACTGAACCTTATAGGTCAGGCTTTCTCAAACTCAGCACTATTTTTTTTTTTTTTTTTTTGAGACAGAGTGTTGCTCTGTCATGTAGGCTGGAGTGCAGTGGTGTGATCATGGCTCACTGCGGCCCTGACCTCCTGGGTTCAAGCAACTCTTCCTCCTCAGCCTCCTGAGTAGTTAGGACTAAAGGTGCCACCACCACCCCTGCCTAATTAAAAATAAAATCTTTTTGTAGAGATGGGGTCTCGCTATGTTGCCCAGGCTTGGCTTGAACTCCAGGGCTCAAGTGATCCTCCTGCCTTCGCCTCTCAAAGGGCTGGGATTACAGGCATCGGCTGCTGTGCCTGGCTAACCTCAGCACTATTGACATCTTGGGCTGGATAATTCTTTGTTGTTGGGCTGTTCCATGTATCACAAGATGTTTAGCAGCATCTGTGGCCTTTACCCACTAGATGCCAGTAGCACCTCCCATGGATGTGACAACCAAGAATACATACATGTACATCTAAATGTATATGTACATATGTGTATACGTATATGTATCTCGCAGTGCTGAGGTTATGAAACAAGAAGGCTGCTTCCGTTCAGAGAGGCAAAAGGTGGCCATCAAGCCTTGTACCACATGCCTTTGGAATTTTTAATGACATCCTGAAAAGTGATCCCTATTGGGGAAACTGAGGCAACATTAAACATATCTATTCTCAGACCATTCTATAGATCTATGGAGTGATTGGAGTGATGGCCACCCTTCTTTATAGGGCTGACCCTGCAGATGTCCTAAACACACCAACTCTGACCACTGTTGCACACAAGTCCAAACCTGGACACTGCCCACCAGCCTGGACATAGGGCTTCCTCTGCACCATACAGGTGGGAGGACTTGTGCAATGGATGACTGAGGGAAAGACAGCTTGTTAGATACTGTACAGTGAGGTGTAAGGCTGTCACTATGACAAGTGTAGGAATAGGAACGTCTCAGCACTGCCTCAGGTAAAATGGCACTGAGGAGCTTGCTGAGTAGCTGCACAAATAGAATCATGTTGCATATGGAAACCAAAGACAGGACCAACAGGCAGCAGGTGGGGAGACAGCAGAACGAGTATTAGAGGAGGAGTCAGAGTTTGCCTTCTTAATTTTTTTTTCTTTGCCACTTAATAGCAGCCTGCAAATCACTCTGTCTAACCCACCTGACACCTCAATTTCCACTCTATAAAGCAATAAAACGTACTCTGCTACCTCTCAGGGTATTGTAAAAATCAAATAGGCAACATATGTGAATGAAAAACTGAAGCACTGAATGTGGCAGGTGTTATCGTTCAGAGTAAGGCCTAATGTAGTGTTAAGAGGCCAAGAAACAAAAAGTCAAGATGCAGTGCATGGTGCAAGCGATGGGTAATAGTAATAGTGACTGATGTGCTGAATGCCTATGTTCCTGGAGAACTGCACGCGTTATTGATAATCTTGACAACTCCGGAAACTGGTATTTTTATTCCCATTTGCCAATCAAGTTAAGTGATGTGTTCAAGGAAGGAATTAAACTCAGTCCTGCTTATTTCTAGAGATTGTGCTTGCTTCACTATCTCACGTGCCTCCCCCAAATTCTTTGCACATTTATAGGCACTAAGTATGGAGAATTAAAAAGATGACTCTTATTTTTATGCTTTCGATTCTTCGTCACTTCATCCTCAGCCCTGTTCTTCCTTACCTTAGAAATGTATGTAGGCTTTGACCTAGCAAATCTGTTGTTAAAACGCTGTCAGGAGACGGGCATTCCCGCTTGCTTGCATACTGAGTTCTGACCAGGCAGGATTTGGGCATCCTTGTCATGGCCCTCGGGACAGCATGACAGACCACTTGTGTACAGGCTTTCCTTCAATGCCCGTAGAAACCCACAGCAGCTGCAACAAGGCTAGGATGAGGATGTGTGTGCATGGAGAGGATGAGGTATTTAATTCCTGAATTCATTTGCTGTTGTTGCTGTAACAAATTGCCACAAATATATGGTGGCTTAAAACTACATAAATTTATTATTTTACAGCCTGCAGGTCCAAAGTCTGACACAGGTCTGACTGGGCTGACATCAAGGTGTCAGCAGGGCTCTTGCCTGCTGAAAGGTGGTTTCCGTGCCTGTTTCACCTTCTAGAGACTGTCCACATCCCTTGGCTCCTGAACCCCTTGCTCTGTCTTTACAGTCAGAAACTCTCTGAACCATTCACATCACATTTCTCTCTGACTGACTACAGCTGGACAGGTCTTTTCACTTTCAAGGATTCATGTGCCTAGATTGGGCCACCTGGACAATCCAGGCAAATCTCCCATCTCAAGGTCCTTAACCTCAATCACATTTGCAAAGTCCTTGTTGCCATGTAAGGTAATGTATTCACAAATTCTGGGTATTAGGATATGAAGATTTTTGGGAGGCATGTTTCTGTCTATCACAATCCCCATTCTGATCGCAAGAACAGCAGGCACAAACAGGTTTGGGAACAAACACAAGTGACTCTTGGTAAACATGGAATTCACTTATCGGGGAAACAGAAGTGTATAGAGGTACCAGGAGTGACTGACTAGCTGACATACTGTGACTGTTCAGTATGCATGGTGCATCTGTTGGTTTGTTTTATAGAGAGAATAGACAGAGATGATTAATCTGATAAAATGATTAAATGGGGGCCAATACATAAATAGAATTTATACTGCCATTTGGTAGGGCATATTTGGGAAGCTGAGTTTGACAGTGTTGCAAGGAATTTGAGTTCTGCTGTTTTAGCCCCATAGAGTTAAAACAATGGCAAGCAATCTCTTAACCCCATCTAATAGTGGAGGGAGACCATCTCCTGGCCTCCCGGACTAGGCACCCATTGATTTTGTCTGAGGTTAGTAACAGCTTGTGGGCAGCTGAATAGTTATTGAAGGTAAGTGATAGGAGGATAGGGAGGGACAGAAATCAATAGATCTTAAACGTTTTTAACTTGGCTTGATAATTTCTACTCTATGAAGATGCCTTTTCCTCTCGGTCCAATCAGAGATTTTAACATCCTTCTTAGTTCCAACTGTACGGTATATGCATGACCTCATTTGCAGCTCTTAGAACACGAGGTTGTAATTATTTGATTTTTATCCTCAGATTGGGAGGATCTTCAAAGGCAAGGCCTGTATCTAATTTACTGTTGCATTTTGAGGCCTAGTTTAGTATCTGTTAGAGTAAGGACATGCAAAGATTTGAAGGAATAATTGAGGATGTCACCTTTCACATCCCCTTCTTCCAGAAATTGCTATTCAGGAGAATTTGCACCCAAGTTTGTCAGCCAGGATCATACACAGGCCTCCTAAAGGAGCAGAGGTCCCACTTTAGTGTCCCGTGGAGAAATGAAAATCGTGTGTGGCAATGACGGTTTAAATTAATACCAGGCTTTTTATTGTTGATGGGGGAAAACGTTGACTTCCAGGATTATTTCTGCAGGGGATTGTAGGATTCTCTTGTGCTGGCTGGTTTTCATTTTCTCTTTCATTGGCTTGAAAACAGGTACAAGTTGATTGGTTCAGCAGAAACTAGGAGAGATAACAGCTCTACAAGCAGCGAGCAGGATTACTGTGTGATGATGCTGTTGGGTAATCCTTTCAGACATGGGATTGCTATTTGTAGTGATTGCCTGTGATCAGATAAGCCAGTGAAACACCTGATGGCTCCTTTCTTTTCAAATATATTTAATGAAATAGACATGAGGTCTTAGTCTATTTGGACTGCTAAAACAAAAATACAATAAAAGACAGTGTGGTTTATAAACAGAAGAAATCATTTCTCACAGTTTTGGAGGATGGGAAATCCAAGATCTTGGTGCCAGCAAATTCAGTGCCTGGTGAGCCCCCGTTTCTGCTGCATAGACAGCGATCTTCTTGCTCTGTTTCACATGTCTGATGGGGCAAGGGAGCTCTTTGGGGTCTCCTTTATAAAGGCAATAATCTATTCACCAGAGTTCCACCTTCATGACCTAACCACTTCTCAAGGACCCAATTTCCAAATGCCATCACACTGGGGCTTAGGTTTCCACATATGACTTTTGGGGGGACACAGATATTCAGCCTATAGCGTACGACATCATATAAATAGGCTAAAACAGTTTCTTTACAATGTGTGTTTACTGTCTTTTGTTGGTTATTCCAGGGTCATTGTTTCTGCCAGATTATTTTACTGATGGTGCAAACTAACCCAACCTATTGTTCACAGAGCTGAGTGGACGATAGATGTGGTGTACATGGACGGTGACTTTGTCACAATTGCAGGTTTGTTATTAGATCTCAGTGATTCTCTTACCCCCCGCCCCTTTTTTTTTAATTGTTATACTTTAAGTTCTGGGATACATGTGCAGAACATGCAGGTTTGTTACATAGGTATACACGTACCATGGTAGTTTGCTGAACCCATCAATCTGTCACCCACATTAGGTATTTCTTCTAATGCTATTCCTCCCCTTACCCCCCACACCGCCGACAGGCCCTAGTGTGTGATGTTCCCCTCCCTGTGTCCATGTGTTCTCATTGTTCAACTCCCACTTATGAGTGAGAACACGCGGTGTTTGGTTTTCTGTTCTTGTGTTAGTTTGCTGAGAATGATGGTTTCCAGTTTCATGTCCTGCAAAGGACATGAACTCATTCTATCTTATGGCTGCATAGTATTCCATGTTGTATGTGTACCACATTTTCTTTATCCAGTCTATCACTGATGGGCATTTAAGTTGGTTCCAAGTCTTTGCTATTGTGAATAGTGCTGCAATAAACAAACATGTGCATGAGTCTTTATAGTAGAATGATTTAGAATCCTTTGGGTATATACCCAGTAATGGGATCGCTGGGCCAAATGGTATTTCTGGTTCTAGATCCTTGAGGAATCACCACACTGTCTTCCATAATTGTTGAACTAATTTACACTCCCACCAACAGTGTAAAAGCATTCCAATTTCTCCACATTCTCTCCAGCGTCTGTTGTTTCCTGTTTTTTTTTTTTTGAGACAGAGTCTTGCTCTGTCACCCAGGTTGGAGTGCAGTGGCACAATCTCAGCTCACTGCAACCTCTGCCTACTGGGTTCAAGTGATTCTCCTGTCTCAGCCTCCTGAGTAGCTGGGATTACAGGCACGTACCACCACACCTGGCTAATTTTTGTATTTTTAGTAGAGATGAGGTTTCACCGTGTTGGTCAGGCTGGTCTAGAACTCCTGACCTCATGATCCACCCACCTCAGCCTCCTAAAGTGCTGGGATTACAGGCATGAGCCACTGTGCCCGGCCTGTTTCCTGACATTTTAATGATCGCCATTCTAACTGGCATGAGATGGTATCCCATTGTGGTTGTGATTTGCATTTCTCTAAAGACCAGTGAAGGTAATTTTTTTTTTTTTTTTCCATATGTCTGTTGGCCTCATAAATGTCATCTTTTGAGAAGTGTCTATTAATGTCCTTTGCCCGCTTTTTGATGGGGTTGTTTTTTTTCTTGTAAATTTGTTTAAGTTCCTTGTAGATTCTGGATATTAGCCCTTTGTTAGATGGATAATTCCAAAAATTTTCTCCCATTTTGTAGGTTTCCTGTTCATTCTGATAGTTTCTTTTGCTGTGCAGAAGTTCTTTAGTTTAATTAGACCCCATTTGTCAATTTTGGCCTTAGTTGCCATTGCTTTTGTTGTTTTAGTCATGTTTTTGCCCATGCAAAGGGATATGTCCTGAATGGTATTGCCTAGGTTTTCTTCAAGGGTTGTCATGGTTTTAGGTCTTACGTTCAAGTCTTTAATCCATCTTGAGTTAATTTTTGTATAAGGTGCTGGGAAGGGGTCCAGTTTCTGTTTTCTGCATATGGCTAGCCAGTTTTCCCAACAGCATTTATTAAACAGGGAATCCTTTCCCCATTGCTTGTTTTTGTCAGGTTTGTCGAAGATCGGATGGTTGTAGTAGATGTGTGGCGTTATTTCTGGGGCCTCTGTTCTGTTCCATTGGTCTATATATCTGTTTTGGTACCAGTACTATGCTGTTTTGGTTACTGTAGCCTTGTAGTATAGTTTGAGGTCAGGTAGCATGATGCCTCCAGCTTTGTTCTTTTTGCTTTCCATTGTCTTGGCTGTATGGGCTCTTTTTTGGTTCCATATGAAATTTAGTTTTTTCTAATTCTGCGAAGAAAGTCAATGGTAGCTAGATGGGGATATGATTGAATTTATAAGTTACTTTGGGCAGTATGGTCATTTTCACAATATTGATTCTTCCCATCCATGAGCATGGTATGGTTTTCCATTTGTTTGTGTCCTCTCTTATTTCCTTGAGCAGTGGTTTGTAGTTCTCCTTGAAGAGGTCCTTCACATCCCTTGTAAGTGGGATTCCTAGGTATTTTATTCTCTTTGCAGCGATTGTGAATGGGAGTTCACTCATGATTTGGCTCTCTGTTTGCCTATTATTGGTGTATAGGAATGTTTGTGATTTTTGCACATTGATTTTGTATCCTGAGACTTTGCTGAAGTTGCTTGTCAGCTTAAGGAGATTTTGGGCTGAGATGATGGGGTTTTCTAAATACACAATCGTGTCATCTGCAAACAGGGACAATTTGACTTCCTCTTTTCCTAATTGAATACCCTTTATTGATTTTTCTTATCTGATTGCCCTGGCCAGAACTTCCAATACTATGTTGAATAGGAGTGGTGAGAGAAGGTATACTTGTCTTGTGCTGGTTTTCAAAGGGAATGCTTCCAGTTTTTGTCCATTCAGTATGATATTGGCTGTGGATTTGTCATAAATAGCTCTTATTATTTTGAGATACATTCCATCAATACCTAGTTTATTGAGAGTTTTTAGCATGAAGGGGTGTTGAATTTTATCAAAGGTCTTTTTTACATCTATGGAGACAATCATGTGGTTTTTGTCATTGGTTCTGTTTATGTGATGGATTTCGTTTATTGATTTGCATATGTTGAACCATCCTTGCATCCCAGGGATGAAGCCAACTTGATCATGGTGGATAAGCTTTTTGGTGTCCTGCTGGATTTGGTTTGCCAGTATTTTATTGAGCACTTTTGTGCTGATGTTCATCAGGGATATTGGTCTAAAATTTTCTTTTTTTGTTGTGTCTCTGCCAGGTTTTAGTATCAGGATGATGCTGGCCTCATCAAATGAGTTAGGGAGGAGTCCCTCTTTTTCTATTGTTTGGAATAGTTTCAGAAGGAATGGTACCAGCTCCTCTTTATAGCTCTGATAGAATTCGGCTGTGAATCTGTCCAGTCCTGGGCTTTTTCTGGTTGGTAGACTGTTAATTACTACCTCGATTTCAGAATTTGTTATTAAATTGTTAAATTTCAGAATTTGGTCTTTTCAGGGATTTGACTTCTTCCTTGTTTCATCTTGGGAGGGTGTATGTATGTGTCCAGAAATTTATTCACTTCTTCTAGATTTTCTAGTTTATTTGCATAGAGGTGTTTATAGTACTCTCTGATGGTAGTTTGTATTTCTGTGGGATTGGTGGTGATATCCCATTTATCATTTTATATTGTGTCTGTTTGATTCTTCTCTTTTTTCTTCTTTATTAGTTTAGTTAGCACTTCATCTGTTTTGTTAATCTTCAAAAAACCAGCTCCTGGATTCATTGATTTTTTTTTTTTTGGTAGGGTTTTTCATGCCTCTAACTCCTTCAGTTCTGCTCTGATCTTAGTTATTTCTTGTCTTCTGCTAGCTTTTTAATTTGTTTGCTCTTGCTTCTCTAGTTCTTTTAATTGTGATGTTAGGGTGTTGATTTTAGATCTTTCCTGCTTTCTCCTGTGGGTATTTAGTGCCATAAATTTCCCACAGCATTAGCTGTGTCCCAGAGATTCTAGCATGTTGTGTCTTTGTTCTTATTGGTTTCAAAGAACTTATTAATTTCTACCTTAACTTCGTTACGTACCCAGTAGTCATTCAGGATCAGGTTGTTCAGTTTCCATGTAGTTGTGTGATTTTAAGTGAGTTTCTTAATTTTGAGTTCTAATTTGATTGCACTCTGGTCTGAGAGGCTGTTATGATTTCCATTTTGTTTGCATTGGTGAGGAGTGTTTTACTTCCAATTATGTGGTCAATTTTAGAATACATGCGATGTGGTGCTGAGAAGAATGTATATTCTGTTGATTTGGGGTGGAGAGTTCTGTAGATGTCTATTAGGTCTGCTTGGTGCAGAGCTGAGTTCAAGTCCTGAATATTCTTGTTAATTTTCTGTCTTGATCTGTCTAATATTGACAGTGGGGTGTTAAAGTCTCCCACTATTATTGTGTGGGAGTCTAAGTCTCTTAGTAGGTCTCTGAGAACTTGCTTTATGAATCTGGGTGCTCCTGTATTGGGTGCATATATATTTAGGATAGTTAGGTTTTCTTGTTGTATTGATCTCTTTACCATTATGTAACGCCCTTCTTTGTCTTTTTGGATCTTTGTTGGCTAAAAGTGTGTTTTATCAGAGACTAGGACTGCAACCCCTGCTCTATTTTGCTTTCCATGTGCTTGGTAAATCCTCCATCCCTTTATTTTGAGCCTATGTGTGTCTTTGCATGTGAGATGGGTCTCCTGAATACAACACACTGATGGGTCTTGACTTTTATCCAGTTAGCCAGTCTGTGTCTTTCAATTGGGGCATTTAGCCTGTTTACATTTAAGGTTAATATTGTTATGTGTGAATTTGATCCTGTCATTATGCCCATTAGTTGATGCAGTTTCTTCATAATGTTGATGGTCTTTACAATTTGGCATGTCTTTGCAGTGGCTGGTACTGGTTTTTCCTTTCCTTATTTACCACTTCCTTCAGGAGCTCTTGTAAGGAGGGCCTGGTGGTGACAAAATTCCTCAGCATTTGCTTCTCTGTAAAGGATTTTATTTCTTCTTTGCTTATGAAACTTAGTTTTGCTGGCTATGAAATTCTGGGTTAAATTGTTTTCTTTAAGAATGTTGAATATTTGCCCATACTGTCTTCTGGCTTGTAGAGTTTCTGCAGAGAGATCTGCTGTTTGTCTTATGGGCTTCCCTTTGTGGGTAACCTGACCTTTCTCTCTGGCTACCCTTAACATTTTTTCCTTCATTTCAACTTTGGAGAATCTGATGATTATGTGTCTTGGGGTTGCTCTTCTTGAGGAGTATATTTGTGGTGTTCTCTGTATTTCCTGAAATTGAATATTCGTCTGTCTTGCTAGGTTGGGGAAGTTCTCTGGGATAATATCCTAAAGGATGTTTTCCAAATTGGTTTCATTCTCTCTGTCACTTTCAGGTACATCAATTAAATGTAGGTTTTGTTCTTTTCACATAGTCCCATATTTATTGTAAGCTTCATTTGTTCCTTTGCATTTTTTTCTCTAATCTTGTCTTCACACTTTATTTCATTAAGTTGATCTTCAGTCTCTGATATCCTTTTCTTCTGCTTGATCGATTCGGCTGTTGATACTTGTGTATGCTTTACAAAGTTCTTGTGCTCTGTTTTTCAGCTCTATCAGGTCATTTATGTTCTTCTCTAAACTAGTTATTCTACTTAGCAGTTCCTGTAACCTTTTATCAAGGTTCTTAGCTTGCTTGCATTGGGTTAGAACATGCTCCTTTAGCTCGGAGGAGTTTGTTATTACCTACCTTCTGAAGCCTACTTCTGTCAATTCGTCAAACTCACTCTCCATCCAGTTTTGTCCCCTTGCTGGCAAGGAGTTGTGATCCTTTGGAGGAGAAGAGGTGTTCTGGTTTTTGGAGTTTTCCACCTTATTGCACTGGTTTTTCCTCATCTTCCTGGATTTATCTACCTTTGATCTTTGATGCTGATGACCTTTGGTTGGGGTTTTTGCATGGGCCTCCTTTTTGTTGAGGTTATTGCTTTCTGTTTGTTTTCCTTCTAACAATCAGGACTCTCTTCTGCAGGTCTGCTGGAGTTTGCTGGAGGTCCACTCCAGACCCCGTTTGCCTGAGTATTACCAGCGTAGGCTGCAGAACAGTAAGGATTGCTGCCTGTTCCTTCCTCTGGAACCTTTGTCCCAGAGGGGCACCTGCCAGGATGCCAGCTGGAGCTCTCCTCTTTGAGGTGTCTGTTGACCCTTGCTGGGAGCTGTCTCCCAGTCAGGGGGCATGGGGGTCAGAGACCCACTTGAGGGGGCAGTCTGCCCCTTAGCAGAGTTCGAGTGCTGTGCTGGGAAATCTGCTGCTGTCTTCAGAGCTGGCACGCAGGAATGTTTAAGTCTGCTGAAGCTGTGCTCATAGCCATCCTCTCCCTGAGGTGCTCTGTCCCAGGGAGATGGGAGCTTTGTCTATAAGCCCCTGACTGGGACTGCTCCCTTTCTTTCAGAGATGCCCTGCCCAGAGAGGAGGAATCTAGAGAGGCAGTCTAGCTACAGCAGCTTTGCTGCACTGCGGTGGGCTCCGCCTAGTCCAAGCTTCCCTTGGCTTTTTTTGCACTGTGAGGGGAAAACAGCCTACTCAAGCCTCAGTAATGGTGGACGCCCTTCTTCTCACCAAGCTGGCGCGTCCCAGGTTGACTTAAGACTGCTGCGTTGGCACTGAGAATTTCAAGCCAGTGGATCTTAGCTTGCTGGGCTCCGTAGGGGTGGGATCCACTGAGCTAGACCACTTGGCTCCCTGGTTTCAGCCCCCTTTCTAGGGGAGTGAATGGTTCTGTCTTGGCATTCCAAGTGCCACTCAGTTGGAAATGTAGAAATCACCTGTCTTCTGGGTTGGTCTCGCTGGGAGCTGCAGACTGGAGCTGTTCCTATTTGGCCATCGGGCCAGCCAGGACCCTCTTACCACTTTTAATGTAAATTTGGTGGAGGTCTAAACTTATTTCGGAAGTCCTTTAGAAATAGTGCAAGTATATTTTGTATGGTCATATTGAGTGTGTCTCTGATAAAACCATAGAAATTACCACAGAACGGTTTTATAACAATTCTTGGCCTCATTGTTGTCCTTAGTTTTTTTAAATACTTCTGTTGGAATGGTTAGTGCCGTCTAACTTTGTCCTTGTAGTAGTTAATATGTATGCATTCACAGAACATTTTGGCTTCATGGTAGTTCAGAGTCAAAATCAGTGAGGAAAGTAAGAAAAATAGCTTTACTTTTGCATTTTTTAAAAAAATCAACATTTATGAGTAAATAAAGTAGAAGAAACCACGATTGCCTCACTGGGATTTGTCTTGATGCTAAACCTGTTAATAATTTGCAAAAGCCTAACCTGGGAGTTACCTGCAGTGGCAAAATCTTACAAAAGGTGAGATGGTTGGTGTGTAATACAGTGTTCTTCTTTGAATTCCTTTTGTTCTGTCAGAATATAGTTCAGCAATGATTAAGAGACTGCAGTAACATAGATTTCTTTCTACAGAATGATAAATAAACATAGATCTGTATTTACCCATCTGTCAACTTGAACTGCATTACAGCAGGTAACTGATCAGATATTCATTTAAGAAAGATAGAGGTGACAAGTTTAAGCATAGATGCAACTACAGCAAATGTAAGTTTGCTTTTTAAGATAAGGAGGCAGCTATCAGGTGCTACTTTTGGGATAGCAGCATGAGGAGACCCATGAACCCACTCCTTAATGAAACAAGCATAACTTCTGAAAACTATAAAAAAAAGCACAATGGTTTAAAGTCTGAAAACTGTCCTAAGGACATACAGCAACTGAAAAAAAACATTTATTTAAAAATTACTTAAAAATAAATCTACTAAAACTTGATAAGAACAGCAAGGTTCTGTGGCATTTTAATCATAACCAGTTTCTTCTTCCTGCTAGCAGGTCAGCTTGACAGAAGCTCTGCTTCAGGTGAACGTGGCCAAGAAGATCAGACTCCCTCTCCCCTCAGCTCCTGATCAAGAGATAGTATTTCACCAAGAGGGGCAGGCTTTCAGAATTGCTTTTTCCTTCAAATCCTGGCTTGAAGAGGTTACATTACTGGTGATGGGAGCCACTAGTAATCTGGTGGTGCAGTGGCTGTGTGTGAGAAGCTCTCTTTCTTCATTCAGCTTCCACTCACAGGGCAGAGGATCTGCTACTCACAGTTCAGAGGATCTACCCCAGGTGTGGCAGGATGAGAATACTGGGACCCCAATAACCCTTACTGCATTTCACTCATAGGGCAGATGCTCCACGCGAGGAGTGGGAAGTCAAGAGACTGGAAACCACCAGTACTTTGGGTAGTGGCTCAGAGATTTTGTGCAAGTGAGAGGTAGTCCATACAAAAATAGAGCTCTGAAACTTCCCCTAAGGGCCTGACTTTACGTAAAACACTACAGGGAAGTTCAGGCTCAAGGTGTTGTCAAAACCAGTGGAAATTTTGGTGGTAAGCAAATGAGAGGAGGCTGGTAGCTCCTCTAAATTAAGAGTAACAAGCTAATCCAAGGACAGCTAGTTTACCAGTAAGAACTGGAGAGAGACAGATAAAGAGTCCTCCTCAGGTGACAACAAATCTCCAAGACCGGTCTGAAAAACTATCACTGTCCAAATTTAATTTAGACTGTGGAGCAATTTATGTCCAAGGACATTGTCAAAAACAATAGAGCCATCAGCTGGTAATTAGTGGATCCTGACAACCAAGTGTGATATGAAATGAGGCAGATATTTTAACAGAAATTAGGTAAAGGAACAGCCAAGGAGAACCCTGCTAAAATCATTGTCATTCCAAAGACTTCATCTCCGTTAGTGAAATAGACTTACTAAAATAGTCTACTCAGGTTACTAAACAAACAAGCAAAACATATAAAAACAAGTACAGACAGGGAAGGATGGGAATCAGTATCTAGAATTGTGACAATATGTTACCAAAAATATCCAATTTTTGACAAAAAAACTATAAGACATGCAGATAAATAGGAAAATGTGTCACCTCCATAGGGCAGGAAAAAAAATCAGGCAACAACAGTTTGTGAGAGGACCCAGCTGTCAGATTTAAAAATAATTTCAAAACTGTCATAAATATGTCCAAAAAACTAAAGGAAAAAGCCATATTTAAAGAGATACAAAAAGATATGGTAATATCTCATCAAATAAAGAATATCAATAATAAGATAGAAATTACAAAAATAACCAAATGAAAATTTTGGAGTTAAAAAGTATAGTAATTGAAAAGAAAAATTCACTAGAGGGGCTCAATGGTAGATTTGAGCTGACAGGAGAATTCGTAAACTTGAAGATAGATTGTTAGAGATTATAGGATTTGAAGAACAGAGAGAAAAAAGAATTAAAAAAAAAATGAAGGGGAATATGGGATACCAGTAATCATACCCATATATGTGTAATGAGAGTACTAAAAGAGGAAAAGAAGCTATGTTTCTATATCTGTTTAATGTAAAGAGATATACATGATATATACATATGCATGTAGAAAGCTAACTTCTGCAGGCTTAATAGTAGACTCTTTGTAGATTTAAATAAATTTGAAGAAATATGGTTAAAAATTCCCCAAACTTGATGAAAATCACCAATCTGCACATTGAAGAAGCTCAACAAACTTCAAGTAGGATGTAGTCAAAGATATCCACACTCATACACATTAAAATAAAAATGCTGAAAGCCAAAGACTGAAGAGAATCTTGATATAAGAGATAACAAGTTTTAGGGAGGATGAGGAAAAAAGGGAGCTGTTGTACTTTTGGTGAAAATGTAAATTGGTACAACCATTATGGAAAACACTATGGAGTGTTTTCAAAAAATTAAAAATAGAACTACCATATGATCTAGCAATCTCACTTCTGCGTATATATTCAAAGAAAATGAAATCAGTATGTTAGAGATATTTGCACTCCCATATTCGGGGAAGCATTATTCACAACAAATAGCCAAGTCTGAGAGGAAAAAACGAAAGTATTTTTTTTCTGTTCTCTCAACAACTATTAACACAGAAAACTTGTGTGACCACAAAATATGTGAAGATTTCTCTCCAGGAGCAAACATGCAATCAATTCTGCAGTGGATAGCAGCTGGGTGTCCTCTAATTCAGCTCCAATACTATTTACTTGGAGATATTTTTACATCCTATGGGTGGAGGGCTCAGACCCACAAGACTGTACCCCACTTCCAATGCCAATCTCGAGCTTCAGCTTGTTTTACCTGTGCATGTGACTGACAGCTGTAAATTGGAGATCCCACGATCTCCTCTTTGGGTTTAGTTAATTTGCTAGTGCAGCTCACATAACTCAGGAAAACACTTGATTTTTTGTTTGTTTTATTTTAAAGAATACTGCAAAGGATACGGATGAAGAAGTGCATAGCATAAGGCATGGGAAGGGGTTTGGAGCTTCTGTGCTCCGAGTGTGCCACTCTCCAGGAACCTCCACATGTTCAGCTCTCTGCAAGCTCTCCAAACCCTTTCTTTTGGGCCTTTTATGGAGATTTCATTGAATAGGCATTATTGACCCTTGGGTAGAAATGCGACTGGACAAGAAAACATGAAAACGCCACCTCAAACACAAGGCCAGCAAAGAATGACCTTGTATTAATAGACTGAAGGAGGAAACTAAGTGTGACCTCTCCAGATGATTCTTGGCCTCTCTGTATATCACTTTTTCTTCCACGGTGTAGCGCAAGACTTTTTCTGAAATGGGAGTCTTAGTACCTACAAATGGACAATGTGAGTCAGATAATTTCTGTATGGCCCACTCCAAGACAGAAAGGTGATGGAAGACAAGAGTATATTTTTAGTTTCTATGGCCTGCCTTGGGGAGAAATAACAAGGGCTATGGTAGCTATAAGCCAGGAACTGTGTACACAAACCAATATACATACATGTCTATACATATACATGTTTGTAATATTTTATAATATATTTATACATATTTATAATATGTACATATTTATATACACACATATATACATAATATATACTTATATAATATATATAATATCACACTAAGTTATGGAGACGGCCTATGTGTCTGTAGATAGATGAATGGATAAAGAAAATGTGATGTATATGTGAATATTCAGCTATAAAAAAGAACTCTGCCATTTGCTACAACAAGAATGAAACTTGAGGGGATTTACGCTATGTGAAATAAGTCAGAAAGAGAAAGACAAACACTGCATAATCTCACATGTGGAATCTAAAAATGTCAATCAATGTAGATTGATGATTGCCAGGGGCTGGGGATGGGGAGTGTGAAGGAAATGAAGAGATGTTGGTCAAAGGGCATACATTTGCATGACTGAATAAGTTCTGGGATCTAATGTACAGTATGGTGACCTTAGTTAACAATACTGTATTGAATACTTGAAATTTGCTAAGAAAGCAGATAAGTTTGTTCCCACCACACACACACACACACACATACACACAAATACACTATAGTAATTGTGTGAGGTGATGAATATATTAATTAGCTTGATTGTGGTAATCATTTCACAGTGTGTGTGCATATCAAATCACATTGTGTACCTTAAATATATACAATTTTGTCCATTAATAAAGTTGGAAGAAAAAATTATGAAAACACTGAGAGAAAAATGATTTATCATATACAATGGAACATCAGTAAGATTAACAGCTTATGTATCATCAGAAGCAATGGAAGCCTGGCCAGGCGCGGTGGCTCACACCTGTAATCCCAGCACTTTGGGAGGCCAAGGCAGGCAGATCACTTGAGGTCAGGAGTTTGAGACCAGCCTGGCCAACATGGCAAAACCTTGTCTAAAATATAAAAATACAAAAATTAGCTGATGTGCCTGTAATCCCAGCTCCTTGGGAGGCTGAGTTTGCAGTGAGCCGACATTGCACAACTGCACTCCAGCCTGGGCAACAGAGCAAGACTGTGTCGCAATCCCCCCAACCCCCCCAAAAAAACCCCAAAAAAAACAGACAAATAAACAAACAAACAAAAAACCAGTGGAAGCCAGAAGCAAGAAGTTGACGTAATTCAGTAATGCTAAAGCACATAAATGAGAGCCTTATAAATCTGGAGCACCAGAAGGGAAGTTCCAGATACGGTCAATTATGTGTTAATACTTCCTAGTCCTGGGTACACTGCAGATGTCTGTAGTCCATCACAGTTCTCTTTCCCTTTCAACCCAGTCTTGGCCTCAGAATAGTCACAAGCAACCATCCAGGAAGCCACTACCAGTCAACCAGAGTATGCATAAGAGATGAAGTACAATATTTACCATTCAGCCTCATTTCACAGGTGAGGAAGTCCAGGACTGGTAGTCACATAGAGTTGGAGGCAGACATAGAAGTAGCACCCAAATCTCCTGACATGACCCCGATCAGATTTTGTTCAGAGTCAGCCAGCATCAGAGGTCCTTTTAAATTTCTCTCTTGGGAGCTTTTAAGTTTAAATAATCAACAAACCTTGCTTGTCCTATTTGATATGAACAAAGAGCTGTAGGACTGGAGCATTCATGCTTGAAATGGAATGATTAGCACTGAGACAGGTCACTATACATATATATATTTTAAAACCCTCACTTACATGTCAGGTTTCTCTGGGATCTCCCTTGGGGTTGAAGTTAGGTTCCTGAATACATACCTCTCAGATTTCCTGTAAGGATGCAGACTTGGCTGAGGTGAGGAAATGGCTTCCTGCCATTCTCCCCCCAACACAGAGGCAGCCTGCTGTCGAGACTAAGCATTACTTGTTCCCCAGAGAATGTTCTAAACTTCCATGGGTAAGGTCTCTCATATGTCTCAAGTTCAGAAGGTAGAGCTAGCCAGACCAATAGATGTCTCGGGTTAGGAACTATAGAACACATGTACTTGTCTTATACTTATTAGGCCTGACAGCTAGGAATTGACAACTGGGTGTCCCTCATGCCTCAGGGTTTTTATTTATGTATTTAGTTAGGATATTTTCTCCAGTTCCTCTCTGAGTTTGAAGAAATGGCTCTGAGAGCCCAGTTGGCTTGGGAAGTCAATTACATATCGAAGAGTCTTTCACCTCTCCCCGAATCTGCTGGGAGATGTCAGTGGTTGAGTTGTATGAATCCCAGCTTCCAAGGAGAATTCAATAGTCTCTTTCTATGGTTCTCACGTATCTCCTCTTCTCATGCAGTTCCCTGCAAGTCAATCCTTGTATCGTAGGAAGGTTTCTCCTTTCACAGGTCTACCCGCTTGGTGGGGTTGGTGTTGGCATTCCGGAAGGCTCAGACTGCAGCTATTTTTTCTGCCTCATTGACATCTGATACCAGGAGCTGCCACCACTGCCTTCTACTCTCCAACCTCCTACCCATCTTACTGATTTTGCTGAGAGACCAGTGAGAACTGCCAGATAATGTCTATCTCCAAAGGTTGCTTTGGAAATGCTTTGTAAGTAGTTGAGTACTACCCCTCATTTACTTTAGCTGAATCCACTCAGTTTTTACAAATGCAATTGTGTGAAATTGTATCAAAATGTAAAAATCTATCTAATCTGCTTGGCTTCTTTTAGATTCCATTCCTGCTTCTTTTCAGACCACAGTGTCCTTCAGGGCAACCCTTGGAATGACTGGCAGTGTTGATCCCAGGAAGGTAGACAGGCACCAGGGACTTCAGATGGAGCTCCAGCCTCCTTGCATTGAGATCTGGTTGCCTCTTCCATAGCCCTGCTGTGTTAGAGGCTAAATTGAACACTGTTTTATGCTCTGCCGACTGTCTTGGGTGATGTAGCCATCCAACATTTACATTTTATTCAGCTTTGCTATGCTGTAACTGCAACATTATTCCATTCAGTGTATCACCTTGGGCTGCCTTTACTTTTTATTTTGCTTATAAATGAAAACATACATTATTTATTACAACTCAGAGTATCATTTCTTCGTTGGCCTTGTGTTTGAGACAGTTGTAGAAATGTAATGTAGGAGCAAGTCTTTGCTTTGTAAGAAATCTCTGAGTGTTTTCACAGTTCAGATAATTCCTGGCCCAACAGATTCCCTTCCGAAATGGCAGGAGAGGTTCAGGATTTAGGGAGACCTTTGTGAATGCTGAAGAAATTAACTGTGCTCAGATGTTCATTGTAGCCCAGGTTCAACATTTCCATAATCAGACTCTGGGCCAACGTAGATGCCAAAGTCAGAGTCTCTTTTGGGTCAGCAGAAATAAACAACAAAAATCTTTCTGATTGTATGAAATAATCAGTGACTGAGATAGAAAAAGTGAGAAAGATGGAAGAGGGGATTTATACGTATACCCCATAACAAACAATTTTTAAAAGATCCCCGTTAGACAGATGTGCTCTCCTCCAAAGCCCTTTCTCAGTCGCTTTGCCCTTGTAGGTTTATTTCTCATTTTCCTTTTCTGAGCAGCATTGGGCTTGTTTTCTTCCACAGCTAATTCCAATGTCCAGTAAAACAAAGTTTCTCCAGTAAACAGACCCCATGCTGCTTCTTTTTTTTATTTTTTTTTATTTTTATTATGCTTTAAATTCTGGGCTACATGTGCAGAATGTGTAGGTTTGTTACATAGGTATACACATGCCATGGTGGTTTGCTGCACCTATCAACCCATCATCTACATTAGGTATTTCCCCTAATGTTATCTCTCCTCTAGCCCCCAACACCCCAATAGGCCCCAGTGTGTGATGTTCCCATTCCTGTGTCCATGTGTTCTCATTGTTCAACTCCCACTTATGAGTGAGAACAACCCCATGCTTCTTAGTAAGAGATTTAGCCAGTATGTTTTGATGATTTAAACGTGCTGTTTGAGGTCTTACTTTCATCCCAGATGATCAAAGCATTTTCTTCCAACACATACTGTACTCTCCCCAAGAGACATTCTGGTGAGCAAAAACCTCTCCATTTTGTGACATTAATAAATAAAGACTGCAGAAGACAGAGGCTATCAAGGCTTGAGATTAATAATAAGACAGGGGTTCTCAGTCTCAATGCTATTGATATTTTGGGCTGGTTAATTTTTTGTTGTGGGGGTGTCTTGTGCATTGTAGTATGTTTAGCATCGTCTCTGGGGTCTACTGACTGGATGCCAGTAGCATCCCCTACTCTTAGGCTGATAACGAAAAATGCCTTCAGACATTGCCAAGATGTCCCCTGGGGAACAAAATTGCCCCTGATTGCAAACCAGTAATAATAATAGGGAATTCTAGTAATTCAGACAGAAAGCATTTTTGAACTGCCGGGGGTTGGTGGTATGGTATCTGATTTCTCTCAATATCCTCAAGGTAGATCATTACGAGTAACTGTATATTGGCATAAAATATTTTTTATAGCTCTATTTATTACCAGGCAACTGATTGGGTTATTTCTGTTATATTTTTCTGATAGGAACCAGCTCCACCGATAGGTAAAGGGAGTGTGGGATCTTCAAAACCTAGTGCTGAGTTTATTAACTTGATACCATGCCGTCTTACTCCTTTTGCTGTGTTGATGGGAAGGGTCAACCACTTGGGTGAGAATGAAGATAATTTTAACATTCAGGCTTATACAGTGTTCGCTGAAGTTATCTTCTTGGGCTGGGGTTTGCAGGCACGTTGTTGGGTGCTCAAAATATGCCAGATACCATGAGAAAGTGGGTGAGTGGGTCTGGTGCCCACAGCCTTGAAGCCATTTATCACCTGCTTTGGTGGTGCTTACAGTTCAGTGTAGGGGTTGGAGAGAGGATGTAAAGGATGGGGTGAAGATCCTGTTTTGTGAGGTCGTTCGTGTACTTTACCAGGGAGAACTTTTTCCTCAGTACTTGATGCTCGTCCTGGGAGGAACTCTGTTGGTTCTGGCTTCTCTGCTGCCCTAAAAGGGACATTACAGTGTGCATGGAATTGGAACATACAAGCTGCCATACTCTTCAGGGCAGCCCCGGGAGTGGTTTTACTTGCAGAATGAGAGGCTCTGGGTTTTAAGTGATCCTAATTTGTGTCTAGTTTTTGCTTTTTTACCTTAAAGTTAATATGCTGCATGTCCTCTTATAAACTAGATTAAGGCCTCTCCAATCTTTTCCTTGTCCTGGTACATGTAGATAGTATTTGTTTGGCACAATATGATACCGAGGTCACTAGTGCCTTGCTCATGACCAGAGGTAGATAGGGTGACACACCAGTCCTGGTTTGCCTGGGACATTTCTGATTTTAAAACTGAAGGTCCCAGGCAAACCAAGAGAGCTGTTTACTCTAGCCAGAGGTGACTGGCCTGAGGGTTGAAAGGATCAATACACTAGCATCCATGTACCTTATTTGTGGCACATCAGTGATTGTTGTGGCACACACTTTGGGACCATAGAGGTCAGGAGCCCCTTTGATCAGAAGGGGAAGAAGTTAGTAAAACGAAAAACAGGGATAAAAATCGTCTTAAGAGCCAGGTACAATGGGCTTACGCTGTAATCCCATCCCTTTGGGAGGCGGAAAGGGAACGATTGCTTGAGTCCAGGGGTTTGAGATGAGCCTAGGCAACATAGTGAGACCCTGTTTCTACAAAAATTTAAAAAAATTAGTAAGGTGTAGTGGTATGTGCCTGTAGTCCCAGATACTTGGGAGGCTGAGGCAGGAGGATCACTTGAGCCCAGGAGCTCAAAGTTACAGTGGGCTGTGATTGCACCACTGTACTCCAACCTGGGTGATAGACAATACTCTGTCTCTTTTTGTTTTTTTTTTTTGAGACAGAGTCTCACTCTGTCGTCCAGGCTGGAGTGCAGTGGTGCAATCTCGGCTCACTGCAAGCTCCGCCTCCCGGGATCATGCCATTCTTCTGCTTCGGCCTCCCGAGTAGCTAGGACTACAGGCACCCGCCACCACAACCAGCTAATTTTTTTGTAGACATGGGGTTTCATTGTATTAGCCAGGATGGTCTTGATCTCCTGACCTCGTGATCCGCCCGCCTCGGCCTCCCAAACTGCTGGGATTACAGGTGTGAGCCACCGCGCCCGGCCAAGACTCTGTCTCTTAAAAAACAAAAAACAAAAACCAACACCAAAAATAAAATTTAAAACAACAAATACAAATAGTCTTTATTCTGTAATCCCCGTGGAATAGCTGGCCTCTGGATTGCCTACCTCTTTTCCTTTGGCTCACAGGGTGGCTCACATGCCCTCCGTGATGCCTATTGCCCTGGTGTCATGGTGGGACAACAAGGATTCTACTGCTGCCGTCTTTTCTGATGACGTGAGCTGACCAGGCCCAACTTTTTGGGATTGCTGCCACCCAATCTCCTTGTTGTTAGCTTGGACACTGGAGTTGGGCCACTAAATATTCATGTTACTCCTTCTACCCTGGCTGTCTTTTCAGTCCAACTCATCAGTGCCTTAAGATAGGAGAGGAAATATTCCTCACCCCAACTCCTTATTTAACAGTTCCCAAACTAAGAGCCTTGCGCTACCTCTTAACTTGTCTGTGTAGTCCTTAGACCTATTACTCTCGTTTGACTTACTCTTTCAGTTTCCTAAAATGCCAATTGTTACTGAATCTGCCAAAAGTGCCTGGTGTTCTGGATTAGAAATAAGAATGATGCCACACAGGGAAATCGTTCAAAAATGTTCCCCTTGCCTGACAGTCATCCAGAAGCCACAAACTGGGTTTGAACTTTTTGATTCTCTCCGTCACTTGGAGTGGGAGCTCACAAGACATGATAATGAAAACCAAGTTGTCTTTGCTAAATTGGAACATCTGGTTGTTTGAACACCCTGCATCTTCTGCATCCAGCTAGAAGCTCTCTCTCTCTTTTTTTTTTTTTATCAGTCTCCTGTTTTTTGTGAGATGGAGATGTTTCTGCACAAACTGTTGCCACTGTTATTGCCATACATCATCAAAATAGACCAGAAAACCTGCTGATATGGCTGTGTGGGTGAAAATGGACACTGTCATCAGCTTTGGAAAAGAACATCTGCAGGGAGAAGCATCTCCTTTAAAATTTTAATGCTCAAGTTAGATTTAGAAGCTAGAAACTCTGCCATGTAGGGGCAAAAATTAAGCAGTTGGTGGTTACAAGTATCATGGCAGAGACCCAAGGAAACCTGTTTAGTGAAGACTGGAGAAGCAGAAGCTTAGACCCAAGTTTGCCTGATGAGTCTGATGAGGCGGATGACTGAGTGTCTTGATCTTGACAAAGATGGAATATGACAGATAGCTACAGGAACATGGCTTGGAAAAATCTTAACATTATTTAATAAAGAGAGGCCACTTTTTAAAGTTCCTTAACAAAATAGGTTTAAAGATAGTATTTTTCTTGTGTAAACACATCTCATTTCTATGTATTATATTAAAGTATCAGATTGAACCAGGTGAAATTGCAGTAATTCAACTGTTTTTCACATACGAAATGGCAATTTCATATGGTTCCTAGGACCCTTCTGGTCTTCCTGAAGAATTAAACTGGTGCTATGGCTGATCTCTGTGTGTTGGAGTCACTGAGGTCCTGCTTTTGTGACTCAGGCAGCCCAGATCTTTGGCCTCTCCTGAATTGGCATGTAATGCCCTCAGACCCTCATTCCCAAAATATTAGCTGTTGCCATAAACTAGAAGACAATAAAACAACAATAATAGAAATATTCATATTTTTAACATGAAGTACCATTGATTCTTCTTCTTTTAAAAACTTTTATTTCAGGTTCAGCGGTACATGTGCCAGCTTGTTATTTAGGTAAACTTGTGTCACTGGGGTTTATTGTAAAGATTATTTCGTCACCCAGGTATTAAGCCTAGTACACAATAGTTATTATTTCTGATCCTTTCCCTCCTGCCACCCTCTACCCTCAAGTAGGCCCCAGTGTCTGCTGTTCCCCTCTTTGTGTCCATGAGTTATCAACATTTAGCTCCCACTTATAAGTGAGAACATGTGGTATTTGTTTTTATTCCTGAGTTAGTTTGTTAAGGATAATGGCCTCCAGTTCCAACTGTGTTCCGCAAAGGACATGATCTTGTTCTTTTTTATGACTGCAGAGTGTTCCATGGTGTATATGTATGACCCTTTCTTTATCCTATCTGCCATTGATGGGCATTAAGGTTGGTACCATGACTTTGCTATTGTGAATGGTGCTGCAATGAACATATGCATGCATGTGTCTTTATGGTAGAATAATTTCTATTCCTCTGGGCATATACCCAGTGATGGGATTGCTGGGCCAAATCATAGTTCTGTTTTTAGCTCTTGGAGGAATCCCTACACTGCTTTCCACAGGGATTGAACTAATTTAAACTCCCACCAACAGTGTATGAATGTTACCTTTTCTCCACAACCTCGCCAACATGTCTTATTTTTTGGCTTTGTAATAATAGCCATTCTGACGAGTGTGAGATGGTAACTCATAGTGGTTTGAGTTGCATTTCTCTAATGATCAGTGATACTGAGCATTGTTTTCATATGATTGTTGACCGCATATATGTCGTTTTTTGAAAAGTATCTGTTCATTTCCTTTGCTCACTTTTTAAAGGGGCTGTTTGTTTTTCTCTTATAAATTTGTTTAAGTTCCTTCTAGAGTCTCTTTTGAGACAGGGTCTCATTCTGTCACCTAGGCTGGAGTGCAGTGGTGTGATCTTGGCTCACTGCATCCTCTGCCTCCTCGGTTCAAGTGATTCTTGTGCCTCAGCCTCCCAAGTAGCTGGGATCACAGACACACCACCATACCCGGCTAATTTTTGTATTTTTTTTAGTACAGATGGAATTTCACCATGTTGGCCAGGCTGGTCTTGAACTCCTGTTCTCAAGTGATCCACCTGCCTCAGCCTCCTGAAATGCTGGGATTACAGGTGTGAGTCACCGCACCTGGCCCTCCTTGTAGAGTCTTGATATTAGGCCTTTGCCATATGCATAGTTTGCAAATATTTTCACCCATTCTGTAGGTTGTCTATTTTTTCTCTTGATAATTTATTTTGCTGTGTAGAAGCTCTTTAATTTAATTAGATTACGTTTGTCAATTTTTGCTTTTGTTGTGATTGCTTTTGGCATCTTCATCATGAACTCTTTGCCAGTTCTTATGTCCAGAATGGTATTTCCTAGGTTACCTTGAGGGTTTTTGTAGTTTTAGATTTTACATTTAAGTCTTTAATGCATCTTGAGTTGATTTTTGTGTATGGTGTAAGGAAGGGGTCCAGTTTTAATTGGCACACGGCTAGCCAGTTATCCCAGCACCATTTATTGAATAGGGAATTCTTTCCCCATTGCTTGTTTTTGTTAGCTTTGTCAAAGATCACATGGTTGTAGGTGTGCAGCCTTATCTCTGGGCTGTCTATTCTGTTCCATTGGTCTTTGTGACTATTTTTAGTACCAGACATTCTTCTAAGCACTTTACCTTTATTAATTTACATTTTAAACCAAATAAAAGCTCTATAGGGATAGATAATTATGTCATTCCTTTTTTTTTTTTTTTTTTTGAGACGGAGTCTCGCTCTGTCACCCATGCTAGAGTGCAGTGACTTGATCTCAGCTCACTGCAAGCTCTGCCTCCCGGGTTCATGCCATTCTCCTGCCTCAGCCTCCCAAGTAACTGGGACTACAGGCACCTGCCACCATGCCTGGTTAATTTGTTGTATTTTTAGTAGAGACAGGGTTTCACCATGTTAGCCAGGATGGCCTGACCTCGGGATCCGCCCCCCTCGGCCTCCCAAATTGCTGGGATTACAAGCGTGAGCCACTGCACCCGGCCAATTATGTCATTATTTACAGACAAGAAAATTGAGGCACATAAAGGATAAGTGACTTGCCTAACACTCCGCAAGTAGTATGTGAGGGAGGCAGGATTTGAACCCTCCAATGTGGCTTGAGAGCCTGAGCTGTCCCTCACTGTAATAAACAGGAAAGCACTATGCTGTCTCTCCATTGCGGGGGACTAGGAAACAGCTCATGGGACCTGACCAAGGCAATGGCACTCGAGACAGAGATAAGGGGACTAATAGGACAGGTATTAAAGAATTAGAACTCATAGGACTTGATCCCAGTTAGATGTGGGGGATGGGGGAGAAAGAGATTTGAGGTCAGTCCTAGGTTCCTGGCTGGTCCTGGTGGGAGGATGTTTGTGTGACTTTGTCATAAGAGGAGGATACAAAAAGAGGCAACTCATGCTGGGTGATGAGCTCAATTTCAAATGTGTGCTGGGTTTAAGCTGTCTGGAGGCCATCAGGTTTGAGGTCTCCCATTACACAGCTGAGTATATAGGTCTAAGCTCAGGAAAGAGGATAGGGCTTAATATGACTACTTAGAAGACGGCAGCATACAGGGAGGAGATGAAGTGGTGAGCATGAATATAATCACCCAGAGAAAGTGAGCCATATGAGAGGAGATTTCCAATATCTGCTTTAGACTGGGTTCCTCAGGGGCAGTCCTAGAGATGAGTATTCATGCAAAAGTGACTTAATTAGCAAGACAAGTAGGGAAGAAGAAAAAGGGCCAGGAAAAGGAAGGAAGTCAAGCAAGGAATGCAATGTTAAGCAAAGTTCCACGGAGGCCGACTTTGCCTCAAGCCCAAGGGGTGCTCTGGAGACAGTGTAGGTCCGGCTTCAGAGATGTCCCATTTGGAGCCAAGGGGCTGGAGTATTTATTCTGTCAAAAAGAAGCCGGAGCAGGTTGTTGGAAGTGTTAAATAAAACAGCAAAGTGATCTGTTGGATTACTGACATCATCATCTGGAATGACAGGACCGAGAGAGTCAACATCTAAGAGCACTCAGAGGCAGGGGAGTTGAGTCAACAAATGAAACTGACAGGGAGCAAGGAGGAAGACGAAAGGAGAAAGCTGCCATAGGGGAGTCAAGAAATAAGAGTTGCCAGAAGAGTGAGATGGCTGGTGGTGTCATACACAGCAGAGAGGTCCAAAATCCTAGCAAGGTCGAGGGCGTACATTGGATTTGATGATGGAGGTCACCAGTGACTTTGTTAGGTAATGCGGAAGTGTTGGGGATGGGGTGTTTGAAGTCTTACTGTGGTGAGTTCAGGAGTGAATTGGCATAAGAAAGTAGAGATTATCTAATTTGCTTAAGAAAGTTGGCAATGATAGGGAAGAGCTATAGGAAGGTAGGTTGAGAGGGTTGTGTGACTGAAGAAGAGGTGTTTTTTTTTTTTTTTCTTTTTTCTTTTTAGCTCTTGAAAGAGGTAAGGGGAAGGAGAACTTGGAGTTGGGATTATGATTTAGGAAATAGTGTTTCTAAAATTTTACTTTGTACAATGATCTTGTAAAAAGTCAATAAATATCAAAAGGAGCAGAATGTTGTAACACGCCATTATTATTAATGAGATTCATTATATAGATCGTTTTACTAAACACGTTTTTCTCAAGATCCTCATTATTTTTTATTTTTTTGAGACAGGGTCTCCTTCTGTTGCCCAGGACAGAGTGCAGTGGTGTGACCACAGCTCACTGCAGCCTCAAACTCCTGGGCTCCAGCAATCCTCCTGCCTCAGTCTCCCTAGTAGCTGGGACTACAGGTGTGCGCCACAACACTCAACTAATATTTTATTTTTATTTTTTGTAGAAACTGGGTCTCCCTATGTTGTCCAGCCTGGTCTCAAACTTCTGGGCCCAAGCGATCCTCCTGCCTTTGCCTCCCAAAGTTCTGGGATTACAGTGTGAGCCCCTATACCCAGCCAAGATCCTTATTTTTATTTGTAAAGGATTTCATATAGACACGAAAGTAAGTGACAGTCTGCAATATTATTTCAATTTGAATCCTTTGTTTTAGAAAATGTAAGCCGATAAAATTAGTAGCCTCTGATGATACAACATCTGCTATTCTACACGTGGAGTTAGGTGCTTTAAATAAATTGTCTAATTTTCTTCATAAACTATGTGTATGTCCCCTTATCATGGCTGGGGAGAAAACTGTCAAAGCTTGCATGCTAGCAAGCCTCAGGAAGCATATTTTAAAAAGTATTTTCATTAGTTAAAAAAATTAAAAAATAAATGCTTATATTAAGAAAAAGGCATAAAACCCAAGCATTCAGGAGTATACACAGTAGAGGTGACCTTTATTAAGTGTTCCAGGCAATTATCAGTCTCTTTCTCTCATGCGTATGTGTATACATATATGTGTGTATATATATATAAAATCTCATTAAAAAGGGTAATCTGGCGGGTGCAGTGGCTCACACCTGTAATCCCAGCACTTTGGGAGGCCAAGGCAGGTGGATCACCTGAGGTGAGGAGTTGGAAACCAGCCTGGCCAACATGGGTGATAGGGTGCAACCCTATCTCTACTAAAAATACAAAAATTAGCCAGGCATGGTGGGGGGTGCCTGTAATCCCAGCTACTCGGGAGGCTGAGGCACAAAAATCGCTTGAACCTGGGAGGAGGAGGTGGTAGTGAGCCGAGATCGCACCACTGCACTCCAGCCTGGGCGACAAAGTGAGACTCCGTCTCAAAGGAAGAAAAAATAAAAAAGAAAAAAATGGTAATCACACTATATATTCAGTTTTGCAATTTGCTTTCCCATTCAATATTCATAATCTGTGTTTTCTTTTGATAATTTATTATTTTGACAGTTTAAAATAATATTACCTATTACTATTTCCTCTAACCATCTGCTTCTGGGTCTTTTTATGTATAGGCCAATCAGCTGGGTCAAGGACCAATTCCTAGAATGATTTTAATAATAAACCATTGCTTTGATAAATGATATTTGTTATTAGCAGAAGCGAGACTTTTGTCCCCTTTTTTGAATGCTGTTTTAAAGACGAGCTTTAGCTATCAGTAACCAAATCTGTCAAACTTGCTGTTCCCTACATTCAAACCATAATGGAGAAGTGGCTGGGAGATGATCTAAAAATAAAACAGCATACATAGAAGTAGTCCCTTGCTTGTGTTTGGAAGGCCATCAATTTTCATAACTTTGTGCCTTTCACTGCTCATAGCTCCCTGGCCTGTGATTTACGCTCTGCCTAGTAGACAAGGTTAGTTAGGGTAGCCAGATGTCCCAGATCTAGGTGTAGATAGTGAGGTTTTACCCATCACTATAACAAAGAACCACTCCATGATTTGCAGAACAATTATTGGGGTCATAAGCTTAGCGATTTTTCTGTAGTGGAATTGGGAGCATGTCCCCCACCCCCCTGCCCAAGTTGATTGGCCTCTGAAATGTCACTTGTTTGGACACTGTTCATAGCCATGAGCTGACACTTCCCCATGGATCACTTTTAACAGATAAAGAACAGCTGATAATCTCTGAACTGTGATTTATCAGTTAATTAGGATTTCAGGAAGAAACGATAAGCATTCAGAATCTTCAGAGCATCATAGTAGTTTACTTATATTTTAGAATTTACAGTCCGTTTCTTTTTTAAAATCTCTTTTACATCGATCTTATTTTCCTCTCCTTCCACTTAAAACCCTGAAAGTAAGCTGATACTCTATTTACTTCTGCTCTCTCGACTCTTGTGTTTTCCTCCTTTCTGTTTTTCCTGTGGTTTTGTGGCCCTGTGTAAATGCTTCCCTGACTTCCTTCCTTCCTTCCTTTCTCTCTCTCTCTTTCTTTTCTTTTCTTTTCTTTTCTTTCTTTCTTTCTTTCTTTCTTTCTTTCTTTCTTTCTTTCTTTCTTTCTTTCTTTCTTTCTTTCTTTCTTTCCTTTTTCCTTCCTTCCTTCCTTCCTTCCTTCCTTCCTTCCTTCCTTCNTTCCTTCCTCCCTCCCTCCCTCCCTCCCTCCCTTCCCTCCCTTCCTTCCCTCCTTCCTTCCCTCGTCTCTCTCTCTCTCTCTCTCTCTCTCTCTTTCTTTCTTTCCTCTAAAACCCCAGTTCTGGGAAGATGTTCTACCTCTTGATGGTTTACCAGAAAAGAACATTTAAGACTTTTCTCAATCCGATGTCAGAGGAGGAAGAAAGGAACAGGTTTTTCCCTGGGGTTTTTGGCAGAGTCTGACACATCTCCTAAAGCCGGGGGACCTTGGCCGGGGGAGAGGTACGTATTCCTTTACTTGGTGTGCCATTCTCAGCCTGTAACTTGATTTGGTCTTCTGTCACTTCCTCTTGTGTTCATTTTTTTAGGTCTTGAAGGTAGGTGGTTGAGAGCACCATCAATTTAGACATATAGCGGCTTACATTTCTTTTTAAAGTCAACAAGAAAGATTTGGAAGTGAAAACCAGCTACCCTTCATAAATATTTTAGTAGCAGTTTTTCCCTATAGTTCTCAGAAGCTGGGAGACTGCCAATGAGAATGTTGTAGGCTGGAATGGAGCTGGTAAGTTGAGTCTAACCCATGGGAGGTGGCCTGTGATTGGGACACACCCTTGTTGTCCCATATCCTCATGACATTTATTGAGTAGGAGTCATCTTTGCCTGCCACTGCATGAAAACTCTGGCCGACCCATGACTCTTTGGTTAGTCTGAGGAAATAACAATGTCACAGTTGCTTTAAGTTGCAAACAATCTCAATTCAGCAGTTAGAGTGCTTAGTGGTAGGGAATAAATAACAACTCTGACAATTTAAAATGTAAAAATAGGTCAGGTGCGGTGGTGGTTCACCCCTGTAATCCTAGTGCTGTGGGAGGCTGAGGCACTAGAGTTCACTCTTGAGGCCAAGAGTTCAAAACCAGCCTGGGCACATAGACCCCATCTCTACAAAAAATTAAAAATAAAAAATAGCCAGTCATGATGGTGTACTCCTGTAGTCCTAGATGCTATGGAGGCTGAGGGGGAGGAACATTTGAAACCAGGAGTTTGAGGCTGCAGTGGGCTATGATTGTGCCACTGCACTGCAGCCTGGGTGACAGAGAAAGACCTTGTCTCCTTAAATAAATAAAATAATTTGAACTACTGGAAATACATGCTTATGATGATATGACATTTTCTCTCCCCACCTTCCGTGCTGGCTACTTGCAAGGGGAAATGGAGACACAGCTCTTCACTTTTCTTCTGCTTTGCATTACTCCCTAACCTCAGCTTTATAAGCAAAGTTTCTGGTCCCTCCTGGATGGGATCTGGAAGTTGGGTGGTGAGAGGATTAGAGGGAAGAGACTCAGGAAATGTTGTCATCTCAGGTGGAGCTCTTGGGTGGCAGGTGTTTAACTTGTAGGTTATTCAAAGGCACCTGTCACCGGACTCAGCCTGTCTTTGTCTTCAGCCCCCTGGACCCTGCCAACACAACTCTAGTAGGAGGGCACATGAGCCTGCTTTCCACAGCCCCCAAGAAGCCACTGTGTCTGCACAGTCTCTGCCTGCACAGTTTCCTTCATCACTCTGTGGCCTTGTCAGCCATGACCCACAATGGGGCTATCTGGGGTTTCCCTCATCCACAGATGACCCCTGGCTCATGAGAAACAGTCATTTATTTTTTGTGCAAATTTCACTGGCAAAGAAACATAACTCATTAGACTTCCCTGGCAGGAGTCAGACCTCTCTTATTCTGCTGGGCACCAGCAGGTGACACAAGGCAGCTCTTCAAGTGGCCCTGTTAAGCATGCTTTAACAGGCTTGGGGGTGGCTAGCCAGTAACACCCCCTCTCCCCAGGTGGAGGGAAGGGTTTCATAGAACCATTTGCTGAGGAAAATTGTCTTCATCAAATCTTTACTTTTGATCCTTCCTATATTTTTATATTCTCCTTGTGGGTTTTAGAACTTTCAATTGTCTTTCTTCCATTTTCCTTAAAAAATCTGCCTTTTGGTGTGACCTTCTCTTTGGCATTTAGCATGTGTTGCATTTTGGTGCTTCTTTAGAAATGTAAATGTTAAACTCTGATTACAAATATCTTGGGAAAGGCTGGGGATTGTAAATGGACCGGTTCCCAAAGTTTTTGCTTGTTAGACTAATTGCATTAATTAATGTCAAATATGTAAGTATTCCCGGATGACTGGATGTTTTGAAGTGTACACTGGCATACTCTAACTTTTGTAATGGAGAAGATGAAAAACAAAACAAATGAATAAACTGAACAACAAACACCCGGCTTCCAAATTGTGAATGATGCTTAGCTTTGTGGATAGTGCCTTTTGCTCCTAAGACTCACTAAAAACGTTCCTTTTCGAAGAAATCTATCTCTTGCTCCTAGAGAGATGAAATAGTTGTAGTCTGATTAAGAATATGGTTTTGCCACAACCATCTCATGCCAGTCAGAATGGCAATTATTAAAAAGTCAAGAAACAACAGATGCTGGTGAGGTTGTGGAGAAAAAGGAATACTTATACACTGTTGGTGGGAGTGTAAATTAGTTCACCCATTGTGGGGAATGGGAAGACAGTGTGGCAATTTCCTCAAAGATCTAGAAGCAGAAATATCATTTGACCGAGCAATCTCCTTACTGGGTATATATCCAAAGGAATATAAATCATTCTATTGTAAAGACACATGCACGTGTATGTTCACTGCAGCACTATTCACAACTGCAAAGACATGGAATCAACCCAAATGCCCATCAATAACAGATTGGATAAAGAAAATGTGGTACATATACACCATGGAATACTATGCAACCACATAAAGGAATGACATCATGTTCTTTGCAGGGACATGGATGGAGTTGGAAGCTGTTATCCTCAGCAAACTAACGCAGGAACAGAAAACCAAGCACCACATATTCTCACTTATAAATGGGAGCTGAATGATGAGAACACATGGACATAGTGAGGGGGAACAACACACACTGGGGCCTGTTGTGTGGGTGGTGGGCAGGGAAAGCATCAAGAAGAACAGCTAATGGATGCTGGGCTTAATACTTGGGTGATGAGTTGATCTGTGCATCAAACCACCATGGCACATGTTTACCTGTGTAACAAACCTGCACATCCTGCACATGTACCCCTGAACTTAAAAGCCGAAGAAAAAAAATTTACTTAAAATAATCCCTTTTTTCTGGATATGGTTTTGGTGTTAGATTTGGGATTAAGTGACTAACTGGCAGAAGGTTTCCCTGTTTAAGGTTCAGTTTCTCGTCTGTTAAATAGAAATAACCCATAGAGTTAGAATTGTGATTAAATGAGTTCACGAGGGAGAATAGCTAAGTAGAGTGTCTGGCAGGTATTATTCACTCAATAAATGCTTGCTGTGTGGCCACTCTTTGTGTTCTAAGCCCAAATCTCTTCTACTGTGGTAAGTATTTCTTAGACTGTCTCATTTCTGGTCCTCCCTTCCTTCTGGGTCCATGGCATCATTCGTTTGGGAGGATGATTCCTCTTAGGCCTTAATTGGAGCAGGTGGCTGGAAGCTGACTCGATAGGGGCCTGCCCAGATCCATTGGCATCTCTTGTTTCCATGCACTCCAGCCCGACTCCCACCCAGCCAGTCACTTTTTGCCTGAGGATTTCTGTGGCAGCTGCAGCCTGCTCTGCCTGTGCATGGGGTGAGTCAGTTGTATGAAGGAATTATGTCCTCAGCTAGTGAATACCTCTACCCCTTCACCCCTTGGATGGAATAACTCTGAGGCACTTGTTCTATTGCTGTTTCTCAAAGTTTTCTGGTGGGATAGAGCTCCAGATACCCATAGTGGAATCTGCTTGATAATATACTCTGTATCAGCTTCCTTCTCTGTCCTGTAGTCACAGGTTGGGTTCACCAGGAAGCAGCATGCAGGATGATTATTGGGGCCTTCTTTTGGGATCAACACCTGTGGAAGGGAGGAGAGGCAGCAGGGGGCAGAGGGAAAAAATTGGGCTGTAATGCAGTCCAAATAGAGGCCTCAGCCGACCCCTTGGGGGAGCTCTAGGGCTGGAATGGCTCTTCAGAATGACCCACATTGGGGTGAGAGATGGGTGTTTACAACCCCAATGAGTAGCCATTGGGTGCAGACTGTACCTGGAAGAGGGCCTGATCTTGGGAGAGACAGTTTTCTTCAGCCAAGATAATCTGCAAAAAGGGTCTACAGCTAGGGCTCCTCTGGTGCCACTCCAGCCTTCCTCCCTGAGGGGCCTGGCCATTGCATCATAGCACCTGCCATACCTGGGCTTCTGACTTCTCCACCAGCATTTTTCTGAGGTCATCTTCTAAATACACTTGCCCTTGAGTCACTGTCTCGGCATCTGCTTCTGAGGGAAGCAGCTAAGGCAGGGATTTAACAGCACTACTTGGAGCACTTGCTGTGTGCTCTCTGCTTCTGCCAGGCATAGGAGACAGGGATGTGACCCTGCCCAGGGAATCTGAGAGGACAGAGATAGATCGCTTGGCTGATGGAGACAGCAAAGGGGTTACTGCCTAGCAATTGGCCTGCATCCTGGAGTGTGTTGGGGGTGAGGGAGAGGAGGTATGTGTTTTCCATGGAGCAGAGGTAGGCTGTGGGTGAGAGAGAGTCTGGTGGGCTTGGCTGGGTCCTGTCCAGCTGGCAAAGGGACCCCTAGTGCAAGAAGCTGGGGATGGGCCCCAGGTTCTTGGGAGCTGTTGAAGGAGGCACATACGACTTCTCACTGGAAAAAAGCCAAGAAGATTTTAAAGAGGCCAAATCCAATTCCTTCTACTTTCATTAATTATAGAAAACCTAATTTATTTGCACCATAAAGTAACAGCGTCCAGGGGTTTTTCTGGACCGCTAATCTTTTCACATTCATCACTCCAGCTATTTGCATCTGGCAGCCAGTCTAGGTGCTTATGTGGAGGATTCACTATTCCATTTCAGAGTTATGCTTCCTAATTTTACATTCTCTTTTGATTGAATCCACCATAGAGAATAATAGGATAATCAAAGCTGTGCTACCTCTGGCCATGATTGTACTATTATCCTCAGTCAGGGTACCACAAAATTTCATATTAGTGATTTATGTGTTCTACAGTAGATAACACCAAACAGCATATTTCATAACAATTCCATATTTCTAATTATATGATATTCAACCAAATATTTAGTAGCCTGTTATTTATCTAGTTGGTCAACTTAGGTTAATTGGAGCCCTCAAATGTTCAGTCCTTGTGCACAAGAAGTGTTCAGTCTGGTTGGGACTCTATTTAGTCAAAGTACAAATGTTATGTTTATTTGGAACATCATATGAAAACCAAATTCAGCAATGTCACAGAAAAAACCTTTTTTTTTTTTTTTAAATTAAAACTCTCTTCTCTATCTCCCCAACTTTGGTGTTATTGTTACCTGTGATTTTTCAGAGATTTTTAATTTCCATGTACAGTTCCCCAAATACATCAAAAATCGTAAGAGATTTCAAGGTATCAACTTCAATTTTCCATTGTATTTTTAATGAAATAACAAAATTTTGGTGAGTAGTTAAGGGAACAAATCGAAATGTCTAATTATACCAATATCTGTAATACTAAACAAAAAGGCTAGAAGTGCTTCTGAAACTTGACACAAAAATAACGTAGGGCCTTTAAATTTTATTAATTTTATTTTTTTGTGGAGATGGGGTCTTGTTCTGTCACCCAGGTTAAAGTGCAGTGGCATGATCATAACTCACTAGAGCCTCAAACCCCTGGGCTCAAGCAATCCTCCCACCTCAGCCTCCCCAGTAGCTGGGACTACAGGTACACACCACCACCATGCCAGAAAATTAAAAAAATTTTTTTAGTAGAGATAGGATCTCTCGCTATGTTGCCTAGGCTGATCTCAAACTCCTAGCCCAAGAAATCCCCATATTTTAGCCTCCCAAAGTGCTGGGATTACAAGCATGAGCCACCACGCCTGGCCTGGAGGCCTTGTTAAAATGAGGATTCTTATTCTATAGGTATGGGATGGGGCCTGGGACTCTGCATTTCTAAGGAGCTCCTAGATGATGCTGATGTTGCTGGCTTGTTGAGCATACTATGAATAGCAAGGACCCAGATGACTTTTTTTTTTTTTTTTTTGAGATGGAGTCTCACTCTGTTGCCCAGGCTGGAGTGCAGTGTGTGATCTCTGCTCACTGCTACCTCTGCCTCCCGGGTTCAAGAGGTTCTCTTGCCTCAGCCTCCCGAGTAGCTGGGATTACAGGCACTCACCACCATCCTGGCAATTTTTTTTTTTTTTGTATTTTTAATAGAGATGGGGTTTCACTGTGTTGGCCAGGCTGGTCTGGAACTCCTGACCTCAGGTGATCCATCTGCCTTGGCCTCCCAAAGTGCTGGGATTACAGGCGTGAGCCACCATGCCCGGCCAGGACCCAGAAGACTTTAAAAAACCCTCATGAATTTAAGCAAAATGTTCACTTTAACATTTCTTTATGAGCCAATTTGCATAAAGCTAGGCCAATTACCTAACTGCATCAGGGTTAGGGACTAGCTTTTCCATTAAATCTAAGATGTCATTGATTGTTACATGAGTCATTATTTTATGTGCTGCTAAGAGGGGAAAATGCTGACAAACTGTGATGTATCCTGATTTCAGAAATGTTCAAATAGGAGTTTTAGAACTGAAGGCATATGGTGGCTTCTCTGACTCCTTTCCAGTTTCTACAATGAGGATTTACTCTATCCTAGGTATTTTTTTCTACGAGGTATGTGCTGTCATGATCCCGTTTGACAGAGGCCTGCTGTGGCTCAATTACCTATGTGGCACAGCGGAACCTGAACCCAGGTGCCTGTGACTGAAGAGTCCACACGCTCAGTCTCTGCCCCACAGGAAGGGCTACTGTCCCCAAGAAAACATTCCCCTGTGCTGTCTCCTGTGGTGCTCACTTATGGTGTATGCCCCCGTATTAGTGATCTACAGTAGTATCTGTGCCCGCTGTGTTTATTTCCTGTTTACATACATCTTCTTTGAACCTGGCATCTTGTATTCATCACTCTACTGAAGTGACTGTCTTGAACTCAACAATGACCTTTTTACTGCCAAATGCAGCAATCCTTTCAGTCTGAATTTTTCTTGACCTCGTCTCCATCTGACATGTCCGATCATCCTCTCCTTGAAACTCCTCTCCTGTGTTTCTGAATAGCTTGCTTTTTATGTTTCATGCATTTCTGACTATGAGAAAAATCATACTTCAGTTAACATATTTATCCCCAGCTCTTTCTTTGGTGAATTAGAGGACTCCAGGCAGTTTCCAGATCCTCACTGAATGAAAGCAAGGAATTTGGGGGTGCAATACAAATTACTGCTTTGAAATCATGAGCCTTTCTAGAACCTTTTCTGCTCCCACTCTCTGTGTATTTTTATCATTGAGTTTACAGAGTTTTATTCTAATTATGTTCACTTGTCTTTGTATCCTACTTGAGTGAGATCCTTGTGGGTAGGGACTGTGTTTTATTTATTTTTGTTCCTCCAACCCCTGTCCAATGCCTGGCACATAAACGAATCAACATTGCTGAGGCACAACCACAATCCACTATTTTAGTGGCAAGAGAAATCATTTCCCGACATCTGTATTGTGTTGCAAGGAAATCTCACTTAGGAGGTCTCAAGTCCTAGGAACAGATCAATCAGAAAGGGAGGTGAGGAGTTGATGTCCTTTCTCCCTTTTATATGGAGACTTAACTTGTCTCAGATTGAAATTACTGTTATCATTATTATTATTTTTTTTTTGCAGAAAAATTGGAAGTCCTAATTTCTTCACGTATGGGGGTAAAATGAACTTTGTATAGAGGACAAAGCCTTCTGTTGAAACAAACAACAAACAAGGGCCATCCTATGCCATTTTAAAAAGCAATTCAAGGGTCAAGGACTATAGGGTTAAAGGTACATGCCAAGAAATGATTCTTTAGGAGTTTGAAGAGGTTAATCTCTGAATATCCACTTGTCCTCCTTAAGGAGCTTCTTCCTCTCACCTGATGACATTCATAAACCCATTTCCAGATCAGTCTTAAGGCGATGTGAACCTGGAGAAAATTTGTTTTATTTTTTTTTCTCTTACGGGAGCATAACAGTCTCTTATCACCTGCTGTTTGCTGAGTCACTTTGGTTAGATTTGAGTCAGTTCACTCTCTGCTTCTGAAGCAAGTTGTGTCAAGCCACAGTTGTTGGTAATTTGGCCATGTAACAAAGCCATTTTTAAGAAAAATCAAATTAAACGTTTTCAAAAGAGGAAAATGACATAATTGACCCTGCCATAAATAATTTTACTGATTGATTTTAGAGTCCATTACTTATTTCTTATTTTGTTTATTAGGTTATTTGTGTTCAACTCAAACAGTACTTTTCTGAAGCCACTAATTTATCACTTGTGGCAGAGCTGTGGTTGCGGAATGTTTAAGACAACCGAGGTAGCTGCAGAGGCCATCGAGAGGCAGTGTGGCAGAGAGGCCGATAGAGGGCGCTGGGCTATTTGTGATAAATTTCCAGAGGTCGGAGCAGCCTGTTTACCAGCTTTCAGATTAAAAAAAAAAAAAAAGCAGAACACAGCATTTTAAAAAACCTCACTAATTCTGAGACACAATGGAATAAAAAAAAAAATGGAAATGAAAAAATTCATCAGCTATCTCTTAGCTCTGAATTCTACGCAAAGAAAGTTTTCAACGCTGGTGGTTGATCAGTTACAAAGGGCTTACAGCACCTAAGGTGCATGCACTGCTTTCCTGATACATTTCAGTTTGCCGAGGGGCGATGGTGGAAGTACTTAAATTACCCAAAGGCCGGCTTTGGAAAGTAATATGACTTAACTTTGTAGGAGACTTTGGAATAAAAGAAGTGCTGATGATACAATATCTAGTTTTGAGTGAGCATTTTGTTTCTCCTGCTGGAATTCTGGTTCTTTCTCTCCCTCCCTTCTTCTGTTTCTGACTTTCTGTTTTCCTTCAGAGGTTGAAGTGGGCCTTGTTTCTACAATCTTCTTTGGGGGAACTGAAGACTTACCCTTTAGGGTTAGTTTATGCTCTGCTATTTCTTTCCTTGGTATCCTTGGATACGAGGCTTACCTTTTGTCCCCTGTCTTATTTCCACTCCTCTCTCCGGAGATCTGTTGGAATGGTTAGCGGAAGGCAGGGGAGAGAGGAAGCTGGTGCAGTGGGGATTGACTGAGTTCGGAAGGCATCTTCAGCGGCTTTCTGGTCAAATGGGCTCCTTTCAGCTCCCACACCTGCTTTAGGCATATGGCCAAAATGTATGCTTCTGTATTCTAGCCCTGGAACTCGCTCACTCTTTATTCTCTACACCTCTCTTCAGTAGGTTTCCAGTCCTCTGGTATTTGTTTCAGATTTATCTCTTTGGGTAATGTATCACTGTTACAGCTGGTTGGGTAAGAAGGTGATTTTCACTGCCATGGGTCTAAAGCATCTTGTAAAACAAACAAACAAACAAACAAAAACTTACAGATACATTATCTAAGAAAAGCAAAAACAAGTAATTATGTCAGGACTTGTAAATTTGTTATAGCAATATAAAAGTGCTCTTAAGCAGAGCAGGCTTAAGCTCTTCCTTCTGAATTTATCTGCGCTTGAAAAAAATACACCACACTCACCTGTTTTGAGGCAATTAAAAAATGTCTAAACTCTCATTCAAATTATGACTTCAGTGGATTCTTGGGCTCGAGTTCTTTTAGGATAATAATGTATCTGTGATTTGGAATGGAGTCATATGTGTTAGAACAAGAAGGTTGTAAGAGAACGTATTCATGTGAAACTAGCAGCAGATGTTTGCCGTTCACGCAAGTCAGCCGAAACAGAGGCAGAGAGTATCTGTAAAGGAGAATGTTGTGAAAAGGTGAATGAGGGCTTTGAGGATCCAGCAACAAAAGGAATGAGGATAGGGAAAAGCAAAGAAGAGATATAGAGTAAGATTTGTTTGTTTTCTGGAACCTATCTTAGAGCATATCTACAAAATAATAATAAGAAAAATAATTTATGGAGCATGTGAATAAATATGAAAGGTCAAAAAAAGGTAAAATTACTCCCGTCTCTCAAGGAAGTAAGAAATAGATAAAGGAAACAAATTAGTGTTTTTATTTTATAATTTATTTATTTATTTTTAGAGACAGGGTCTTGCTTCATTGCCCCCGCTGGAGTGCAATAGGGCGATCAGAGCTCACGGCAGCCTTGAACTCCTGAGCTCAAGTGATTTTCCTGCCTCAGCCTCTCCAGTAGCTGGGACTATAGGTGCATGCCATCACACCTGGTCAATTTTTAAATTTTTTGTAGAGACAGGGTCTTGCTATGTTACCCAGGCTGGTTTCAAACTGCTGGCCTCAAGTGATCCTCGTGCCTTGGTCTCATAAAGTAGTGTTAAACTTAGGATTCTACATTTTCTCCATTTCTAAAGCATACCTACACTTTGTTCTGAAAACCTAACATGATTTGACTCTGTAGCTATAAATGCCTTGATAAAGATTGTTTTATAATGGATTTCCAAAGACATCCTTTACTAAACTTCAGAGTGTTATGTGCTATAGGCAGTCAAACTCTTATTTGATCAGGTTGATATCTTTCTCTGTGTATTACATATGATTGAGGTTTGGTATAAGTTCTTAAAATCTGACTTCTTTTATTAGGCCATTCTTGCACTGCTATAAAGAAATACCAGAGACTGCGTAATTCATAAGCAAAGAGGTTTATTTGGCTGATGGTTCTGTAGGCTGTACAGGAAGCATTAGCAGCATCTGCTTCTGCGGAGGCCTCAGGAAGCTTCCAATCATAGCAGAAGGCAAAAGGGAAGGAGGTGCATCACATTGTGAGAATGGAGCGAAAGGGAGTGAGGAAGGAGGTGCCACACACTTTTAAGTGACGACCTTGTGAGAACTCATTATTGCCAAGACAGCACTAAACCATGAGGGATCTGCCCCCATGGCCCAAACACCTCCCATCAGGCCCCACCTCCAGCAATGGGGATTATAATTCAACATGAGATTTGGGTGGGGACATACATTGAAACTATATCATTCCAACCCTGGCTTCTCTCAAATTTCATGTCCTTCTCACATTGAAAAATACAATCATGCCTTCCCAATAGTCCCCCAAAGTCTTAACTCATTTCAGCATTAACTCAAAAGTCCCAAGTCCTAAGGCCATGTCCAGAGTCTTATCTGGAGATGAGTTCCTTCCACCTATGAGCCTGTAAAATAAAAAACAAGTTAGTTATTTCCAAGAAACAATGGGATTATAGGCATTAGGTAAACACTCCCATTCCAAAAGGGAGAAACTGGCCAAAAGAAAGGAGTTACAGGCCCTACACAAGTTTGAAACCCAGCAGGGCAGTTGTTATATCTTAAAGCTCCAAGATAATCTTTAACTCTGTGTCCTACATCCTGGGCACACTGATTCAAACCCATCCTGGACTCCCAAGGCCTTGTGCAGCTCTACCCATGTGGCTTTGCATGGTTCATCCCTCTAAGGCTATTCGCATGGGCTGGCATTGAGTGCCTGTGACTTTTCTGGGTGCAGGGTGCAATATATTTGTGGATCTGTCATTCTTGGGTCTGGAGGATGGTAGCCCTCTTCTCACAGCTCCACTAGGTGGTGTCCCAGTGGAGACTCTGTGTGGGACCTTTAACCCCACACTTCCCCATCCATACTGCCCTATAGAAGTTCTCTGAGAACTCCACCTCTGTAGCAGGCTGCTGCCTAGACACCCAAGCTTTTCCATATATCCTCTGAAATCTAGGCAGAGGCTGCCAAGAATCCTACCAGTCTTGCACTGTGTATGGCTACAGGTTTAACACCATGTGGAAGCTGCCAAGGCCTGTGGCTTGCATCCTGCAAAGTGGCAGCTGAAGCTGTACTTCAGGCCCTTTGAGCCATAGCTGGAGCTAGAGCACCTAGAATGCAAGGAGCACGTTGCTGAGGCCATACAGGGCAGCAGGACCCCTAGGTCTGGTCCACAAAACTATCCTTTCCTTTTAGGGCTCTGGGCCTATGATGGGAGGGGTGGCCATGAAATTCTCTGAAATGCCTTTGAGGCCTTTTCTTAATTGTCTTACATATTAGCCCTTGGCTCCCTTTCAGTTAAGCAAATATCTGTAGAAAGTGATTGCTTCACAGCTTGCTTGAATTCCTCTCCTGAAAAAGCTTTTTCTTTCTGTACCACATGACTAGGCTGCAAACTTTCCAAATTTTCATGCTCCGCTTCCCCTTTAAGTATACTTCCAGCTTTAAGTTAGCCCTTCACTCCTGCATCTGAGAATAGGTTGTTAGAAGCAGCCAGGCCACATTTTAAATGCTTTGCTACTTAGAAATTTCTTCCACCAAATACCCTAAATCATCACTCTGAAGTTCAAACTTCCACAGAGACCTAGGGCAGGGGCACAATGCAGCCACATTTTTTTGCTAAGGCATAAAGTGCATGACCTTTGCTCCAGTTTCCAATAAGTTTCACATTTCCATCTGAGACCCTGTCAGCCTGGCCTTCACTATCCATATCACTATCAGCATTTTGGTCACAACCATTGAACTAGTCTCTAAGAAGTTGCAAACTTTCCCTAATTTTCTGTCTTCTGAGCACTCCAAACTCTTCCAACCTCTTCTTGTTGCCCAGTTCTAAAGGTGCTTTCCCATTTTCAGGTGTCTTTATAGCAATGCCCCACTCCTTGGTAAGAGTTTTCTGTATTAGGCTGTTCTTGCACTGCTATAAAGAAATACCGGAGACTGGGTCATTTGTGAGAAAAGAGGTTTATTTGGCTTACGTTTCTGCGGCTGTACAGGAAGCATAGCAGCATCTGCTTCTGAGGAGGCCTCAGGAAGCTTCCAATCATGGCAGAAGGCAAAGGGGGAGCAAGCACATAACATGGCAAGAACAGGAGCAAGAGAGAGTGAGGGGGGAGGTGTCACACATTTAAATGACCAGATGTTGCAAAACTCACTATCATGAAGACAGCACCAGGCCATGAGTCATCCACCCTCATGGCCCAAATGCCTCCCATCAGACCCCACCTCCAGCATTGGGGATTACAATTCAACATGAGATTTGGTCGGGCACAAACGTCCAAATTATATATCACTCCTTATTCTCAATAGAATTCCATTTTGGACTCATCTTCTACTAATAATCACCATGTGCCAGTTGTGTCAATTTGATGAAGGGTCTGGTCCATGTAGTAGGAGGACAGCCATGGAAAGTCTTATTGTGACTAAGTCTATTCCTGTAAGATAGGGGAGCCTCAGCAACCTTCCAGTGGCATTATCAACAGGACCCCTAAGCCTGTCTCAGGCATTAATATGGTTTGGCTGTGTCCCCACCCAAATCTTATCTTGAACTATAGTTCCCATAATCCCCATTGAGGAACCCCATGGGAGGTAACTGAATCATAGGGATGGGTTCTCACGAGATCTGATGGTTTTATAAGGGGCTCTCCCCCTGCTTCACTCTGCACTTCTCCTTGCTGCCACCATGTGAAAAAGGGTGTGTTTGCTTCCCTTTCTGCCATGGTTAATGGTTTCCTGAGGCCTCCGCAGACATGCTGAACTGTGAGTCAATTAAACCTCTTTACTTTATAAAATACCCAGTCTCGGGTATGTCTTTATTAGCAGTGTGAGAACGGACTAATACAGGCCTGGTTGTTGCAGGTGTTAGTATCTTACAGATAGCATGGGGAAGATCATTGCCCTGAACACAGTTGGCCCGTGACAAGAGTTATATCCTAGGATGTGCATGGTTCAGTGATAAGGAGGGCAATCAAGTATGCTAGAGCTACTTGGCAAAGCATTTTGTTTGGACCTAGGAGAAGGAAGAGTTGGCCCAGACAAACCTTGAGGTGGCTCTGGCTAAGTGGCCTCCGATAATTTGCGTATTTTCTTGGGAAGACTGGAATACTGAGAAGCGTGGTTGTAGGACACAGGTAAAGGGATGCTGATTGCAGATGTCAGAAAGAGAAGATTTCCCTCTTGGTGTAAGCTTGAACGATTTGAAAGATATAAAAGATGCTTTGATTTTGAAAGTATGGTGTGTAGGTGAGTTAGAGGACTACAGTCCTTTTAAGAAAGCTGAGCACTGGAGGGCTGGGTCATAAATTGATATTTTTGCAGCCATGTGTGGAGAAAGGAAAGGCAGTAACACTAACACCGTTCTTTGGCCCTTTCCTCCTCCTCAAGGATGCAGAAGGGATACCTTGAAAGTGCACCAAGAGATTAGTAGAATCAGTTCTTCTGCTAAAAGTGAGAAAGAATTAGTCTTGTTGAGCGGGTTCTCATTATTTCCAAAGAGTTCATGCGTGGCAGAATGATAGTGAAATATGTGAAACTAGGAGTGTGAGAAAATGCCTGAAAATAGAGTGATGACTGTCTTTACTGGGTACTGGCAGTGATAACCCCTACCCTTTGGCAGACTGTCTGGTTTTGTCTGCTTACAGCTGTGACCAGTTGGCAGTAAAGAAACAACAGAAGCCCACTGGGCAGCTATAGTTGCAATAATCAACCTCTATTTTTTATGCCAGAGACTCTGACCTTCAATTATTTGTGAGTTCTTAGCTTCCACCCAGATGGCTGAAGCCACTTTACATATGACCTTTGCATAAGTGTGATACTATTTTGCATATTTTAAGGATTTTTAAGGTATTTGGCAACCAAAATATATACATCTATTTCTCTCTGCTAAATACTCAAACTTACTACTATGGTATATGAAATAAAAGATAAAAGTTGACACAATCAAAACAAATGTATGTTGGATTTCGGATTAATTACATGGAGAAAAATGAAAATGTTTTAACTTTAACAGCAGCTTTAAACAGAATAAACTATGGACTTTTCAAAGGATTACGATTATCCTTAATCGTGCCAAAATGAAGCTTGAAGCAATTATGGGTAATACAGATGTATTATTAATACCAGCTGTACCCAGGTTTTGATTATATAAGAAAACAGGCTTAAACTTCTGGCAAATGGTTAGCCTAAAAGTTCAAGTAAATACAAGTTTTTAAATCTCGAGATATAGGGAGCATTTCTGTTTGAACCCAGATTTTCCCTCCACAGGGAATGCGTTGCGACTGGAATTATCTCAGCAACCTCCAAATGTGACTTTGTTCTTTAGAAACTAACGGTGCCCTTGTTTTTCTGAATCCTCAAGTTTGACATTTTTTTCCAATGCATTGTGTTTGTCAAACTATTACCTAGGAGCCTTTTTCTGGGCATGTGCAGGCTTAAGTTAGCCTTTGTTTTTTAAATCTCAATGTTTTTTGATTCTGTTCCTATAGAAATCTTCCCATTGCTACAGTGCACGTGGGCACCATAACGGGTGGGAGATTCCTTTTTGCTTCTGCAGTATGATCCCTCTCTTGTTGGATCTGGGGCACGAAAGCAAGAAAAATTAATGGGCTGAAGTTGGTGGAGCTGATAGAATGGTTTCTTACAGCTTCAATGAGGGCAAGAAAGAACATTTGGCTTGGCAAGATCACTCAGCAGGACTGCAGACAGGGTCAAGGCGGTCAGCATGGCTATCTCACCTTCAGGCTGTAGTGTTCTAGGGCAAGGTGTCCACCCTGCTTGTTTGCATCCCTTCTGAGAAAGCAGTAGCATTTTGACTCTTCAGGAAGAGGGAGGGGTGGAGAGATCAGGGTTCCTATCTTGGGAAGTCACGTTATCCATCAATTAGGCATTTGTGTTTTATGGGAAAATGTGATTTGAATTTCATATGAGAGTACACATGAACCAGTGGAAACAGTATGGTTGCAAATATTTAATGTAAGTTTTTGAAGTAAGGGAATGAAGTCAAAGATGACAGCAAGAGGGAGAGAAAGAGAAAAATTGAAAAAGAAATGATGGGGATCAGAATATCACCTGAAAATAAGATGCAGATGTACACTAACTGCCTGCAAAATCATGGTCTTTCTAATAGTTTCACAACTGGATGCTCTCCTTAGGAAAACATAAGTGGGGATTACTGATTGGGGATGGATAGAATCACCTGAACTGAGTACACACTTTTTTTTTCCAGGATATTTCATTGGCTAGAATGAATTATTACCAAGGAAAGAGAAGACATGGCTATTTCCCCAAGGAATTTATCTTGTCAAAGAAGAAAAAAGGATAAATACCAATAAATCAAAAAAGAGCTAACATTCACTGGATACTTATTATTTGCTAGGAAGTATATTAAGTACTTTGCATATGCTGTATTTGTTACAAAACTACGAGCTAGATGTTATTATCCACATTTTACTGTTAAAAACTGAAACTTAAGAGACTAAATAACTTGCCCAAAGTCACACAGCAATTAAAAGACAGATCCAGGGTATGAATCCAGGAATCTGATTGCAGATCCTAAATTCTTAGGCACTGTGGTTTACCATCTCATGGATACTTTCAGTGTCTTTCTGTTGTTCACTAGCATCTTCATATGGACCTAATGGTAGAACAGCTGGAACACAAAGGCTAGTCAGCATGGCTTGGCTGATAAGACTTACATGGGGCCGAAGAGGAATGGCTTTATGGCCAAAAGATGTTTAAAAAGGCAGGGAGAAAATATGAATTGATCCTATACAGGGCTAGTTGAATACATTCCTGGACTGGTTTAATTTCTTCATTTCTTCTTTTTAAAATGGTAATTTTCTTAATTTGCTAGACCCTCTCTAATTATGAGGCTCATAGACATGTATTCATTATATTAAAAATGGAAGGTTTTAATGGTATAATCTTAAGAGGCTCAGAAAACAAGTAACAATTAGCTCTGTGGCCCTTGGCCAAGCAGTGCTGATGCCTAACGTTGTCTAATATTTCACTTGGCCAGACTGTAGGATGGAGTTTTCCTACAGTAATTTTCCTTGTATCTTGACTTTCAGCAGTAAATCACTCTACCGAGGAAATGAGCAACTATCTGGGCCTCTTCTTTCTTGCACCAGTTGTTTTTAATGACACTTGCATTCTTTCTCATAATTTCCCAAGGTGACATGTTGCTTCTGTAGAACCTATTCATTTATTCACTTATTCAGCCATTTAGTCCTTCTGTTTTCCCTCTTTCCTCTCTCCTTCCCTCTCCCTTCCTTCTACTCACCCATCTTTCTCTCTCTTTTTATTCCCTACCACCTTTTCCTCTTTCCTCCCTTCAACAATGACTAGGTTCTCAAGAAATGCTAAGCCCTGAATTAAGTATTGTGGGGGATACATAGATGGATGAATAAATGTTATGATTGATTTGTTCATCCATTTAATTAATATTCAGTACCTACTGTGTATCGGGCTCTATTTTGCAAGCTTGAAACAGAGCAGGGTACATAATAAAGTCTCTTTTCTCAGGGATTTGTATTCCAGGGAGTGCACTTGGGAGACAGACAAAAAGAAAGCCCAAACAAACAAATAGATCATATGCCAATTAGTGGTAAGAACATAAATATAAATAAAGCAGGAAATGGAAAGAGAGATGTTAGTGATAGAGAGTATTATTTTTACACAGGATGGTTAGGAAAGGCCTTTCTGAGATGATTTGAGCAGACACATGTTTATCTGACAGGAGAGCATGTACCAAGGCCCTCAGAAAACTCACTTCTAATAGGGAGCAAAGGTGCAAAGGCAATGTGACAAGGTAGAAGGAGGGTAAGAGCATGAGGGAGGTGTAGACGAAGCACCGCTGGGTGAGTTCAGGGGAAGGAAAGATGACTGCTTCCTGGGGGCGGAGTCCTGGGAAGAGCAAGCTCCCCTTCCTGGGGGTAATACACACTCTGACACATCATGGCACAGCCTTTTCTCCCAGGCCCTCTTCGGAAGAGTGAACAGGCCCCTTGGTTATGAGTACCTGGGGTGCACACCATAATCTAGGTGCCCTTTGGTTAAGATGCTGAGATTCTAATAGATATGGAGATAGGTCACAACATCTGTCTGCCTTTTCTTTAGTTTTGGACTCCTCTAAATCACATCTCTTGTTTAGAGGAAGACTAACCTGTTGGTCTTGCCCAATGTTGGCCAGTGGGAGTGCTCTTACTTTTAGGTAACTGTGCCCTGTGCTCAATTTTGGGATGTCTCCATATTTACTTGCTTTGGTTGGCTTGGCAACATTCTAGCTCTTTTACTAGAATGCAACTACCACAGAGAAAAAGGAAACATCATAGCATTAGCTCACATTTGGCTATTAGCTAGAGATGGTGCAAACAAGTCACTGTGAAAATGAAACATTTAATGTTTTTCTCTTTTAAATGGGATGGTGGCAAGGAGGTGATATAGGACACTAAAAGGAGAGGTAAAAATGGAAGGAGTATGGGATGGGGAAAAGGGAAAAAAGGAAAGAAAAAGGGTATCATTTAATTTCACAGAGCAGATGTATCCAAATCTTAAAATTGATCCAATGGCAATGTCTTGAAATATAGCTACAGATATATTTAGAAGAGCAGAAATACCTGGATAAGCTACTTGAAGCAAAGGTGAGACCATAAGGTGGTATATGGGGTCTGCAGGAGCCAAAGCAAACTGGTTATAATGAAGTAGTATGCCCTGGGAACGAACAGGAATTTAAAGGGGGCTGAAGGTGAAGGGGGAAACAAAATGGAAGCAGAAAGAAGAGAGGAGAAGCAACAACATGAAGGGAGGCTGGTACCCAAGTCAAAGAAATGGCCAAGAGGCCTTTAGCAATACAAATATTTATTACTGAATGTTACATTTATGTTGTACAATGTAGATTTTTCTAAAACCTTCAATAATATTTTCTATTTACTTCAAATGCCTTGATTAGAGGGTGTGTTGGGTAGAAATTAAAGAAAATTACAGCCCAGGGCAGGGCAGGGTTGAGTTAGCTGGGAGTAGATGATGAGTGGATGCCTATCTCCACTACTCACTTAGCAGAGGCAGAGGTAGAAGCAGCCATCAGAGAGCCCCTACCTCACCCCACCCCTGCCCCAGAAATGGGCAGAAATCCTTAGGATGCTGCTTAAGATTCTTTCTCTCTCTCTTTCTTTCTCTTTCTTTCTTTCTTTCTTTCTTTCTTTCTTTCTTTCTTTCTTTCTTTCTTTCTTTCTTTCTTTCTTTCTTTCTTTCTTTCTTTTCTTTTCTTTCTTTTCTTTCTTTCTTTCTTTCTTTCTTTCTTTCTTTCTTTCTTTCTTTCTTTCTTTCTTTCTTCCTTTCTTTCTTTCCCTCCTCCCTCCCTCCCTCCCTCCTTCCCTCCTTCCCTCCTTCCTTCCTTTCTCCTTCTTTCCTTCTTTCCTTCTTTCCTTCTTTCTTTCTTTCTTTCTTTCTTTCTTTCTTTCTTTCTTTCTTTCTTTCTTTCTTTCTTTCTTTTTTTTCTTTCTTTCTTTCCTTTCTCTCTCTCTCTCTCTCTCTTTCTTTCTTTCCCATCCATAATATGGACATTTTAATCTATCTTTATCTAGATACTAAGAAATAGGCCAATGCCAGCTGATATCTGGATTACGTGTATTTTTAAAACCATTATACATTTTCATTAGGATGTTAGAGAAGCAGAACTTCAGAGGTGAGGATGAAAGCTGAAACTCCAGAGTTGAACATGAAGGGGAAGGGAACATTTGAAGTGCAGCACTAAGTGGCTCTTCCTTTTAATAGATGGGAATAAAACTGTCTTTAGTCAAGAATTATCTTATTTGCCTGTATCTCAGGACGGTCTTTCACATAAGTGGGTCTTTGCTATGGGGACCCTGGAAATGAAGGTGTTTTATGCTATTATTTCTTTCCATAACCCTGAGTGCACATTTGCTACCTTTGAATGTCCTACTCACTTTCTCTGCTTTCAAAGCTGTGGAAAACCCCGACTGGTTAGGTACTAGAATGGTAGTGTTCTTGGCTAGTAAGGTGCTCTTGGCTAGTAAGCACTGAAATCAAAGAGCATTGTAAAAAGCAATCATCTCCCTGCTCAGTCTTATGTAAGTTTTCCCTCTGTTGATAGATAGTCGGGGTTTTCCACAGCTTTAGGTAGCAAATGTGCACTCAGGGTAATTCTCGAGCAAGATTGGTGCCAATAGGGGCATAGACTGTAATATCAGAGGGCTTCTGAAGTTCTCTGGAGGGCTGTAAACTAGAATGTTCTTTGACAAAATGATTAAAAAAATGATGATTAATAAATATTTTTTAAAATTAGATGTTCTAAGTTTCTTGAAAAATATAAAATTCATAAAATTAGTACAAGAAGAAAGAGAACATTTGTATTTGAAATGGTAATCAAAGACTCTCATCCCCGTCCCAAGTCCCTAGAAGTCCTAGACCAAGAAGACTTTATGCCAGAGTTCTAACAAATTTTCAAGGAAAGAAAATTACTATTTTATATATAGACTTTAGAAACAAAGAGGGAAAACTTCCCGACTCATTCAATTTATTTTTATTTTTATAGACTTAGGGGGTACAAATACAGTTTTGTTACATTCTTACATTACATAGTGGTGAAATCTGGGCGTGTAGTGTAACCATCACCTGAATAGTGTACATTGTCCAGTGAGGTAATTTCTCATCCCTTGCCCCTGCTCCCATGCCCCCACCTTTCTGAGTCTCCAGTGTCTATTTTTCCACTTTCTATGTCCATGTGCACACATTAAAAGCTAGATAAAGATGGCACAAGGAAAGGTAATTATAGGCCTATATTACTTATGAATTGTATTTGAAAATCAAGTAAGGATGATTTAGCTGCCTGGTCTCACTTCTCTCTTTTTCAGTCCCCTCCTTTCTCTCTCTCGCTCACTCTTTCTCTCTGTCTATATTAATTAAATATTTAAGAGGTCAGAGACTGGGGATTCTAAAGTCTCTGGTTTCTTGTTTGTCACTCTGAAACTCTTGTCTCATATTCCTGTCTTCAACTGTGTATTCTTTTTTTTTTTTTTTTTGAGACAGAGCAAGGCTGGAGTGCAGTGGTGCGATCTCGGCTCATTGCAACATCTGCCTCCCGGGTTCAAGCAATTCTCCTGCCTCAGTCCCATGAATAGCTGGGGTTACAGGTGCCCGCCCCCACGCCCAGCTAAATTTTGTATTTTTAGTAGAGACAGGTTTCGCCATGTTGGTCAGGCTGGTCTTGAACTCTTACCTCAGGTGATCTGCCAACTTTGGCTTCCCAAAGTGCTGGGATTACAGGCATGAGCCACTGTGCCTGAACCTCAACTGTGCATTCTTGAGTCTGAGTAAATACAATATCTGAAACATTTCTCGGTTCTCCCACTTCTCTAGGTTTCAGTCACTAGAACTATTTTGTTATTGTTGAAATGCACTGGCATATAATTCTAGAACTTTTTTCTTAGAATTGTATAAACTATAATAGTATTCCAGAACCCAGATTTCTGAAAAAACAGCAAGAAAACAATGTTGCAATTTTTGTTGTTGTTGTTAAGATAGGAGAGAATTTTGGAGAAAAACATCTTGGAAAGACACTACATTTGATTCACTTGTGGATACCTATGTTGGACTCCTTCTGCCCATCACGTTTCCTTCTTGATTTATGTGAAAATTACATATTTTTGCTCCTCATAATATAGAGAAAAGCCGAAGTGGAGGACACATTAGAAGATGGGCAAGGTGCAAAGTTTTCTGTAGGGACATTTCTCTTTCTTTTTATGAGAAAATATAAATTTATGTTAGTAACTTTTAGAGTATATATATTTTGTATGCTTATTTACTGCAGGTTCGCTTTCATTTTAGGATTGTTGAGGTATAATGTACATGCAACACATATTACTATGTCTAATGTACAGTTCAATGAGTTTTAACAAATTTATATTGTCATGTAATAATCACCACGATCAAGTTATAGAACATTTCCACTTGCTGTGGTTTGGATGTTTGTCCCCCAAAGCGCATGTTGAAATTCGATCCCCAGTGTTGGAGATGGGGCTTAAGGGGAGGTGTTTGGCTTGTTGAGGGGGATCCCTCATGAATGCCTTGGTGCCATTCTCGAGGTAATAAGTTCTTGCTCTGTTAGTTCCTGAAAGAGCTGGTTGTTACAAAGAGTCTGACACTTCTCCTCTCTTTTGCTTTCTCTTTCACCATGTGATCTTCACATGCCAGTTCCACTTTGCCTTCCACCATGAGTGGGAGCAACCTGAGGCTCTGAGCAGAAGCAGATGCTGGTGCCATTCTTCCTCTATAGCCTGCAGAAATGTGAGCCAAATAAACCTTTATAAATCATATCAGTGGTTGACAGGGACTGGGAGAGGCTTGATTGCAATGCGGCAAGAGAAAACTTTTTGATACAGTAGCGTCTTAGTCCATTTGTGTTGCTATAAAGGAATACCGTTGTAAATTACCCACCACAGGTATTCCTTCATGTCCCTATAGTTTTGCTTTTTTAAGAATTTTAAATAAATGGAATCATAGAGCGTGCCTTTTTGTGCGTGTTGGGATTCTTTCTCTGCCATAATGCTCTAAATATTCATCTAAGTTTTTGAATTGATCAGTAGTGAATTCTTTTTATTGGTGAGTAGTATTCTATTGTATGATGTGCCACAAATTGTCATTCACTAGTCTACAGACATTGGAGTCATTCCAGTTTCAGTGTTGCTTAACAGAACCCTGGTCACAGATCTTTGAGTGAGGTGGAATTTGCAGCCTCAGTCTCATATGCACAAAAGGCTTCACATTTAGACTTGTGATGTTATTTTCAAATAAATTGTTCACTTAGTTACACTTGGACAGAATTGAAATGAGATGTTTATCCCCAGCTTTAAACGTGTGATTGGTTGTGGGACCACACTCTGTATTGTATACTATGAAATGACCTTAAAAAATAAATTCTGTAAATATGTTATGAACTGCATTTTTGTCACTAATTTATTTAATATAAACTCTTTATATGTAATCATTTTTGTAACTTGCTTTAGAATTTCTTCATTTTATAATAAACGTCAAGGAGGTAAGTGGCCAGCTCTTGTTTGACTTCTGAGAGCCCCTTCTTTTCCCTTCAGATGAGGACGATGAAGAGGGAGGGGGAATGGGTGGAAGGGACAGGCAGTGAATGCTTGAGGTGGAGAGCTGTTAGCATAAGGTGACCTTGAACTCCCACAGAAGTGAACTTCCACAGAGTGAACTCTCATCACAGCTGCATCTGAAATCAGAGGTGGGTTGAGGGGTTGTGATGCTGGATACGTGAGGCAGCTGCCATAGTATTATTACCTCCAAGGCTTGGAGAGGTTAAGCAGCTTGTCCTAGATCACATAGTAAGTAAGTGATAGAGCAATATTGTGTAGAAATTTTTATATTTTTACTGAGGGTCAAAAACTTTGGATCTAGGTCCCTATATGACCCCTACAAGTCATTTAAGCTCTGCAGATCTGTGTCTTTATTTGTAAAAGATGACGCTGGAATCCACAGGATCCTTTGCGTGACATGAGTTCATTTTAATGTTAAAAGTAGTAGAATCTAGAAAACTGAATAAGCAGGGAAGATACTTGCTTCTTACTTGAATAAAAAGAACATTTTCGCTTCTAGCAGAGTCCAAATGATTTTCTATTTTAAATAGAGAAAGTAGATCTTATCAAGTATTTATAGAAACTGCAGATTGTTCGGACACAATCCAATACCTCATTTGATACTGGCAAGAGGCAAATGACGCCTCAAACCTTCACAAATGCTTAAGCCAATTTTATGAACAAAGGAATATCTGAAAGTGGCTCAAGTTTAAAGAAGGCCATATATATCTCTTGAGTGACATAACTTTAGGAGCTACTTGAGAAAAGTGATATGTTTTTCTAAAATCTGCATAATTAAGGTCTAAAGCATACCTCCTTCTAAATGTAAGTTATTTTAGTCATCAGTGGTGTATCTTGTATTTATAATAACTACAAAGGGATGATAAATGGGCATGGGAATTGTTGATATTACTCCTTGGTGAGGGCCTATACCCATCATGGGATCCTATGATCTTGTTTTCATTCCCATCTCTTTATTTTGAAAAATTTTAGGCACCAGAAAAATGAAAAGAATTGTGCAGTGAATATTTGTATACCCTCCACCTATATTCAACAGTCGTTAACATTTTGCCATATTTGCTTTATCCCTTTCTACATGTAATATTTGGTGGAACCATTTGAAAGTAGGTTGCGGCTATCATAAATCACTCGTATGTGTACCAGCATGCATCACTTTAAAAATAAGAATGTAGTCCTACACATACACAATATTGTTATCTAAAACGACAATAGTTCTGTAATATTTAATATCCAATCCATATTCAGTTTTCCCCAATTGTCTCAAAAATGTAATGTATATACTTATTTTTAAAATCAGGATTAATAAGGGCTCATACATTGCATTTGGATGTTATGGATATTTAGTCTCTTTGTCTAGAATATTTATCCACTTTTTTTTTTTTTTTTTTTGAGACGAAGTCTTGCTCTGTCGCCCAGGCTGGAGTGCAGTGGCGCGATCTCGGCTCACTGCAAGCTCCGCTTCCTGGGTTCACACCATTCTCCTGCCTCAGCCTCCCGAGTTGCTGGGATGACAGGCACTCACCACCGCGCCTGGCTAATTTTTTGTATTTTTAGTAGAGGCAGGGTTTCACCATGTTAGCCAGGATGGTCTCGGTCTCCCAACCTCGTGATTTGCCTGCCTCGGCCTCCCAGTTTACACTGATTTTTAAAAGAATCCAGCCAGTTGTCATGTAAAATGTCCCAAATTCTAGATTTTTCTGCTTGCTTCTTCATAGTGTTATTGAACTTGTACTGCTATTTTCTTGTCTGTACATCAGAAGTTAGGTTTAGAAGCTTGATTAGATTTAGGTTAAATCTGTCTGGCAAGAATATTTCATACATTGTATACTTCTTATTGCATTGTATAATAAGGCATGCAAGGTCTGGTTATCCTACTATTAGAAACTCAGGTTTGGTCACTTGGTTAAGGTGGTGACTACCAGATTCCGCCATTATAAGAGTACCCTTTCCCCTTCGCAACTCATAAGTAATCTGTGGAGAGAGACTTTTCACTCAATGGTTTTAGCATCCATTAAGGATCTTTGCCTGTGACAAATTTTACAGTAGGGATAGCAATGTGGTAATTTTCTGAAATTCCATTATTACTTTTACATTTATTATGAAATAAGAGCTTTATTTCTTTCCCTCTTTCTTCTCCTTTGCTTCACTTTCTTGAGTTTCATTATGCATTCATGGATGTTTGTTTATTCAGAGTATTACAACCATCATATATATTCTTTCTGATGTTCACATTTGTTTCAAAGGACAGTAGATGCTCCTGCAAGCTGGGTTATGGGTCCTTTCAACATGACTCTGTTAGTCTTTGAGCACTGTTTTGTTTTTTGACATAACAAGATGTTCTTGGCTCATCTTGCACATTTCCTAAAATCAGCTGTTTTTGCAGGGAACCCCAGTATATATATTAGTGGAGAATTAGAAACCAAGATCTGGGGGCTAGATGCCTTGTTCCTTCTGGACTATTATTGCTCTGTGACAATTTTTGGTGGACAGAGATAAGATTTTTTTTTAAAGAATAATGAATTCATAGTGTTTGTAATTAAAATTATGGCATTTTTATTCTTTTATTATCGTGTATTGTCTTACATTGAAAATCTTGGTTTCTAATAACATTAATACACACTTATTTTCTTATTTCTACTAGCAATAAATCTACTGATTGCATTTATATGTTATTCAAAGTAACTATTTCCTCTGGGTGGATATTTTATCAAACCAAAATATAATTTGCATCATTTGTTTCTACTTGTATTTTGTTTAATGGAGTACATTTTTCTTTTTTAATTTTATTTTTTTGAATATGTAAAACATTTACATGTTTCAAAACTAAAAACTGTATAAAAATATACTCGGAAATATTCTCATTTCTATCTCTTCCAAACTTCCCCTCATTTTTGTTAGTTTCTGTTCGTAAAAATAAGATATATTTTGTATTTATGTAACATATTAATATATATGTGTATATACATACATTCAAACATATGCACATATATATTTATATGCTTCTTCTTTATTTCTTATATAAAACATGGCACAGAGTGAGGAGAGGGTCATGTTCTCCATTTCTACCCAGAACTCAGCCGTACTTGTTTCTTGAGGACTGGAAGGTTTGGACATATGGAGAATCAGCCAATGTAAATGAATAGTGGTGTTCTTCTGGGGTGGCTGCACAGGAGCTAATGTGGAAAAGGGGTGGAGTCAAAGCAGGACGGATCAACATGGCTCAGGGACTGGAGCGCCAAACTTGACTGGTTATCTTGAAGAGGGCTGTTATCTGACTCTCAGACCTGGAGTTTAATCTCTGCAAAGATAGAAACTGTGTTTGCCTCTGTATCCCCAGCTCTTAGCACAGTATATCTTTTGAATGAATAACAGAATAAAAGGAGGCATATGCTATGATTTTTGTGGTATAAAAAGTATGTAATTTTATTTTATGATCTATAAGCTAGTGAGGGCCAGGACATTTGGGATACAATGGTCTTAGATAGGGTTCTCTAGGAACTGACTCAAGGGCAGGGTTTGTGTGCAAGTGATTTATTGTACCAGTTCTCCCAGGGGAGACTGGCAGGGGAGTAGGGAAAGAAAGACAGGGAAGGAGTGGGAACCAATTAAGGATATGATTTCATGCGAGGTCCCACAGGGGGAAGCTTCAACTTGATCTCACTGGGAACCATACAGGTTAAGTTAATCCTGGTGATGGGAGTGTCACTAGCTCTTACTCTTACTCCCAGACAAAGGAGATGGACCTTCATAGTCTACATTTGTCAATAATCGGTCAAGGGCTGCTTCAGGGGGAAAGTAAATTTCCAGGTACTTCTGGCTGTATTTGAGTACAGGTAAGTGTCTAATATTGTCTGCTACAAATCATAGCTCTAGTTTAAAAGGGAGTTATTTTCCTAAGCAACATTTTATAAGAAGAGTCATAAACATTGAATTTAACCAACTATAAATGATAGCTCTATATTTAGTAAAACTTTCTAAAGCATGTTTAAACCACATGTCCAAGTAACCACATAAATGTGTATTTCAGAGGATGCCTATCATTGTGTGCCATACAAAGTCCTTTCTAATTCCTGCTTTATTTCTTCTGCAGTAAGTCAGCGTTCACCTTCATTAAGGACATCATATTCATAAGACGTTCTCTCTGAGGAGAATTTTATTTTGCAGGGGAATTAGGACAACTTAGTAGGTTTTGAAAAACAGAGATTTCTGTTTGGTTGTCCTATTCTCATTGCTGATTTCCCTGCAGAAAAGAGGCAGCTAAGATTGCACACTGGTTCTTCAGATTGCCTTGGTAACAGCCTTTCCATTTCCTTGAGCTGCCATCCCATTAGCAGTGATAGCTTCACCTTTTTCCGAAGCAGTTTCCCCCTGCAAACCAACATAATAGAGCTTACCTCTCCCAGTGAAACTTGTTCTTTCAAATAGTCCTCTTGGGAGGCCATTTATTCCAAGTAATTTAGAAACTCACCCTTTGGACTCGTATAAAATGTCATAGGTAGGGTTTTCTGGAAGCAGATGCTTCCAGCAGAGTTTGGGGTAACAGATGAATTATTAGGGCTCAGCACCTGTGAAGGGAAGGGGAAGCAGGATTGGGCAGAAGGAGAGGTTAAACTGTGATGCCAGTCTGACCAAGCTTCGGCCAACCTGGGGCAGGCAGCTTGGGCAAGTATTGCTTGTTAGGGTACCTTGCTTTGGACCAAATGGCTGTGCCTGTATAGCCTCCTTGCCCAGTCACTGGAAGTTGGCTGTCCTGGAATGGCATGACCTCGGGTGAGACAGCTCTCTACAGCTGAACTAGACCCTGAAGCAGCTGACAGCTGGAAACTGTCTTGCTGATCACAGTCTCCATGCTGGACACCAAATCCTTCTATGAAGGGGGATTTGGGTTAGGGGACACATGTTCATGCCTAGCATGTAGAACCAGTTATAAATTCAATGAAAAACTCAACCTTACTACAATACTGTTAGGTGGCATGCTCAGTTTTACAGAATGTTAGAACTGAGAGGCTTATAGAGATTTTCTGGCCTAACCCTCACCCGACCCTCATCTTTCACAGTTGCCTGACTTTTCCGTCAGGACCACTGCACTGAAAGCTAGAAGGTGGCATGATGCCTTCCTGTATTCCAGCCTCCTCAGCCCTCCACCATCCTCTCCTCACCTGTAAGGGGCCCAAGTGGCTTCACAGGCTCACAGGTATTCTTCTGATTTAGAATGGTATTAGAAGGGACAACACCTTAAGGGAAACTGAGAAGGAAGGCAAAAATTGGGAGGAAAAGACTTCCCTGGGGTTTTAACCATAACGTGTGAGTATTATCCAGAAAAGCCGAGATCACCCCCCAAAAGCTGACTAGTAAATGGAGGGCTACAAAGGCTTCATCAAAAGGTCTTCTGACTTTCTACCTGTTGAATCTCTTGAAAAAACGATGTAGAGATTTGATTGGGAACTTAAGAAAAAAAGTCTTAAAGGGCCTCCTTGACTGGTATTAACGGCCAGATCTATGGCCAGATGACCTCCGACCTCCATTCTCTCAATGGAGAAACTGTGTGGTGATTCCTTCATTCATTCATCAAGAGTTTTATTGAGTGCCTTCTATGTGCTAGGCCCCATGCCAAGCTCAGGGCAGAGAGTAGAGAGCTGTAATAAGGCACAAAGTTGTTCACAGCCAAAGTTGGCTGAAGACTTCAACCAGTGCTCCCAGCTGTTTCCCTCTGATTTTGACATGTCTTTCTAGGCTGTGCTAAAGCTATTAATTTACATGAAGGTGTTCTAAAGCTGTGGCAGTTTTATTTTATTTTTTAAGCATTTCACTTCTGCTCTAACATCAGCGTGAGTGAAGCAGAAGGCTGGCTTTCATTGTCAGTTTTCCTCCCTCTTTTTCCCCCCCTGTTTCTGCTTCTCTCTCCTTCCTTTGCTATTGGGGTTCATAAGCCAGGGTTCTTAGGAATGACTGTAGTGTGGGCCCTCTGGAGAAGGAAGGGGCAGTGAAAGAAAAAAGAGAATTGAGGGAAGCCTTGGGGCTCCCATCAGGAAACGGGTGAACTGATGAAGTCCACTAAATCCATTCATAGTAATAGCTAACATTTGTTTAACACTAACCATGTGCTCACCACATATATTAACTCTCAGGACAGCTTACTGTTGGAACGGACAGTTAAGGAGGAGTTTATGCTCACTCAGGCTGAGGGTGAGCCTGGGGAAGGGAGAGAAATTTAACCAAAGTTTGGTTAATAGATGTTTTGCTTCTATTGCTTATAGGGAACAAAACAGTTCAGCTAATCATGTGTAAGACAAAATTTGGATATTTGGAGTGTCCATGTCTGGCTAAGGCACATGGGGAAGCGTGTTTCTCTTTAGAAGAGAACACAAAAGAGTGGGGAGATGTCTTTAATCACCCCTGTTTTCCAGGAGCACAGGTCTCAGGTAAAATTCAACACTCCAGTTTCTACAGTAGTAGAAATGGGAACAACTTTATATAATAATACTATTTACTGTAACTAACAAATCTTCCAATAGTTCAAACACATTTGAAGTTGATTTATCACTTATTTAAAGTCCAGCATGGGTGTCCCTGATTGATTAGTGGTTCTCCTTCAAATATTGATTCAGAAACTCAGGATCCTTGTATTCTGTGGTTCCACCATTTTCAGCATGAGCTTGTTAAGGTCATCTTGCTTATGTGCATCAAATTGGTGAAAGGGGTAACAGCATGGAGGATCAGGTGTTCATGGGCCAGGCCTGGAAATGGCACCCATCATTTCTGTTCACATTTTATTGGCTAGGACACGGTCACTGGACCACACCAAAGTGTGAGGAAAGCTGGGAAATAAGGCCCAGCTGTGTGCTCAGGAAAAAGAAATGAGTTTGGTGAACAGGTGGCCAATTCCTCACACGACCTCAATGTCTATCATTTACACTGCAAATTTAATGGTTAAATAAATAATAGGTCAATATGCAGCTTTTAAAAAAGAGACAAAGTTTTGTGTACTGATATAGAATAATTTCTAAAATGCTTTAAATATGAAAAATTAGTACAGAAGAGTTTTATAGCAAGTTAGGGTATGTTCTCCCCCACACACAAACCAGATCACACCCTAAGAAAAAGATTCACAAGCATCCTATGCATAGGGTACCTCTGGAAGAATTCACAAGAAACTTGCATCAGTGATTGCCTTTTCATTTATTAAGGATTAAGTATTTGTTCTTCTGACACATGGACACAGAGAAGGGAACAAAACACACTGGGACCTGTCAGTGGGGGGTGGGGAAGGGGAGGAGGAGAGCATTAGGACAAATAGCTAATGCATGAGGGTCTTAAAACCTAGATAATGGGTTGATAGGTGCAGCAGACCACCAAGGCACATGTATACCTATGTAACAAACCTACACATTCTGCACATGCATCCCGTAACTTTAAAATAAAATAAAAAGAAAAAAAGAAAAAAAAGTATTAGTTCTTCTGAAATTGTTCCATTTTCTCCTGAGAATTACTAGGCATAGTTTCCATTATGGGTTTTTCTTTTTATCTTTATGACTCAGGTCTCATAGCTTTGCATTAATTCCTAGGTTTTCTTCTGACACCCTCTTGGTTTTTAGTAGCGAGTGCTTTTAATCAGGTTATGAAGTCTTTTGCTAAACATTCTTTAGTCTTTGTGAGATATCTCTAGTAAGCAGTATTGAAATGACGGACCTGTCAAGAAACAAAATCTGGGCAGTGAAATCCCATTCTTTGGCATTAAATAGACTCTTACTGGCTAGCCAGCTTAAAATAGCCCCCAAATCACTCTTCACTCAGTTACCTTGTTTGATTTTCATTGTAATACTTAATGCTAAAAAAATGTGTTTTGTAATTAACCATCTCCCCCAGCAGAGTGTAAGATACATGTGTAAGTGGACCTGCTCTGTCCATTGTAACGGTGTCATGTGCTTAGGAGAATGCCATGCATCTGATGGTAGCTCAATAAGAGCTGCATGTGTGTATGAATCTCCTTAGCTTGTTGTTTACTTTATATTTATCTTTCTTTCTAAGCTCACACTCATATTGCATTTTAAATTAACCAGTTTGCTACTCAGGATTTCAAGGCACTTTGTCCATAGCTTTATCATGGCGATGACCACATTGTACTGCAATTGTTAGTTTACGTGTTTGTCTTTCGAATGTGAGCTTCTCAAGGGTGGCAATCTCACCTAGTCAATCATTGTATCTTCGGTTCTTGGTACACAATAGATAAATGAAAGCCCTAAGGAAATGTTATGGATTTCTTAAAATTATAATAAATAATGACTTTGAAGAATCTCCATACTTCTAATTGTTTGCATGAGAATCTTTATTGCCTGTTGATTTGTTATTTGGCGTTAAATAAAGGAGTGTATTAGTCTGTTCTCATACTGCTAATAAAGACATACCTAAGACTGGGTAATTTATAAAGGAAAGAGGTTTAATGGACTCGCAGTTCCACATGGCTGGGGAGGTCTCACAATCCTGGCTGAAGGTGAATGAGGAGCAAAATTATGTCTTACATGGCTGCAGGCAAGAGGGCGTGTGTAGGGGAACTCCCCTTCATATAACCATTAGATCTCATGAGACTTATTCACTATCATGAGAACAGCATGGGAAAGATCTGCCCTCATGTTTCAGTTACCTCCCACTGGGTCCCTCCCACAACATGTGGGAATTATGGGAACTACAATTAAAGATGAGATTTGGGTGGGGACACAGCCAAATATCATTTTGCCCCGGTCCCTCCCAAGTCTCATGCCCTCACATTTCAAAACCAATCATGCCTTCCCAACAGTCCCCCAAAGTCTTAACTCATTTCAGCATTAACTCAAAACTTGACAGCACAAGTCTCATCTGAGACAAGGCAAGTCCCTTCCGCCTGTGAGCCTGTAAAACCAAAAGCAAGTTAGTTACTTCCTAGATACAATGGGGTACAGGCATTGTGCAAATATGCTCATTCCAAATGAGAGAAATTGGCCAAAACAAAGGGGCCACAGACCCCATGCATCCAATAGGGCAGTCATTAAACCTTAAAGTTCCAAAATGATCATCTTTGACTCTATGTCTCAAGTCATGCTGATGCAGGAGGTGGGCTCCCATGGCCTTGGGCAGCTCTGTCCCTGTGACTTTGCAGGGTACAGAAATCCTGGCTGCTTTCACAGGCTGGTGTTGAGTGTCTGCGGCTTTTGCAGGCACGTGGTTCAAGCCGTTGGTGGATCCAACATTCTGGGGTCTGGAGGACGGTGGCCCTCTTCTCACGGTTCCACTAAGCGGTGCCCCAGTGGGAACTTTGTGTGGGGACTACAACCCTGCATTTCCCTTCTGCACTGCCTTAGCAGAGGTTCTCCACAAGGAGGAGTAAAAAAGGTACTTTTCAAGAATACAGAGATAGTTAAATGCAGATTATGTTAAGAAAACAAACTAGAGAGGGAAAAAAAGCTTCAGAGAACCAAGAAAGTGGAATTAAAAGTGAAGAAGCTTGTTGATGAATCTAGATGAGGGAATTCTAGTACTTAATTTGAATCTAAGGAGGACACAGACAATAGCTGTTTAGTGGAAAAACTTTGGAATAGTCCACAAAAGTTCCAGTGATGTAAATCCACTGTGAGAGTGTGGTTGAATCCTCTGTGCCCTCAGCATAGCAACATGTGAAAACAAGGTGAATTCAATTCTTCACCTGAAGTGTGAGATGGTTATTCAATATTCAAACTCAAGAAGAATGTGTTTTGATAAAAAACCAGAGGGGTACTACTCATAGGGAAGAAATATGTTTTTGGTTTTTAGTCTGATCTCAACTCTTTCATCTAGCTGCGGAGGTCAACTAATAAAAATTCCAATATGTGTTTGGAGAAAAATTCTGGATTTCTTTAAGCACCGCTAAGCTGCCCTTGGCGGGGGGGTTGGGGTTGGGGGTTGAGGTTATTTCCAAAAAATTTCATTGATTCAGCAGAATAAAGTATAATTTTAATGATTATTTTCTAGACTTGCAGCATTCCTGAGAATTGTAAAACATCAGTTAATTTTTTTAACTGCAATAACATTTTAATTTTACTGAATTAGATAAGACAACAGAAGATTAAGTTAATTTTGAAAACCTTACATAAACTATAAAAACTGTGCTTATGCTAGTAGCTATTATTATAATTATGATTACTTTTGTTCTGCTGGTAAACTGGAGGAAGGCAGTAGGGAGTTAGGAGAAACAGACATTCTCTTTCAGTTGAGTTAAACAGACTTGTTTCAACCTCACGTCTGACTAAAGAACATGGTTGGTTCCTGAATTGGTGGCTACTGACCCACTGAAGCGATTCCTGCAGAGCCTCTGGACTGTAAGCTGTCATATCATGGATGATAGCCAGGATATTGGGTCTATTGCAAAGTGACTCAGTGGGCCAGAGAACCATTAATATATTTATCACCACTGGCATTAGTTATATGTCACTATTGAGAAACTGCAGAGTGTTATTATTGATTCTTTTGTTTGTTTAATCAAATGTTGTCTTTTAAAATTTTATTTGTACTCATGTGTTTGTTTTCTTCATAGGTAAACACTTGTTTCTGAAAAATCTTCCAAATTTTACATAATTTGTAAACTAGGTAATAAAAATGAAATCTAATTAGAAAAAAGGTGAAAGATATAGAGAGACATTTCACCAAAGAGAATATGCAGTTGGCAAATAAGCATGTGGGGAGATGTTCAACATCATTAGCCATTGGGGAAATACAAATTAAAACTACAATGAGATATTATTACACAGCTATCAGAATAGCTGATATAAAAAATAGTGTCCACGGGGAGGGGAACAACACACACCAGGGCCTGTCAGGAGTGAGGGGTGGGAGAGCATCGGGACAAATAGCTAATGCTTTTGGAGCTTAAAACCTAGGTGATGGGTTGATAGTTGCAGCAAAGCACCATGACACATGTATACCTATGTAACAAACCTGAAGGTTCTGCACATGTATCCCAGAACTTATGTCAAAATGCTAGAGAAGATGTGGAGAAACTGGATCACTTATTGTTGATAGGAATGTAAAATGGTGCAATACACTTAATTTAGAGTCAGGTAAAAATTTGTATATGAATGTTTATAGCAACGATTGATTAAAAATTATTTTTAAATTTTCGTTTGTGGTAAAGTTCACACAGCATAAAATTTATGATCTTAACCGTTTTTAGGTGTGTAGTTCAGTAGTGTTAAGTATAACCATACTGTTGTGCAACTAATCTTTATGGGATTCATCCTACAAAACTGAAACTCTATCAAACAACAATTCCCTATTTCCCCCTCTTCTCCAATCCCTGGCAAACTCCATTCTTGTTGTTTACATGAATTTGACTACTTCGGATACTTCATATAATGAAATCATACAGTATTTGTATTTTTATGACAAGCTTACTTCACTTAGCGCAGTGTTCTCAAGGTTCAGACACACTGTAGGATTTGTCAGTTTCTTTCCTTTTTAAGGATAATCTTCCATTGTATGTACATAACACATTTTGCTTATCCGTTCATCTGTTGATGCACACTTGGGTTGCTTCCACCTCTTGGCTGTTGTCAACAATGCTGCCATGAACATGCATATACAAATATCTCTTCCAGTCTCAGAGGTAAAATTGCTAGGTCATATGGTCATTCTATTTATAATTTTTTGAGGAACTGCCATACTGTTTTCCATAGCAGCTGCACCATTTTACGTTTCTGCCAACAGTGCACAAGGGTTCCAGTTTCTCCACATCCTTATTATTAAGTAAAAAATACTTATTGTTTTTTGTTCTTTTGTTAGTGACTATCTAATGGGTGTGAGGTGGTATCTCTTTGTGGTTTTGACTTGCATTTACCTAATGATTCGTGATGTTGAGCATCTTTTCATGGTCTTATTGGCCCTTTGTATATCATCTTTGGAGAAGTGCCTATTTAAGACCTTTGCTCATTTTAAAATTGGGTTGATTTTATTGTTACTGAATTGTAAGAGTTCTGTATATATTCTGGATATTAACCTTTTATCAGATATATTATTTGCAAATATTTTGTTTTATTTCATAGGTTACCTTTTTGTTCTATTATATTCCTTGATGCACAGAAATCTTAAATTTTGGTGTAGTTCAATTTATCTATTTTTACTTTAGCAAAAGTAAAAGAAAACTTCGCCAAATTCAATGACATGAGTTTCCCCCTCTGTTTTTTTTCTTTCTAAGAGTTTTATAGTTTTAGCTCTTACATTTAGGTCTTTGATCCATTTGGAGTTAACTTTTTATATGTGGTGTAAGGTAAGAATTCAACTTCACCTTTTTTTTTTTTCTTTTTTTTTTTTTTGCATGTGGCTATCTAGTATTCCTAACATCATTTGTTGAAGAGGCTGTCTTTTCCCAGTGAATGGTCATTTTGAGATACTCCTGGTTCATTGAGAAGTGATGTTTGCTTGAAACCTAGATATTTTCATAAGATTCTGGATCTTATTTAAACTTTCTGTTATGAATAGCTTCTCAGACACTGCTCCAGCAGGGGAAGGGGAGGTCACTAACTTGTTGCTATCAGGTACAGGTAAAATTTCTAACCCACCTGGCCTCTGTTGACACCAAAGGTACGGGACTCTTTTGTAACTGCTGGACGGGAGTGAGAGTTCTAGCTCTCCATGTGGTCTGCACTGACACTTTGGTGAGGGTGATCTCATTACTGGTGGGTGTTGGTGAAAGTCCTGATTCTCTGCCAGGCCTCCTCTGACACCTCCCCACCAGGAAGGGAAGTATGTCTCCTTGCTGCTTAGTGAGTTGGAAGTCTAGGCTCCTCATATGGTTTCCACGAATATTGTGGGGAGGCCTCATTACCGGCTGTCAGGAAAGATAGTCTCAGCTCCCTCGCTGGATACCACTCTGTCAGAGATGCTGGGACAACTTATTACAGCCTTGTTAGGTTAGAAGTCTAGGCTGCCTACTTGGCCTGTGCTGGCATGGGTGGGGTAGGACCATAGCTTTTATTTAAAAAATTTTTAAAATTTTTCCATAAGTTTTTGGGGTACAGGCAGTATTCAGTTACATGAGTAAGTTCTTTAGTGGTGATTTGTGAGATTTTGGTGCAGCCGTCACCTGAGCAGTATTCACTGTACCATATTTGTAGTCTTTTATTCCTCATCCCCTCCCACTCTTCCCCGCAAGTCCCCCAAAGTCCATTGTATCATTCTTATGCCTTTGCGTCCTCATAGCTTAGCTCCCACATATCAATGAGAACATAAGATGTTTGGTTTTCCATTCCTGAGTTAGTTGACTTAGTGTAATAGTCTCTAATCTCATCCAGGTCACTGCAGATGCTGTTAATTCATTCCTTTTTATGGCTGTGATATATCTATATGTATATCTATATATATCTCTATATCTATATAACAGTTTCTTTATCCACTTGTTAATTGTTGGGTATTTGGGTTGGTTCCACAATTTTGCAACTGTGAATTGTGCTGCTATAAACATGCATGTGCAAGTATCTTTTTTGAATAATGACTTCTTTTCCTCTGAGTACACTGCATCCATGCCACATCTACGTTTTTTAAATTTTTTTTGAGTATGGCCATTCTTGCAGGAGTAAGATGGTATCACATTGTAGTTTTGATTTGAATTTCCCTGATCCATTAGTGATGTTGAGCAGTTTTTCATATGTTTTTTTGGCCATTTCTATATCTTCTTTTGGTAATTGTCTATCCATGTCCTTAGCCCACTTTTTGATGGGATTGTTGGTTTTTTCTTAATGATTTGTTTGAGTTTGCTGTAGATTCTGGAGATGTATAGATTGTAAAAATTTTCTCCCACTCTGTGGGTTTCTGTTTACTCTGCTGACTGTTCCTTTTGCCAGGTAAAAGCTCTTTAGTTTAATTAGGTCCCAGCTATTAATCTTTGTTTTTATTGCATTTGCTTTTGGGTTCTTGGTCATGAAATCCTTGCCTAAGCCGATGTCTAGAATGGTTTTTCCAATGTTATCTTCTGGAATTTTTATAGTTTCTGATCTTAGGTTTAAGATCTTAATCCATCTTGAGCTGATTTTTGTATTAGGTGAGAGATTAGGATCCAGTTTCATTCTCCTACATGTGGTTTGCCAATTATCCCAGCACCATTTGTTGAAAAGGTGTCCTTTCCCCATTTGATGTTTTTGTTTGCTTTGTTGAAGATCAGTTGCTGTAGGTATTTGGGTTTATTTCTGGGTTCTCTATCCTGTTCCATTGGTCTATATGCCTATTTTTATACCAGTACCATGCTGTTATGGTGACTATGGCCTTATAGTATAGTTTGAAGTCAAGTAGTGTGATGCCTCCAGATTTGTTCTTTTTGCTTTGGCTATGTGGACTCTTTTTTGGTTCCATATGAATTTTAGAATTGTTTTTTTCTAAGTCTGTGAAGAATGATGGTGATATTTTGGTGGGGATTCATTGAATTTGTAGATTGCTTTTGGCAGTATTGCCCATCCATTAGCATGGGATGTGTTTCCATTTGTTTGTGTCATCTGTCATTTCAGCAGTGTTTTGTAGTTTTTCTTGTAGAGGTCTTTTGACTCTTTTGTTAGGTACATTCCTAAGTCTTTGATTTTTTTTGCAGCTATTGTGAATAGGGTTGAGATCTTGATTTAATTCTCTGCTTAGTCGTTGTTGGTATATAGAAGAGCTACTGATTTATGTACATTAATCTTGTATCCGGAAAGTTTGCTGAATTCTTTTGTCAGTTCTAGGAGCTTTCTGGAGGAGTCCTTAGGGTTTTCAAGGTAAATGATCATATTGTCAGCAAACAGCGACAGTTTGATTTCCTCTTTACCGATTTGAATGCCCTTTATTTGTTTCTCTTGTCTGAATGCTGTGGCTAGGACTTCCAGTACTATGATGAAGAGGAGTGATGAGAGTGTGTATCCTTGTCTTGTTCCAGTCCTTAGAGGGAATGCTTTCAAGTTTTGCCCATTCAATATTATGTTGGCTGTGGGTTTGTCATAGATGGCTTTTATTACATTAAGGTATGTCCCTCGTATGCCGATTTTGCAGAAGGTTTTAATCATAAAGGGATGCTGGATTTTGTTGAATGCCTTTTCTGCATCTATTGAGGTGATCATATGATTTTTGTTTTTAATTCTGTTTATGTGGTGTATCACATTTATTGACTTGTGTATATTAAACCATCCCTGCATCCCTGATATGAAACCCACTTGATCATGGTAGATTATCTTTTTGATATGTTGTTGGATTTGGTTAGCTAGTATTTTGTTAAGGATTTTAGCATCTATGTTAATCAAGGTACTGGTCTGTAGTTTTCTTTTTTGGTTGTGTACTTTTCTGGTTTTTGTATTAGGGTGATGCTGGCTTCATAGAATTAATTAGGGAGGGCTTCTTCTTTCTCTATCCTGTGGAATAGTGTCAAAAGGATTGGGACTAATTCTTCTTTGAATGTCTGGTAGAATTCTGCTGTGAATCCGTCTGGTCCTTAACTTTTGTGTTGTTGTTGTTGGTAATTTTTAAATTAGCATTTCAATCTCATTGCTTGTTATTGATCTATTCAGGGTATCTGATTCTTCCTGATTTAAGCTAGGAGGGCTGTATTTTTCCAGGAATTTATCCATCTCTTCTGGGTTTTCTAGTTTATGTGCATAAAGGTGTTCATAGCAGCCTTGAATGATCTTTTGTATTTCAGTGGCGTCAGTTGTAATATTTAATCTATCTTGAGTTGATTTTTGTATTAGGTGAGAGAATAGGATCCAGTTTTCATTCTCCTACATGTGGTTTGCCAGTTATCCCAGCACCATTGTGTCCTGTTTTGTTTCTTACGTTATTGGGATTTTCTCTCTCCTTTTCTTGGTTAATCTTGCTAATGGTCTATCAATTTTATTTATCTTTTCAAAGAACCAGCTGTAGTTTCATTTATCTTTTGTATCTTTTTTTTTGTTTCAGTTTCATTTAGTTCTGCTCTGATGTTGGTGATTTCCTTTCTTCTGCTGTGTTTGGGTTTGGTTTCTTTTTGTTTCTCCAGTTCCTTGGGGTGTGACCTTAGATTGTCTATTTATGCCCTTTCAGACTTTTTGATGTAGGCATTTAGGGCTATGAACTTTCCCCTTAGCATCCGCCTTTGCTGTGTCCCAGCGGTTTTGATAGGTTGTGTCATTATTGCCATTCAGTTTGAAGAATTTTTAAATTTCCATGTTGATTTCATTTTTTACCCAATGCTCATTCAGGAGCAGGTTATTTATTTTCCATGTATTTACATGGTTTATTTTCCATGTATTTACAACTCCTTTTGGAGTTGATTTCCAGTTTTATTCTCCTGTGATAAGAGTGTGCATGATATAATTTCAATTTTCTTAAATTTACTGAGGCTCATTTTTATGGCCTATCATATGGCCTATCTTGCAGAAAGTTCCAGGAGCATAGCTTTTTTTTTTTTTTTTTTTTTTTTTTTCTTTTTTCCCTGTGGTGTTTGGTTGGAATAGAGCAATTATCGTCTAAAAGTTTTCTGTGTCACTAAACTGACTCCTGTTCTTTTGGCTACAGAGAGCAGGCTATTGTTAGAGGTTTTTTTTCTTTTTCTTTTTTCTTTTTTTTTTTTTGGTTTGTACCCATTGACATTTCTGGGTGACTAGATTCTTTAGCTCCAATTCTGGGATATATATGATCCAAAACAACCCAGGGAACCCACCACTCTATCATTCTTTGGCTTCCAAGGTCCTTATCTTATCCATCTTCCCTAATTTGCAGTCTGCTTATACTTCTTTTTTTATATAATATCCTTGGTATTTTGTTGTACTTAGTGCAAGGAATAGGAAAATGTACATCTACTCCATGTTTTGGGAAGTGGAAGTGGCCACCTTCACTTTCTGATGGTAATAACTTTTTTTTCACTGTATCCACTTAACTCTTAGCATAGTGATCAGAACTATGTTTGTGAAATTATATTTTGTATTATTTCAGATTGTGCTGTGCAACGGGGAATGGATAATGCTGGGTAACTAGGCCCAAATAACACAAAAATTTCAGGGGGAGCATTCTGACTCCAAGGGCTAGTTGGCTGCGGCATCTCTAGATCCTGGACACATAACATCTCATTATAGAACAGGCACCACATGGTTTGAATAAGAGTTTGATGTTTAACAAGAAAGGTAGTTATGAACTGGGATATTTGAAATATACTGTGTGGAAAACTGAGTGAATACAAGCCTTCTTCTTAGACGGCAGGCCCCAAGAGCCTGAGACATTTCAAGGGAAAAATAGCATACCCTCTAATCAGAATGGGAGGGCATGGAGCTAGAAGATTGTTCAAAGACAGACCAAAATTGCATGGATAAAGCACAACACTTAGAACACGTAAAATAAAAAAAAATGCCTGTCTGAGAGCATATTGAAGAAAGCATTCCTACAGCCAGATACTCTCTAGGTCTAGTGGCATGAAGGTTTCTAATGATTACAGCTATTGCTTTTGGCGTATCTCCACTCTACTGATTTCTAGACAAATAATTGGACTCTATTTTGAACCCTAACCTATGTACTGAATGTTGTTTTTGAAACCATCTTTACTGAGGTATTACACATGTTTAAAGAATACCACTTGACAAGTTTTGACATATATATCCACCCATGAAAGCATCACCATAATTAAGATATTGTATACATCCATTACCCCCAACTATCTCCTTATATCCCTTTAATTCCATCCTCTTGTTTTTCCTCTCCACTTCCCCATACCCCCAATAAGCATTGATCTGCTTTCTGTTACCATAGACTAGTTTGCATTTTCCAGAATTTTATAAAAATGACATTACAGAGTATGTATTCTTTTTTTTTTTTTGGCCTGGTTTCTTGTACTCAGCATGATTATTTCGAGATCTATCCATGTTGTTTTGTATAATAATAGTTTATCATTTTTTATTGGTCAGAATATTCCATTTTATGGATATACCACAATTTTATTATCCATTCATTTGTTGATTGACATTTGAGTTGTTTACAATCTATGGCTTTTGTGAATACAGCTGCTATGAACAGTCTCACACAAGTCTTTGTATGGACACATGCTTTTATTTCTCTTGGGAAAAAACCTAAAAGTGGAATGAACAACTTATGTGGTAGGTATATGTTTAACTTCTAAGGAAACTGTTTTTCTAAGTGGTTGTATCATTTGTTTTCCCATTAGTAGCGTATGGGAATTCCAGTTGCTCCGTAACTTAGTCAGCACTTGACACAATCAGTATTCTTAATTTTAGACATTCTAATAAATGTGTAATGGTATCTTATAGTCTTAAGTTTGCATTTCCTTAATGACTAATGATGTTGAACATATTTTTATGTGCTTGTCATCCACATACATATTTTTATGAAATGTTTGTGCCGATCTTTTGACCATTTAAATAATTAGATTTTTTTTCTTACTATTGAGTTTTGGGTTTTGAAATACATTATAGATGTGAGTCCCTGATTAGATACAAATAATTTGCAAATATTGTTTTGAAAATGTTTTCTTCCAGTCTTTGGTGTGTCTTTTCATTCTCTTGAAAATATCTTCTGAAGAACAGAAACTCTAAATTTTTATGTATTTCAGTTTGACTTTTTGTCTTTTTTTGAGACAGGGTTTCACTCCTGTTGCTCAGGCTGGAGCACAGTGGCGCAATTTCGGCTCACTGAAACCTCTGCCGCCTGGCTCAAGTGATCCTCCCACCTCAGCCTCCCAAGTAGCTGGGACTACAGGCATGTGCCACTGTGCCTGGATAATTTTTCTCTTTTTTGTAGAGACGGAGTTTCGCCATGTTGCCCAGGCTGGTCTAGAACACCTGGGCTCAATCCATCTGCTTGCCTTGGCCTCCCAAAGAGCTAGGATTACAGGCATGAGACATTGCACCCAGCCTATGATTTTTAAATAAATGTTTCTGTTTGTATCATATCTAAGAATCATTGCCTAACTCAAGGTCAAAAGGTATTTGCCTATGTTTTCTTCTAGAAGTTTTATAGTTATAGGTTTACATTTTAGGTCCATGACCCATATCGAGTTAATTTTTGAATATGATGAGAGGTGTGGATCAAAGTTTATTATTATTAATTTTTTTGCAAATAGTCATCCAATTGTTATAGCACCATTTCTTGAAATGACCCCTTTTCTCATTGCATTGCCTTTGAGCTCTTGTGAAAAATTAGTCATCCATCTATATGTGGGTCTATTTTTCAGACTCTCCATTCTGTTTCACAGGTCTTTTTGTCAATCACAGCACTAATACAACACAATATACAATATAGGTAATTCTATAATAAATCTTGAAGGCAAGTAATGGAAACCCTTTAACTTTATTCTTTTTCTACAGTAGAAATTGACAAGCTGATTCTAAAATTTTTATTAGAATGTAACGGACTGAGAATAGGCTTGTTTTGAGAAAGAACAAAATTGGAGGACATCTTAATAATAATATTTTTTTTGATCCTTGACCACAGTATTTTTTTCTAGTTGTTTTGGTACTTAATTTTTCTCAGCTATTTTTATAATTTTAGTGTACAGGTCTTATGTGTGATTTGTCAGATTTGTCGTAAGTATTTCATGTTTTTTGATGCTATTTTAAATGGCATTGGTTCTTAATATTTCAACTTCCAATTTGTTGGTGATATATAGAAATGTAATGGATTTTTATATATTTACCTTGTACTCTTTAACCTTACAGGACTATTGGTCTGTAGGTTTCTTTCTTTCTTTTTTTTAGTATAGAATTTGTATGGCATAGCCCTGGTATTAGGGTAATATCGCTAATCATTAAGGACATGTGGGCTGAAAAACTACTTTTTGGGTACTATGCTAACTACCTGGTGCAATATACTCATGTAACAAACTTACACATGTACCCACTCTATCAAAAATAACAGTTGAAATTCAGAAGGAAAAAAAATCAACTGGGAAGTTTTTCTTCCTATTCCTTTTACTGGAAGAGTTTTCATAGAATTGATATCTTTTTTTTATTAAACTTTTGGTAAAATTCACTAATGAAAAGATAAGAGGCTGGATTTTCTTTGTGAAATGTTTTAAACTTCAATTTCTTTATTACAGGGCTATTCATGTTATATATTTCTTCTTGAGTGAGCTGTGGTAGTTTGTGTCTTTCAAGGAATTTGTCCATTTAATTTTCATGGTCGAATTTATTGGCATAAATTTTAAAACTCCCCTGTTATTCTTTTAATTGTTATAGAATTGGTAGTAGTTACCTTTCATATTTCTGCTCCTAGTAACTTCTATTTTCTCTCTTTGATCACTTTGGCTAGAAGCCTATTGTTTTATTGATTTTCTCAAAGAATCAACCTTGATTTCATTGACTTTTCTCTACTGTGTTTCTGCTTTGTATTTCACTGATTTCTGCTGTGCCTTTCTTTAAAAATTTTTATTTATAAACTTATCAATAAATTTAGGGTATACCACATGATGTTATGAGACAGTAATGTTACAGATAGTAAAAAAAGGGTACTATGGTGAAGCAAATAAAAATACCCATCATCTCACATAGTGATACTTTTAATTTTTGTGGTAAGAGCAGCTAAAAATCTAATCATTTAGCAAGAATCTCAAATAAAGTACACTTTTATTACCTATAGTTCTTATGTTGTACCTTAGATTTCTATCTTGTTTATCCTATATATCTGCTACTTTATATGCTCTGACCTGCATTTCTTCATTTAGGCCCATTGCACCTCTTTCCCTCTCACCTCTGGCAATCATCATTTTGTTCTCTATCTCTGTATATTTGAAAAAAGAATTTTTGGCTCCATATCTAAGTGACATCATGCAACACTTTTCTTTTTGTGTCTGGCTTATTTTGCTTAGAATAGCATCCTCCAAGCTCATCTGTGGGGCAATATTTTGTTCTTTTATAGGGATATATATATATATATATATGGATATTATATATAGGGATATCTATATGGAGATATATATATGGATATTATATATATGATATCTATATGGAGATATAGATGGATATTATATATGGATATATATGTGTGTGTATGTATGTGTATATATATTCACACATATATATATGAATAAAGAAATTGTGATATATGTCTATTGAGAAACAGGTTGTTTCCATTTCTTAGCTATTGTGAATAATGCTGCTATAAACATGAGAGTGCAAATATCTTTACAAGGTGATTTCATTTCCTTTGGATATACCCAGAAGTTGGATGGCTGCATATATGGTAGTCCTATTTTTAATTTCCTTAGCAAACCTCCATACTGTTTTCCATCATGGCTGTACCAATCTACATTTCCACCAACAGTGTGTAAGAGTCCCCTTTTCTTCATACATTTGCCAACGTTTGCTATGTTTTGTCTTTTTGGTAATAGCCATCCTAATGGGTGTGAGATGGCCTATCATAGTGATTTTGATTTCCATTTCTTTGATGATTAATGATATTGTCTGGTCTGATCTTTAGTATTTCATTTTTCTGCCTAATTAGAGTTTAATTTGCTCTTTTCTTTCCAGTTTTTTAAGGTGAAAGCTGAAGTAATTGATTTAGATCTTTCTTCTTTTCTAACGTTGGTATTTAGTGCTATACAATTCCCAGTAATTATTGCTTTGTCTGCCTCCTACACATTTTAATATGTAGTATTTTTATTTGTATTTAGTTAAAAATATTTTCTGATTTCGCTTTTAATTTTTGTTTGGCCAATGATGGGTTATTTAGAAGTGTGTTATTTAATTTCCAAATATATATAGATTTCCCAGATATTTTTCTTTTCTGTTTTTTGAGACTAGGTCTTACTTTGTCACCCAGGCTGCAGTAGATTGGCATGATAATGACTCACTGTAGCCTCCAACTGCTGGGTTCAAGCAATCTTCCCACTGGAGCCTTCTGAGTAGCTGGGACTACAGTTGAATACTACCACGCCTGGCCAATATTTTTTATTTTTATTTTTTGTAGAAAGAGGTCTTGTTAAGTTTTCCAGGCAGGTCAGGAACTCCTGGCCTCAAGCCATTCTCCCCCTCAGGCTCCCAAGGCGCTGGTATTACAGATGTGAGCCACTCTGCCTGGCCCAGATACTTTTCTGTTTTTGATTTTTAATTTAAGTTCACTGTGGTCAGATAACCTATATTCTATGACTTAAATGTTTTTAACTTTATTGGGCTTTGTTTTATGGCCCAACTTGTGGTTTATCTTGGTAAATGTTCCTGCACACTTGAGAAGATGGTGTATTCTGCTGTTGTTGGGTAGAGAGTGTTCTATAAATGTCAATCAGGTCAAGTTTAGTTGATCGTGTTTAAGTCTACCACATCCTTGCTGATTTTCTGTCTGCTTGTTAAATTATTGAGGGTAGGGTATTGAATCTCTGGCTGTAATTATGGGTTTGTCCATTTCTCCTTTTAGTTCATTTATTTTGCATCTCTATTATTAGTTGTATAAACATTTAGAATATTCATGTTCTCTTAATGAATTGACCATTAATGGTCAGTTGGTTATTGACCAATTGGTTAATCGTTCAGTTATCACTGGTCTTAATGAATTGGTCTTAGTGATAATTGGTCAATTATTACTGATCTTAATGAATTGATCAATTATCATACCATTTATCATAACTGAATTGACCATTTATCATAATGTAATGGTCCTCTTTATCCTTGTTAATATTCTTTGTACTAAAATAGACTTTGTCTGATATTCAGTATAACTACTACAGTTTTATTTTAAGTAGCGTTAGCATCATGCATCTTTTTATATACTTTTTTTTTGTATCTTTCTATTTGAAGTGTATTTCTTGCAGATAGCGTAAAGTGGGTCTCTCTTTCTCTTTAAAGTCTAATTTGACTTCTTTGCCAATAACTTGGAAAAGGAAAAAAATCTAACTCAACAATATCTGTTTTTAACTTACAGTATTTAAACCATTTATATTTAAGGTGATTATTGATATAGTTGGGTTTAAATTGACCCTCACACTATTTGATTTCTATTTGTGTCACACATTCTTTGTTCTCTTCACTTTTTCTTCCTTCTTCGGGATTAACAGATTTTTTGTAGTTCCAATTTATCTTCCCTTTTCATTTATTATACATTTTTGTTGTGTTATTTTAGTAGTTGCTTTATAATTTGTAATATATCCTTAATTTTTCAGTTTATAATCAAGTGATATGATACCATTTTACCATATCATATATAGTATAAGAACTTACAAAATACATCCAGTTTCCCACCTAGTTTTTACACAGTGTTATCATGTATTTTACTTCTACGTATTTTATAAACCCTACAATACATTTCTGTTATTTTGCTTTACACAGTTATCTTTTAAAGAGATGAAGTAATATAAAAAGGTTTTTGTATTTACCTCATTCTTATGATTTCTGCTGCTTTTTATTCCTTCGTGTAGATCCAGATTTTCATCTGATGTCCTGCTTAAAGGACTCCTTAAGGTTTGTTGTATTGCAGCTATATAATAGAAATTCTTTCAGCTTTTGCTTGTCTGAAAATATTTTTATTTCACCTTCATTTTTGAGAGACAATTTTTTCACTGGGAAAGAATCCTAGGTTTTCTTTTTCAATTATTTAAAAAATGTCGTTCCACTATCTTCTAGGTTACATTTATTGCAATGAGAAATTTTCTGTAAAATTTCTTTGCCCATTGTACTAATTTTTTTTTCCTGCTAGCTGCTTTGCATTGAAAAATTTGATTAGATTGTACCCGGTGTAGTTTTCTTTGTTGTTTTTGCTTGGAGTTTGTTGAACTTTTTGAATCTGTGGGTTTTTTCAAATTTGGAAACTTGTGGTCACAATTTTTTCAAATATTCTTTCTGTCTCTCCTCTCCCTTTTGTTGATTCTAATTAAACAAATATTTGATCAAAAGTATCCCATAGTTCATTGATGTTTTGTTAATTTTCTCAGTTTGTGTTCTTTCTCTCTCTTGCTCATTCATTCTTGTTCTGATTCTCTGTTTTTCATTTTAGACAGTTTTTATTGCTATCCTTTTAAGTTCACTACTTTTTTCTGAATGAAAAAATTAATCTGCTATCAATCCTATTCAGTGTATTTTTCATTTCACACTTTATAGTTTTTATCTCTAGACATTCATTTTGGGTCTCTTTTATATCTTTAACATCTCTGTTATACTCAGTCTTTTCTCCAGCTTCTTAAATGTATAAAATGCAGTTATAACAAATGTTTTATTTTGCTTGTCTAATAATTCTATTACCTGTATCATTTTTGTTTTTATTTAGTCTTCTCATTATGGGATGTATTTTCCTACATCTTTGCATGACTGGTAATTTTTGATTGGATGCTAGACATTTTGAATTTTACCTTGTTATGTGCTGGATATTTTGGTATTCCTATAAATATTCTTGCATTTTGTTTTGAGATGTGGTTCAGTTATTTGAAAATAGTTTGATCTTCTTGAGACTTTTTTTAACTTTATTTTTAAAAGTTTTATTTTTAATTGAGAAATAATAATTGTGTATATTTATGGAGTATAATGTGATGTTCTGATACATGTATTCTTGAGACTTTAAAAAGGTTTTGTTAGGTAAGACCAGACCTGTATTTAGCCCAGGTTTAATTTTTCCCCCATTGAAATGAGACTTTTTTTGTACTCTGAATGATAGCTTGTAGTTTATGAAATGTTCTCACTCTGGCTTTTGGGAGCAGACACGATTTCCATTCCATTGTGAACTCCAAGCACTGTTGCTGCTACTTATTTTCCAGGTTGATTTTTACTCAATAGTTTTCTCACATATATGTGTTGATCAGTACTCAGGTGAAGTATTGAAGGAAATTCCCTGCATATTTCTGGTATCCTTTTTCTGTGCAACTCTCTCTTCTCTGGTACTGTCTTATGAACTCTACTTTCTCTGAATACCCCAGATTTTCCAGGTTTGTCTCTTCAATTTAGGGAGAAATGTGGGCTCTGAGTGAGCCCCTCCCTCTCTGTGCCATGGATTGGAAATGTTCTCCAAGTAGTAAGTTGTTTTCTGTCTCTTTGGAATTTACAGCGTTTTGCTTTCTGATATCCAATGTCTTCAGAGTTGCTTCATATACTTTGTCCAGTTTTTTAGCTGTCCAAGGTATAGAGTAAATCCAGTTCTTGTTATTCCATCTTGGCTGGAAGCAGTTCTTCTGTTTCATTTGATGCAAAAATTTTATGAATATCACTTGGTAAAAGCCTAGCCTGTTTAACAAGTTACTTTACACTGTTTACTGATAAGCATTTAATACTTAAGTTTATGCACATGGCTCCACTCACATTCAGTGTTTTGTAGATTTTCCTGACAGCTCTGTGAGACTGGCTGGGGCAAGTAGGAGTGATTCTTTGATAGATGAGGAAACTGAGGCAAAGAGAGGCTAGGTGACTTGCTCAAAAACTTACAGTTACTTTAATAATGGAGGCTAGGACCTAGGAATCCAGAATCAGGTTGTTGTGATCTTTGTGCTGTAACAGGCTGCCGTATTGCTGTTTCAAAAATAAAGTCATGCTCTGGGTCATTTAGGGATTTTGAAAAACTTTATTTTTTACTTCGTTAGAATATAAAACTTCTGTGGGTGAAGTTGAATCATCAAATGGGGTCAATTCCATTCTATGGGGAGGGGTGATTTATTCCATTCTCTCTCTTTATCTCTCTTTCTCTCTCTATATATGAATATGAAAACTAGCCAGGCGTGGTGGTGGGTTCCTGTAGTCCCAGCCACTCGGGAGGCTGAGGCAGGAGAATGGTGGGTAAACCCAGGAGGTGGAGCTTGCACTGAGCCGAGATCGCGCCATTGCATTCCAGCCTGGGTGACAGAGTGAGACTCCATCTAATATATATATATTATATATATAAAAAAATATGTATATGTATTTAATATATGTGTATATAATATATTTTATATATATATGTGAAGCCCTTCTTACATGTAGTGATTTGAGAAACTGGTAGGCTTGACATAGTTGGGGAAAAACTTATGTCTATTTTTCTGTTTATACTTTCTGTTTTTCTTGCCTAGTTCCTACCTCATTAAGCTCTAGAAATAGTTCAAATGTAGATCTCAGCTAAGGCCTCTTTGAAAAAATTTTACACCCCATTCTTTCTCTTTTTAAGTGTTGTAAGAAAATGTACTTTCAACTGGTGTAAAGAAAGCTATGACATCTTAAGAATTTTTCTATAAGAGTCTATGAAAACACTTATTCGAGAATGATTTCGGTTCTGTCCTTCCTGCGAGAGATGTAGAACAAAAGGAATATCAGGTCATTTTCACACCTTGAATTCAATTTGGGTCTATTTTATAATCTATTTTTATGGCTGTCATCCAGTTTTGTCCCTCTAGTTTAGGTTGTATCTAATACTATCTTGGCTTTGAGTTAGGCAGGATAGAAAGAGATTTGCTATTAACCTGGACTAACACAGACTCCTCTGACACTTAAGAGGTTGTATGAAAGGGATGGAAATGGATGTCTTGCTTTAATGTTGAATATGTGGGGACATACACACACATGTACACACACACACATTCTCTCTCTCAGAGTAAATTTAAACTCAGTTGGAGCCCTGGGGGCATGTAAACAAGCATAAGGAAATTTCCCATAGGTTTATAGGGTGGGGAGAGCTATCCCTCTCTCATGTGTTAGCAGAAGTGGCAGATGGCATCTTTCTCCCCTAATAATCACCAGATGGCATAAAGCTATGCCCTGTGGTGCAGGAAGCAGGAAACTGGGTTGATCATGTATTTTCTACACTTAAGCTCTTCTTATTTGATTGACATTTGTCTGTGCTACTGGTCATCTATTTATGTGAGAAGAACTTAAAGAAAGGGACCAAAACCTCATTGTGGTTGCAGAGTGTATTCATTTTAATTTAAGAAATGTAGCATGTTTTATGAGCTAATAACTTGCAAATCTGCTAAGCAGATTCACAGGTTTCTGTTCACTTGTATCCTGAGCCATGATATCTGTTTGCATCCTGTTGTAAACCTCCTTTATTTAGCATTTTTCAGATATAATGCTTAGAGAATTGAAGTTTAGGCTGGGCACAGTGGCTCATGCCTGTAATCCCAGCACTTTGGGAAGCCGAGGTGGGCGTATCACAAGGTCAGGAGTTCAAGACCAGCCTGGCCAACATGGTGAAACCCCATCTTTACTAAAAAAAAATACAAAAAAAATTAGCTGGGCGTGGTGGTATGTGCCTGTAATCCCAGCTACTCAGGAGGCTGAGGCAGGAGAATCATTTGAACCTGGGAGGCAGAAGTTGCAGTGAGCCGAGTTGTGCCACTGCACTCCAGCCTGGGGGACAAGGGACAGAGCGAGACTCCATTAAAAAAAAAAAAAAGAATTGAAGTTTAATCTTTTGAGCAGAAGTTTTACTGTAAAAATTAAAAATAAACCTTTAAAAATCTTTAGATATTGATGTTCAATTTTATTAAATATTATTATAAACATGATTTAACTTTTCCTGTTAGAGACATAAGTTGTAGTACAGGTGCAGTTGACATTGTGAAAACAAATGAGACTAAAAGCAGAATGGATCCTACTTAAACCTAAAGCAATCTTAGAATAAAAGTTGATGGTAGTTTTTTAAAAAGTTGTTAGTAGATCTCCTTTTTAATCAACAGATTGTAATGATTGAACGGAAATGAGGCAGTAAGTATTATAAGTAAAACCATTTTATCACAACATTAATCTGAAATGTTTAAGTGAGTTCCACAATCACTGGGGTCCTGAAAGGTAATTAGACATCAAGATGTATGTTTTCTTGTCTGTATTTGACTGGTGGAGTCACTCCTTTTGGATTAAATATATAGTATCTTTAATGTATAGAAATGAAATATACAATCTTGAGAGACTACTGTGCCCTGACAAGGCTTTTCAAACTGCCTTTGTTTAATGACTGTCCTTTTGTTTTATGTTTTCATATCCTGCTTAGTACTTTTGCCTCCCGGGCTGGCCACAGCCTTTTCTCTTCAGAAGGAACTCATTTGTTTTACAGCTGGATTGTTACAATTTCTTAGTGGTTATGAATTTTAATGCATATTAAGGGTGCTTTTTATATTTTAATGGCATTTGGTTACGTAGGTAAAAAAAATCCATTTAAGTTCAATAAATGATTTTGGGAAAAGTGCACATCCACAGGCAAAAGAATGAAGTTGGATCCTTACCTTATATCATATACAAAAATGAACTCAAAATGGATTGAAGACTTAAACATAAGAGTTAAAACTATAAAACTCTTACAAGAAATTATAGGGGAGAAGTTTAATGACGCTAGATTTGGTAATGACATCTTGAATATGACACCAAAACCATATACATTGGACTACATTAAAATAAAAAACTTGTGTGTATCAAAGGACACAATCAATACAGTAAAAACCACCCTATGAAATGAGAGAAAATATTTGCAAATCACATATCTAATGAAGGGTTAATATCCAAAATATATAAAGAACTACAACTCAACAACAATAAAAACCAAACAACCGAATTAAAAAATGGGCAAAGGTCTTGAATAGATATTTCTCCAAAGATGATACACAAATGGTCAACAAGTACATAAAAATGCCCTAATCACTAGGGAAAATCTAAATCGAAACCAAAACGAGGTATCTTTTCATACCTTGTAGGATAGCAGCTGCTGCTACTACTACGATGACGACGACGACGACGAAAAACCAAACCAACAAAACAAACAGAAAATAAGAAGTGTTGGAAAAGATGTGGAGAAACTGGAATACTTGTCTACTGTTATTGGGCATATAAAATAGTGCAGTCACCATAAAAAAAGAGTATGGGGGGGTCCTCAAAAACTTAAAATAGAATTATTATACTATCCAGCAATTCCACTTCAGGGAATATACCCAAAAGAATTGAAAACAGGAACTCAGAGATATTTATACACCCACATTCATAGCAGCAGCATTCATAAAAATTAAAAAGTAGAAGCAACCCAAATGACTGTTGATGGATGAACAGATATACAAAATATGGTATATACATGCAATAGAATATTATTCAACCTTACAAAGAAAAAAAATTCTGAGACCCGGTACAATATGGCTGAACCTTGACGATATAAAGCGAAATATCACAGAAAGACAAATACTATATAATTCTACTTATATGAGATGTCTTGAGTAGTCAAATTTATAGGGAGAGAAAGTAGAATGGGAGCTGCCAGAGGTTGGGAGGAGGGAAAAGTGAAGAATGGCTCTTTAATGGATGTAGAGTTTCAGTCTTAAAGATAAATAGAGTTGTGGAGATTGGTTGCACAACAATGTCAACATACTTAATATTATTAAACTGCACGTTTAAAAATGATTAAATGGTACATTTTGTGTTACATATATTTGACCACAATTAAAAAAAGAAACAAGGTGAAAAGATTTTGTCAACGAACTGCTCAGTAGTCTACCAATTGGGGATTGGATTAACATTTACTCCTGTGAAGATTCAGGCAAGGGCAGGGATGAGTTAGGGAGGCAAAAGGTTAATGATGTCAGACTATAGTAAATGGTGTAGCACTGGTATAAACAAAGTTCAATGGAAACAAAAAAGGAAAACTTAAGTTTTCCTGGAGGCATACGAGAGATCATCCTAGACAAGATGGTTTTATTTGAGCTGCTTTGAAAGATGAGTGGGAATATGACAGGTGGAAAAAGAACAAAAGGAAATAACAGGTAGAGGAAACAGAATGAGCACATGCCATAAAGTTATGAAAGACCATAATTTGGAAATAGTGGTGGCCAGAGCACAACTCTTTATGAAGACTGCTCATATTCCCATTGGTCCAGAGCTGAACTCTACTAAATGTGCAAATTAATTTTCTCTTCATAATTCATTTAAATTCTGTATTAGTTTCCTATTGCTGCTGTAACAAACCACCACAAATTTAGTGGCTTTGAACAACATAGATTTATCTTACGGTTCTGGAGGTCAGAAGTTCTGAAATCAAGGTGTCAGCAGGGCTGTGTTTCTTTTAGGGGCTCTAGGGGAGAATCAATTTCTTTCCCTTTTCTAGGTTCTATAGGTGGCCTGTATTCTTTGGCTTGTTGACCCCTTCTTTGCCTGGGTCTGATCTCTGCTTCTATCATCGTATCTCCTTCTCTCTCAGACCTGCTTGCCTCCCTCCTATAAGGATTTTTGAGATTACATCGGGCACACGTGGATAATATCTCAACGTCCTTCATTTAACCACATCGTCAAAGTCCCTTTTGCCATGTGAGGTAATATACTCATAGGATTTGGGAATTGAGATGTAAATACCTTTGGGAGCCTATTTTTCTGTCTTCTATAGATTCGATAGGAGTGAAATATCTTAGGTCTCAAAATATATAGGCTGAGTGAATTTGTATATCAAAAGAGTATGCAACGCAAATGATATTTTTCTTGCTATTCGTATTAGTTGATTTTCTGCAACTTAAATCATCACTCTTTCATTAGTATCCTGACTGACTCTCATAATAATCTCCAATCATTCATGGTTTCTCTGTTCGTGAGACCCGTATAACACCAATCCTTGCCCAGTCATAAAGCATTTAAGAAGTTCCTGTTGCCTTCTTTCCTTTCACCACCAAACTTTGGAAAGAGGATTCAATACTCACTCTCTTTGTTTCCTCAGCTCTCATTCACAGTTCCACACAGGAAAACCTAAATCTCTGGGATTTAGTTTTCTTACCTGGTCCAGGTTCCTTATTTTTGATATATTTCTCTCCAGCTTTAAACTACCATGATTCTATGATCTACTTCTCAGTCATGCAGCCTCAGAAGTGGGCCTAGTTCCCCTCAAGTCTCTTAGCCCCTAGTCAATTATTTTTCTCCTAGGATCTCAAGCTAACCTGTCAGTCTAATCATTGTGTTGTCACAAGCTTCAGTTTGGAATTCAGCAAAAATATTTTTTTGCCTTGTAGAATTCCATTAAGAAACAATTCAAGCTGGGAATGAAGGCTGTTCCTGTGGTCCTGGGAGGCTTCTCTCCCAATGCTAGGTCACACATTGTTGCCTTTCTGGCTAAAGGTTTCCCTATCCTAATACTGCAAAATTATCACTATCTTATGATGGGAGGAGATAGTAATCCTAGCATAGATATATTCAAGGTAGCCTGGCTTCTGAGGGTTCCAAGTTACTAACAGCTTTAACTTTTAGTTATGCATTTCTGTATTTATATTTCATATAATCATTTACCTCTTTTGGGCTGAAGAAAAAGAGGACATTATCCAACCAGCAAAAAGAGAGCAGTTTTCCTCTGAGAAGCATTCAGCATCCGATTAAATATTTTAAATTGCTTTATAAAATATTTCAGCCTGGATTTTCTGTAATTTAGTTTATAATAATCACTGAGGGAGATCTGACAATGGTTAAGTCTCCAAAAGCTTTTCCTGATTATTTCAGAACGACCTGATTTTCTTCCTGCTTCTGGGAGAAAGTGTCTATTCGGGGAAATGCTCCTAAAATGAGGCGTAAGCAGGGAAGGGTTGCCTCAGGTTTTGTGTTAATTGATAATAAGTGAACAGCTCATACAACTTTATTCATTTCTTTGTTCATTCAACATATTTACTGAAGCATTACCATGTGCCACAGTCTGTACTGGGCCCTCAGTATGGATATGAATTAGACGAAGCCTAGTTTTCAGGGAGCTTTGGTGTAGAAGGATAGATGGATTTGTAAATATCATGTAAACTAAGTGCATAAGTACAACAAAATGTCACGATTCTGTCATAGTCAATTTGTGCTGCTATGACATAATACTTGAGACTGGGTAGTTAAGAAAGAAATAACTTTTTTTTTTTTTTTTAAACTATTCTAGACGGGTTTTGGAAGTCCAAGATCAAGGAGCTAACATCTGATGATGGTCTTCTTGTTGTATCCTCACAGGGTGAAAGTCAGAAGGGCAAATGATCTGAACTCTGTGTGAAGCCTCTTTTGTAAGGGTCTAAATCTCACTCATTAGAAGAGGAGCCCTCGTGACCTAATTACTTCTTAAAGGTCCCACCTCCTAATACTATCATATTGGGTAACACCTGAATTTTGGAGGCAGCACTTTCAAAACATAGAAGCTGCTACTGAAGCATCCGCATGGTACACAATGTGAGCGAAGTGGCAGCAAGCCTATGATTTTATCATTAGGAAATGGGGGTGCATACTTGATGTTCTTGTAAGTTCTAATCAAGAGTAGCAGACATATGAATGAAAAAGCATTCTGAAGGAGGCTTAGTATCATCCATACCTTAGTCCAATAACCCCCAAATATTTATAGAGTATCTATCATAAGCTAAGAAGTCTTTGATGGTCAAAAATTAATGACAGAATGATAAAATAAAAAGGAAAGCAATTACAAGAGACTTGAAGAAACAGGATATTTTTTCTTCCCAAAGTGCTAGAGAATAGGGAAATAAAGAGGTAATAAAAATTCTAGGGAATCTACTTTAATATTAAATATTTACTTGGTGTAAGCTGAACGCTTTGTCACACTCTGGTCAGGCATATCAAATTTGACACAGTAATCCCATAACTGTAAAAATATGAGATATCTTTTGTAGTCTTTCTTACAGTGGTAAAAACAGAATATGTGACCTTTTAAAAAAAAAACTAGGCTTTATAAAGTCCATGAGGAACAGCTGAATTCTCAAATGATTCATATATTTCTTTGAGAAAGAAAAGATGTTATTTTCCATAATAGTCATTTCAAACTGAAGGAGCCCTAGATGATTATTAATGTGGGAAAAATAATAACTGTAGAAACACAGGCAAAAGAATAGAAATAGGTCACAGAGAAATAAATATAAATGGATTATACAAATATAAAAAATATTCAGATCACTGACAGCTAAAAACATGCAAATCCAAGCAAGGAGATGCTTACCAGGTTACCAACATTTAGATATTTGACAATATCCAGGGTGAAGGTGCAGAAACTGCCAATGTCAAATATTATGAATGTGAGAAAAATGGGTATAATGATTTTACAGGGCAATTGGATGCCATCTAACAAAACTGAAAATGTACACACATCTTTTAACCTAGTAATTCCACACCTAGAAATTTATTCTAAGAGAAGTGTTTAAATAAGTGATATTCAAAGATGTTTCTCCAGCTTTGTTTCTAAAAGCAATAGCAAAATATGTCTATCAACTGGAGATCATTTAAGTAAATTATGGTTGATTCATAATTTGAATCAATATGGTTGATTTGAATATGTTTGAGTCTATGGGATATTAGCTAATGAGAAAGATGTAAATATATTTGTGCTAACATAGAAAGATCTGTACCATTAACAAGCAAGATGGAGAGATGTGTATAATATGCTTGTAAACAGAGTATTTTAACAGATACACAAGAAACCGCTAACATTGGTTCTCCGGGTTATGGAATTGGGAGGATATGAATTAAGATGAAGATTTAATTTTATTGCATGCATTGGATTGTTTTATTTGTTTTCTTATGTGTATGTGTTAATTTTTCCAATTAAAAACCAAAAGAATTTAGACAGTAGACAGAGGAGCTCAGTGACCTGGTATTCACTGTAAAATGCTATGTCTTTTTGGTCTCAAAATAGAAAAATCTATCAACTTAGGCATTTTTATCTCTAATAACATTTCTAGTTATTTTTCTGGAGCTCCAGTGAACTAGGGAGAGTTCATCAAGATCTACCACATGCTCAAAGCCGTCCCTAAAGGAAGAATATTTTACTGAATGACTATGATGAAATGCTAGGATGGGTCTCTAAGATGGAGGAGATAGGATTGTGGTATTGCTTGTTTTATTTTATTGACTTAAAAACATGTCATTTAAAGGGGAGCAACTAAACTTCACCTAGTTAGTACTCTTGCCAAAAATCTAAGCATGCGGAAACAAGCAAATAGAAATTTAGGGACATTCTACAAAACAACCAACTTGTCTTCTTAAAAAAAAAACCAATGTCATAAAACTAAAAAAAAGGAAGGATTTATAATAAAGGCAAGTAAAGAAACATTAAATGTAGTGTGTGATGCTTAATTGAATCCTGGGTTGATTTGTACAATTGAAGAAATTTATATGGATTGCATATTAAATAATCATATTGTGTTTATATAAAAAGTCTCAAGTGTAATCGTTGTATTCTAGTTATGTGGGAGAATGTCTTATTTATAGAATATAGATGCTGAAATATTTTTGGATGAAGCATGATGTCTGCAACTTTCAAATGGATCAGCAGAAAATGTATATGCATATATATGTGTGTATATATATACACACAGATATATATTGAGAAAGATAAAGGAAATGTGGCAAAATGTTAAGAATGGGTGAATCTAGATTAAAGAAATGTGGATGTTCATTATATTTTTGGCACTTTTCTGTAGGTGTAACATTTTTCAAAATAAAAAGCTGAGAAAAAAGAGAAGCAACCCGCAGAATGTAAAAGCTTATGATTTAAATAGCACAGAACTGAGAAACATAATTTTTCATTCCTTCCCTCAACACTGAATGAGACGAGGAGCCACTAGGAGGTTTTCAGTGAGGAGTCACTTGACTGTAGACTTTAAAGGTATCATTCTGGTTTCTGTCCTCAGAGCTAACCTTAGGTGGTCAGTGGTGGAAGCAGCAAACCCAGTTAGGAGGTGACTGCATCCAAGCAAGAGATCGCAGTGGCTCACACCACAGAAGTAGAAGGGAGGTGGTGAGAAGTCACCTCATTCTGAAACTGTCTTGAAGATAGAGCCAATAGAATTTGCTGACAGATTAGGTGTGGGATATGAGAGAAAGTTAAGAATAAAGGATAAATTCAAAGTTTTTGGCCTGAGCAACCAGAGGATAAAATGGCTTCAATTGAGTTTGGAAAGGCTTCAAGTAGCCTAGGTTTTGTAGGTCAGGGGAGGCTCAGAATTCATTTTTGGCTATGTTGCATTTGAATGATTAGCCATCTGAGTAGAGATCTTAGGTGGACTATCGGAGGTAAAAGTCTGGGAATTCACTGGAGATATAAATTGGAGGTTGTTACCAAGGGAGTGAATCTAGATAGAGAATTGAAGCCCTGGGGCATTTTAGCACTAAGAGGTCAAGGAGTTGAAAAGGAACTAGTAAAGGAGACCAAAAATGAGCAGCCAGTGATTTGGTGGTAAACCAGGAGTGTCTTTTCCTGGAAGCTAAGTGAAGAGAGTATTTCAAAGAAGAGGAAGTGTTTATGCTACATGATGCTGTGGGGCCAATTAAGGTGAATATTAAGAATTGGCCATTGGATTGAACAATGAGGAGGTCAATAATGACCTTGCCATGAGCAAGCATTTTTGCTGCAAGTAACAGAAAACCTTAAGAAAACTGTAATAACATTGCCTTAAACAGAGGAGGTCATTTTTCCCATGTAAGAATAAATCTAGAGAGCTTGTCACTGGAGTTGGTTTGAGCAAATCAACCATGTTAGAGATATCCTCTTTGCAATTTTCTTGGCCTTTTCTTATAGTGTAAAAATAGCTACTTATGTGCCACTCAATATACTCACATTTAAGGAAAGAAGAGAGAAAGAACAGCATCATCAGGATTTAAAAAGCTCCCCAGAAAGCCATCCCTTGCTCTCCCCCACCCCCTTAGAGATGTCAGTTCTTGTCTCCTTCATCAAAACAGTGTCGTATAGCCACTGTCACAAGCTTCAAGAGATATCAGCAAAGTAAGTTCATTTTGTATGGGTGTATCCTGAAGTCCAAGAGTTTTAATGACTTGACCAATACCACACTGGTAATATAGCAGGGTCAAAGTAAACTGTCTGCAAAATTTGTTTTTTTTTTTCCTGATCCATCATGGGATTGCAATAGTCTAGGCAAATGGCAATTATGGATTAAATGAGAGTAATTACAGTAGTACAGGGATGATTTTGAGAGAAAAAATTTGAAAATATTGCTGACAAATTAGATGCAGAAGTTGAGTAAATATTAAGAATGTCACGGATCCTAAAAGGCAGTTAAAACACTCAGACAACAGCTAGTTAAAGAAATAGACTCATATGGCCCAGCCGAGTGGCTCACACTTGTAATCCCAGCACTTTGGGAGGCAGGCAAATTACCTGAGGTCAGGAGTTCGAGACCATCTTGGCCAACATGGAGAAACCCTGTCTATACTAAAAATACAAAAATTAGCTGGGTGTGGTGGCATGCGCCTGTAGTCCCAGCTACTCAGGAAGCTGAGGCAGGAGAATTGCTTGAACCCGGGAGGCAGAGGTTGCAGTGAGTTGAGATCATGCCACTGCACTCCAGCCTGAGTGACAGAATGAGACTTTGTCTTGAAAAAGAAGAAGAAATAGACTAATACTTGCAAATCAGGTCAAACCAAAAAATATTTACAGAGTGCTACTTCCTGTGCTTTTTGTAGGGGGATCCAAAGAAAAGCTAAGAATTGATCACAAATGATTTGGAGAGACATTTTATTCTTCTCTGTCTTGTAATACTGTGAGAGTATTGAGATAGTGCAAAAGGGCCTACTACAGTGCGTGCCATATAAGCATATATCCAATGAATAGTTCATTCTCATCTCTTAAGTGACTTTGCTACTTAATATCTTCCTTCTCCTGTCTATTGTCTTAACTACTACCAGAGCTATCATACAATTTCAAATCTAATCTAACACTCCCTTGTTTAAAAACTATCAAATTCTCCCCACTGCCAGCCAGATAAAATCAAAAATTCTGGATCTCACTGTTGGACTGTTGGCCCTGACATCCTTAGCTAGTTTCATGCCACTAAATGACTTGCTACTTCCGGAACATGGTGGGCTCCTATGTGCCCTCTTTGCTTTTTCTATCTAGAAACTTCCGTCTCTTTCTTCAAGACGTGCTTTATGTCCTATCAACTGTGAAGTGTCATCCTATCTCCCATGTAGAGTTAGTTACTTCCTTAGTAATCCTATGACATGTAGTTTTATATTAGCCCTTATTTTGTTACATGGATTGTAATTGCTTTTGAGTTTGATCTTTTCTAGACAGTGAGATTTCTGGCATGCAGACATTGCTTTTTATTTCTCTTCAGAACCTTTGCCCAGCACAGTTCTTGGCACACGGTAGTTGATTGGCAAATTAATGAATGAAGAGGAGAATCAGAGATTCTTTTTTGCCCTTTACCCTCAGAAGCATAAGCTCCAGTAGGGAGATTTGAAGTGAACATGGACCCTTTCTTTTGGTAGAAGTCTCATAAATGGCACAAAGTGATATCAATACAAACAACCATTTCTAATTAAAGTGACTTAGGCTGTGTTTGCAAGGCCATCACTAAATCAAAGTGGAAATAAAATTAGTCAGTCTAAATTGCCATAAGCCCTTTTAATGACGACAGGCTTGGTGCTTCTGAGTATCTCAACAAGCATGGTTGGCTGTATTGATGAGTCAGTCTCTTTTTAAAGCAGTATAATTTTATTTTATTCCAACTAGCATAAAATTTAGAATAGAATTTCAATACCCAGCCACCTATTCCTCTGTCCCTCAAGTGTGGCCAGCTGGCTGTGATCCTACAAGGTGTCTGCAACACTTAACAGCAGCTAAGTTAAAAGAACGAACTCCATCTACAGATCAGACCAACCACCAGATATTACTTGAGTGCTACTCCCTGTGCCCACAGTGTGTGGAAGCCAGAGACACACCAAGAATGAGTTCACAAGGGAGTTGGGAGGACAGTTGGCTTCCTTGAGTCTTGCAGTACTCTCAAGATCAGAATGATGACCTGAGGGCCAAATGAAGGTTTCTGATAGAATAATTTTAAATCTCTAAGCCAACGTTAGTATTTTGTTTTGAGAAGGAATATGAAAAAGATTTCCTGGAGGAATACTTTGTCTTAGTCTACCACTGCCAGTGGCTTTGTGGTTGTTTTGCTGTATGTAAAACGTTTTATTTTTATATCTGTTAGTTCTTTTGATCTTCATAAGAAATCTTTGAGAAATATATTATCAAATGGGCTTCAGAGAGATTAAATGATTTGCCTGTGTTCCCACAGGGATGTATGGAAGAGTCAGCACTCAAAACAATTTGGAGCTCTTTAGATCCTTTATATCATACTACCACTGGAGAAAACAAACACAATTTGGAAAAGCACCTGCTGGACATAGTTATTCATAGATTTCCATGGGATAGTATTGGAGTTTGTTACTGATTTGAAGAAATTACTGCAAAATGCTAAAGCTGATGTGAGAATAAAGATGTTTTATGGTTGGTTTGTCCACTCCACCCTGGGATATCAGAGCTGGGTGGCCTAGGGCACTAGTGCTCTGCATCAGAATTCATTTGCTGGGGCCACTTATCTTTTTTGAGAAACCTGTGGATTCATCAAATCCTTGTGATTGATTAAATCATGAACACCTGTGACTCAGATTGCTTTTACCTGTAATTAACTGACGAGATACTTTGTCAATCTTCCTGGTACTCAACATCTTTCCTGAACTGGGGGAATAGCATACATACCCGGAAATTCAATCTCCTAGGCTTAGGGGACTTCATCGTAGAAAAAAGGATTTCCTGACCTTCTGGGCATAATTAATGCTCCCATATCTATGTCTGTCTGTCTAGCTATCTCTCACATGTTAGGCACCCTAACAGATAAGTTTGAATGAGTCAAAACTTCTGAAGTAAGTCTTTCTTTTTTTTAGAGATAGGATCTTCCTCTGTTTCTATGATTGCACCACTGCCTAGGTGGAGTGGGTTGGTGTGTTCATAGCTCACTGCAGCCTTGAACTCCTGAACTCAAGAGATCCTTTCACCTCAGCCACCCAAGTAGCTAGGACTACAGGTGTGTGCCACCATGCCTGGCTAATTTATATATATATATTTTTTCCGTAGAGAGGGGAGGTGGGGGTTGGAAGGTGTCTTGCTATGTTGCCCAGGCTGTTCTAAAACTTCTGGCCTCAATCTATCTGCCTGCTTTGGCCTCCCAAGCACTTGAATTACAGGCATGTGCCACCATGCCTGGTCCCTGAAGTAGATCTTAATTGATTTATTTGATTATTTATTTGCCTTTCTTAACACTGAAAAACAGCCTTTTGGCTAGTTAGAATTACTATGCATCAAGTACAGGCATCTGTGACATTCAATGAGATAATGACTATCAGATGTGTAACACAGCACATAGACGCAGAGTAAATCCTAAGTTTTCAGAAAGGGCTTTTTAAGTAGGGATTATCAGGAAGACACATTATATTTTGAAAATAAATGAATTAATATTCTAAAATGAAAACTTAATGAAAGTTATAATACATAAAGATATTCAACACATTGGAATGAATATATAGTGAGTTCTGATAATAATTTTTAGTCTATTCTTCCTAAACGGGAATAAACCATAAAGAGGAAGACCAAGCCAATAGTTCTGGTTTGGCCTTCATTAGTCTTCCTCTAAGCTCTGAGAAACTTTTTCAAGAATACTACTTTTCGTCTATTATTATCTTACGTAAAATATCAACAACCGGGTCTATCACTGACTAGAAATGACCGTTTGTACCATAGGTTTGATATGTTGGATACCTGAAAAGGTATCCTGCTGATTTCAAAATAAGAAAAAAATCACAAAATTGAAATTAATATGTTTGATTTAACGTTTGCAAAATATATAACATTTTGTCAGTTAGCCAATAGCAATGCAACTCTTATATGGTTACATATACATTATCTTCCATGAGCACTGTGGGTATACTTTAATATGGTCCATTCACCATGGTTGGGGGGCTTTCACAAGCAAAGGAAGACGTACAAATGGTCAATAAGCACATGAAAAGATGCTTAGCATCACTAGCATCAGCGAAATGCAAGTGAAGACCACAATGAGATATTATTCACACTCACTAGGAGGGTTAGAACAAAAAAGAAAATAACAAATATTGGTGAGGATACAGAGAAATTGGAGCCTTTGTAAAGCGCTAGTAGGATTGTCATATGGAACAGTCACTTTGGAAACAGTCTGGCAAGTCCTCAAAAGGCTAAACATAGAGTTACTATGTGACCCAGCAATTTCACTCCTAGGTTTGTACTTAAGAGAAATGAAAATTTGTGTCTGTACAAAATGTTACATGCAAATTTTATAGCAGCTTTATTGATTATAGCTGAAAAGTGAAACAACTCAAATTTCCGTCAATTTATGAACAGATAAATACAGGTAGTATATCCATATAATGGAATATTATTAATATTTGGCAGCAAAGAGAAATGACATGCTGATGCACGCTTCAGAATGAATGAACCTTGAAAACATGGTACTAAGTGAAAGAAGGCAGTCACATGTGACCACATACTGTATGATTCCATTTTTGTAAAATATCCAGAATAGGCAAATCTATAGAGAGAATTTGGGAGTGACTGCTATGGGGTATGGGATTTCTTTCTAGAGTGATGAAAATGTTCTAAAATTGTGGCGATGGTTGCACAGCTCTGTGAATACACAAAAGGCTGTTGAATTACATACTTTAAATTGGTGAATTTTACAGTATGTAAATTATATCTAAATAAAGCTGATTTAAAACAAAGGGACAGTGAGAAGAACCCAAAGAGAACTGAAAGTGATTCTGGAACAACTATGTGATACCTATCCCTAATGCGACGGCCAATGTAATTCTCATTTTGTCCTTCCTTCATGCTTTTCTTTTCCGTTCATTCATTAATTCATTCACAAACATTTATTACACACCTACTCTATATCAGGCACTGCATTAATTCCTGGTTATATGGTTGTGAAGAAAAAAGATACAGGCTTTTCCCTTGTGGAGCTTATGGTATATTGGTGGAGAGAGGCATTAAATAAATATCCACAGAAACAAATATCTGATTATATACAGTGCTCTGTAGTATGAAGAAAAAGAGACCTTCTTGAGCTCTGAAGGATAAGTGGAAATTAACTGGATGAAGAATGGGCAGAACTACCTGTGTAAAGCCTCGGAAATGTGGACTGGTTTGCTGCTCTCAAGGAGGGAAAGCAGGTCGGAGCATGGTGAGTAAGGGAGTAGTTGTGTGTTTCATGTTCCATGGGCAGGGTGAGGCAAGATCCCTCAGTGTTTTTAGGCCATGTTATGGATTTTTTAGTTTCTGAAAGATATAGGAAACACTGGGAGTTTTAAATAGCAGAATGCTATTTATATTTATTATATATATTTATATTTACAGCATAAAAAAGATTGCTTTGGTTGATGAACTGAGAATGGTTTTTGAAGTACAATGTATGTGGCAGTGCAAAGACCAATTTGGAAGCAATTTCAGTGGTCTAGGCAATACATAAGGATGGTTTCTGGTACCTTGGTGATGACAGAAATGGCTGGAGGCAGATGGAGTTGAGATGCATTTTGGAGGTAAAGTCACTAAGACTCAATAATGAATGAGATATAGGAAATGATGCAGGTATCGAGGGTGACTCGTAGATTTATGGTTTGAAGATTAACTGATTTGGGGAAGTATGGAGAATAAGAAGATTTGAAATGCCGCAAACAGTATTCTCAGTGCCTACAGGTGGATCATTATAAGTGTTGTTCAGTACACAGACTTGCTTCCATCTTGGAGCTCAGGATAAAAATGGATCCTCTTGACAGTTCATGAAAAACACAAGTAAATCCTTAACCCAGCTGCAGACATGTAAGATGATTCTATTGAACTATGTAGACTAAGTTAAATATATTGAATTACATCTGTTTTTCGGTCTCTTTTCTTTGCTGGACTGAGGTATTTGAGGATTGTATCTCTTTTTTATTCACCTTTTGAGATTCTAATGCATAGTGTGGAGTTTGGTAATAAACACTGACATATTATGAATGGAGAAGACACATGGCAAAGTATTAAAACTAACATGTTGATGTGGAAAATGGACACACAAAGAGGGTAATTTATGGGCAATAATTTAGAGGTGCAGGGAAGGGAGGAGATCAAAGCATAGGTTGAAAGAATGGTGTTGGACAAAAAAGAGATAACTTTTTTCTGAGATAAAAAGGAAGAATGAAGGATTACTTCTGGTAAAGGTAAAGCAAGGGCATCGATGTCATTGGAGTTGAGTAATTCTTTAAAGAGAAAGCTAGTGCATTGGATGTTATAGTTGTTCAAGGAGCTAGTAGGACTTTGAGATGGAGAGGATGTTTGGGAGAATACACATTATCAATTAATGGAAAGGTCAATAGGCTTCCCAGGACCCAAAGATGAAAGGATCTTTATGATAGACATACTGCCCATCTTTCAGCTCTACTTCCACTGATTTCAGTTTCATAAATATTCTATCTTTTCATCTACTTTGGGTCTTTGCACATATTATTCCCTTTGCCTGAAATTTCCTTCTTCATCCAGTCCTTTTAGATAATTCTTATTCATCCTTCAGGACCCACCTTATATTTCATTTTCATTTGGAAACTTGTCTGTTACCCAAGCATAGTTAAATGCTCCTCCTTTGAGAGTCTATAGATCCTGAATTTATCCTTGTTATAGGACTTACCAAATTCTATTGCATTGTCTATGCACAATTATTTTCTTCAGTAGACTGAGAGCTCTTTGAAGACAGGACCTCTGCTTTGTTTACCTCTCTGCTCCTAGCACCTAACTTTGTGTGGTAGGTACCCAATGGATGTTTGCTAAATGAATGAATTGTAGAAATCTGCTCTGGAGTAGGCAGTATGCATGCGACATAGCCAAGGATGAAGATCGATTCTGTGCATTGGATGTCTCCCTGCACCATCACTTGGGCACAAGACTCAGTTCTCTTTAGTCTTATGTTATAAGATATTTATATCAGGATATCTCCTGATCTGAATATTTCAGGAGAAGGAGGAGCCAGTAAAAGACAAATGATTCTTTTTAATGCAAAAGAACCAAGAACTGCATATAGTCTAGTCTGATTAAACTCTTTCAAAAGAACAGACACAAAAATACACAGCAAGGCTTTTCCCACATGTAGAATAATTGGTATGTGGGGAGACACCAGAAAAAAACATTCACTTGACAATTTCATATACTCTTAGGTTGCATGTGACTTTGGAGGACAAAGTGGCAAAATTTTGAACTGTTTTCTCCTACATAGAGATAGCTTTGTGGCATAGAAATCTTGTCATGGGATTATACCAGTGTCTCTAAAAAATTGATGAATGTATTAAAAAATCATTTGTAGCTATAAATGAGTTGGTAATGCCTGTGGGAGGCAGCATGAATAGTGGAGAGAGCTCAGAGTTTTAGCTCGCAGAGAGCTAATGATTTGTGACCTTAGGCAAGACTCTGACCCTGTTTCATCATCTATAAAGGAGGTGGAATAGGTATTCTCGAAGACATGCCACCCAGCAGAAGCATTCAGTGACTGTATCTACTGACTATTTGCTTGTGTGTGTATGTTTCTGTAATTGAAAAGAAAAGGTTTCTGTAAGAGTCAAAGGATTATGTTTCTGTACAAACAACATAGAGTTATAACGAATTGATTCAAACAAACTCCAGTTATTCAGATAGAGGCTTCAAGATGGCTGACTAGGGGCACTCAGTACTTTTCTGCAAAGAACAGAAACAGTGAGTAAATAATCACAGTTTGAATAGAGTGTCTAAGAGAGAGTCTTAGGCACAATCAGTGAAGTGACAGGGAACACCCAAGGCTTGGAAGGAGCTAGAAGGGAGACAGCCAACCCAGCTGCATTTGCTGGGAGCCTGGGGAGGCTCCCCACTGTGGGGAAAGGGTAAGTGAGAGATTCACAGTGCTACACATTACTGTCACAGACTCCTGCAATCCTAGTCATAGGAGAGCTCCTCAACTCTTGTTAGCTCTGAGACTAGTATAGGAAACTGCCTGGAGACCACATGTAAGCATTGTCCCAGAGAGGGAGCTGAAGCGGAGTCCCGTACACCCCTGAGGCCCAAGCTGCTGAAGCATGGCACTGTTCTGAGAACCACCCTCCACCACACCACATTCTGCCCTGTGGCCCCACAGTTCCTGGATCTCCACATTCCTGGAACCCCACTCATAACCCTTGTGTTTACTCAGAGGGCTGCAGCAGCACGACACTGATTGGACTCTGCAGTGTAGCTGGGTCCCCAGCATTCTAGCCCACATGGTGTTCTGTAACCTGAGGAACAGGCAGTGTAGCACACCAGGGAGGCAGCCCGTGGGACAAAGAGAGCCAAAGTGAGGACTCCTGAGAGCCTGAAAGCCAGATGCCTGGGACCACTGCCACTGACAGCAACCCTGCACTCACTCCCCTCCCCTAGCAGCAGGGCTGCCACATACTTGCATGTACCTTGAGTACAGGCCCACCCCACCTGTACCACTGCCCCTCTCAGTGCCCAAGAATGCTTCCCAGGGACATGGGGATAGCCCCATCCCAGCTTTCACCCGGGGCACGTGCACATGTCATCAGGAGGCCTGAGAAAAGACCCAACCTGCCTGCCACAAGACCTGCAGTCCTGGAGATTGCCCTGCCATGCCTACCACAGCCTGCACCTATCTGCAACATCAATGTCTGCACTGCTCGATGGCTCTCCTATCAGTACTTCTGTGCATTGTCCAGAGGCCTGGAGATTACCCTGTTCTGTCCACCACTCCTGGCATCTGTACACTCCTCTTGGGTGCCTGAGGATGGGCCACCCAGCCTGCCACCACCACCACCACCACCACTACCACTGGTACCCATCTCCATGTGCCATCTAGGGGCCTGGGGACAGGTTCACCCAGCTCTTCACTGCCACCATTAACATCAGTGCATGCTGCCTGGGAACCTGAGGGTTGTCCTGTCATGGCTACTTTCATTACCCATGCCCATGCATGCTGCCAGGGGCTTGAGGATCCATCCACCTGCCCCACCCACCACTGCCACTGCTGGCACCCAAGCAAGCTGCCTGGAGGCCCATGAATTGGCTGACCTGAACTCAATAACACTGGTGCCCATGTATGCCTCCGCCAGAGGATAGGCATACTCAGCCTGCTATTGCCATCAGTAGGGCCCAAGAACTGGTGCATTTGGTGTACCTGTCCCCAGCAAAGCTTTACCACACCCTTCACTAACAACTGCAGCCTAAGCCACTGAGGATTTCACAGACAGCACTGGAGAGTAATGAAAAATCTGAAAAATCATATGAAGACTACACTACTGCACATGCCTATAATCAAAGCTCAAATGCCTCACCCACCCAACGCTATAGATGCATCTACAGGAAAGTTTTCCCCTACAGAAGCCAATCCAAAAAATTGTAAAAAACAACTGTTACACCAGTTGTGCAAATATCAGTGTAAGATAGAAGAAATGTGAATAGAAAACATTTCACCTCCAAAGGAACACAGTAATTCTCCAGCAAAAGATTCCAATTAAAAATTAAAAAAATGCATGAAAAATCAAAATCATGATATTAAAGAAGCTCAGTGAGATACAAGAGACCACAGATAAATGTTACAAAGAAATCAGAAACAATTCAGGAGATGAATGAGAAATTCAACACAGAAATAAGTATCATAAAAAAGAACGAAACAGAAATCCTGGAATTGAGGAATTCAAGAATGAAATAAAAAAATACAACTGAGAGCTTCAACAATAGACTAGAGAAAGCAAAAAAAAAAAAAAAAAAAAGAATTTGAAGACAGATCTTTTGAAACAACCCAGTCAAATAAAAGGAAGAAAAGAAAGAAAGAAAGAAAGAAGGAAAGGAAGAAAGACAATGAAGGGGCCAGATGAAGTGGCTCACACCTGTAATCCCAAAACTGTGGGAGGCTGAGGTGGCAGGATCACTTCAGCCAAGGAGTTTAAGACTAGCCTGGGCAACACAGTGAGACCCTGTCTCTACAAAAAAGAAAAAATTAGGCAGGCATGCTGGCACACACCTGTAGTCCCAGTTACCTGGGAGGCTGAGGTGGGAGGATTGGTTGAGCCTGGGGGGTTGAGGCTGCAGTGAGCTGTGACAGCACTACTGCCCTCCAGCTTAGATGACAGAGCAAGATCCTGTCTCCAAAAACAAAGAGAAAGCCTGTGGAACATATAGATACCATAAAGTGACCAAATATTCAAATTTTGAGTGTCCCAGAAAGAGACGAGGTGGGCAAAGACATAGAAAACCTACTGAATGAAATAATAGCTGAAAACTTCCTGAGTCCATCAATAGATTAACACATCTAGATACAGGAAGCTCGAAGATGCCAAAATAGGTGTAGCTCAAAAAGATCTCCTCCAAGGCACGTTATAGTCAAACTGTCAAAGACAAAGAGAGAATTCTAAAAACAGTAAAAGTATCAAGTCATGTATGAGGGAAACTTCATCAGACCAACAGTGAATTTCTCAGCAGAAATCATACAAGCCAGGAGAGAATGGGATCATATATTTAAAATGCTGAAAGAAAAAAACTGTCAATCAAAGATGCTATCCAGCAAAGCTATCCTTCAGAAATGAAGTAGAAATAAAATCATTCTGAGGCAAACAGAAACTGAGATAATTCATCACCACTACACTGTTCCTACGAAAAATGCATGAAGGAGTCCTACGCCAAGAAGCAAAAGAATGATATCTACTATCATGAAAACACAAAAAATTATAAACCATTGGTAGAGCAGACACACAAACAAGGAAGAGAAAGAGCTCAAATGTTACCACTACAGGAAACTACAAACTGCAATAACGTTTTCCATAGATATAGGAAAATAACCTTAAAGTTTGTGTGGGGCCAAAGAAGAGCCCAAGTAACCAAAGCAATCCTGAGCAAAAACAACAAAGCTGGAGGCATCACACTACCTGACTTGAAAATGTAAGGTTATATTAGCCCAAACAGCATGGTATTGGTGTAAAAACAGACACATAGATCAATGGGACTGAATAGAGAACCTGGATATAAATCCACACATTTACAGTCAAGTCATCTTTGACAAAGGCACCAAGAACAATGAAGGAGAGTCTCTTCAATAAATGGTGCTGGGAAAACTTGATATCCATATGCAGAAGAATGAAACTAGCCCCCTATCTCTTACCATATACAAAAATCAAATCAAAATGGATTAAGGACTTAAATCTAAGACCTCAAACTATGAAACTGCTAGGAGAAAACATTGACGAAATGCTCCAGGACATTGGTCTGGACAAAAACATTTTTGTGTAAAACCATAAAAACACAAGCAATCAACACAGAAATAGACAAATGGCGCTATATCAAGCTAAGAAGCTCCTGCACAGCAAAGAAAACAATCAACAAAACAAAGAGACAGCCCATAGAATGGGAGAAAATATTTGTGAACTATCCATTTGACAAGGGATTAATAACTGGAATATATGAGGATCTCAACTCAATAACAAAAACAAAAAAATCTTATTAAAAACTGAGCAAAAGATCTGACTAGGTATTTATCAAAAGAAGACATACAGGTATGGAATTAGCCTAAGTGTCCATCAATGGATGAATGGACAAGAAAATGTGTTAAATATACACAATAAAATACTATTTGGCCAAAAAAAGAAAAAAAAAAAAAGAATAAAATCTTGTCATTTGCAGAAACAGGGATAGAACTGGAGGTCGTAATGTTAAGTGAAATAAACTAGGCATACAAAGACACAGATCACATGTTCTCATACAGATGTGGGAGCTAAAATAGCTGATCTTATGTAAGTAGAGTGTAGAATGATAGTTACCAGTGGCTGGGAATGCGTGTGTGTGAGGAGTGAAGAGAGGCATGTTAACGGGCACAAAACATACAGTTAGATAGCTTATCCCTAAGGCTGAATTATACATCTGAGTAATAGTGGGTATGAGTTTTTGATCTGGGCTGATGTCTACACATTTTCGGTTTGGGAATCTTTAGCTCAAGAGTAGCAGCTGCCAAGAAGTCTCTGGACTGTTGTTTTTTAGAAGTGGGATATCAAAAGAGCATACACCCCTCATACTCAGGGTCTGCAGCAACAGCAGATAAAGCTTCTCCACATAGAAGTACATCAGAATTACTTAAAAAGTTTAAAAGATATCTGGAGAACGACTGGGCGCCAGTGGCTCACAGGCCTGTAATTCCAGCACTTTGGGAGGCTGAGGTGGGCAGATCACAAAGTCAAGAGATTGAGACCATCCTGGCCAACATTGTGAAACCCCATCTCTACTAAAAATACAAAAATTAGCTGGGTGTAGCGGTGCACAAATCCCAGCTACTCGGGAGGCTGAGGCAGGAGAATCGCTTGAACCCGGGTGGTGCAGGTTGCAGTGAGCCGAGATCACGCCACTGCACTCCAGCCTGGGTGACACTGTGAGACTCTGTCAAAAAACATACTAGGTATGTATGTATGTGTGTGTGTGTATGTATGTATGTATGTATGTATGTATCTGTCTGTCTGTCTATCTATCTATCTATCTATCTATCTATCTATCTATCTATCTATCTATCTATCTATCTATCTATCTATCTTTCTATCTATCTGGAGAACTGTAGAACCCACCTTCACTATTGGAGCTTTTAATCTAGGCAATACTATTCTGGACATAGGAACTGGCAAAGATTTTATGATGAAGATGTCAAAAGCAATTGGACCAAAAGCAAGAAATTGATTAATGGGATCTAATTAAACTTAAGAGCTTCTGCACTGCAAAAGAAACTATCAACCGAGTGAACAGACAACCTACAGAACGGGAGAAAACTTTTGCGAAGTATGTATCTGACAAAGGTCTAATATCCAGCATCTCTAAGGAACTTAAATTTACAAGATAAAAACAACCACATTAAAAAGTGGGCAAAGGACATGAAAAGACACTTTTCAAAAGAAAATATACATACAGTCAACAATCATGGACAAAAGCTCAACATCTCTGATTGTTAAAGAAATGCAAATCAAAAAAACCACAATGAGATATCATCTCACACCAGTCAGAATGGTTATTATTAAAAAGTCAAAACATAATAGATGCTGGTGAGGTTGTGGAATAAAAGGAATGCTTATACACTGTCGGTTGGAGTGTAAAATAGTTCAACCATTGTGGAAGACAGTGTGACAATTCCTTGAAGACCTAAAAACAGAACTGCCATTTGATCCAGTAATCCCATTACTGGGTACATCCCCAAAGGAATATAAATAGTTGTACCCTAAAGACACATGCACATGGATGTTTGTTGCAGCACTATTCACAATAGCAAAGACATGAAATCAACATAAATGTCCATCAACGATAGCCTGTATAAAGCAAATATGGTGCATGCACACCATGGAATAATATGTGGCCACAAAAAGCAAGATCATGTCCATTGCAGCAATAGGGATGGAACTGGAGGCCATTATTCTGAGCAAACTAACTCAGGGACAAAAAATCAAATACTGCATTTTCTCACTGGCAAGTGGGAGCTAAAATATGAGAACACCTGGACACATAGAGGGGAACAACATACACTACAGCCTATCAGAGGGTGGAGGATGGGAGGAGGGAGAGGATCAGGAAAAGTATCTAATGGGTACTAGGCTTAATACCTGGGTGATGAAATAATCTGTACAACAAACCCCCACGAAACAAGTTTACCTGTATAACAAACCTGCACATGTACCCCTGAACTTTAAAATTAAAAAACTCCAAATAATTAAAATTAAATAAATATGTAGATAGATAGATAAATAGATAGAAAATACGGATTAAATAACACTTAGCATTTTAAAATGGTTTTATCAGATTTCAAGACAAGAATTCAAATTCTTCTGTATTTTCAGAATTAACAACCAGCTTTCTATAGAAACACTGTGTTGCTAAAAATGAATAGAAATTATATCTTGTTAATTTGAAGAGATATTTTTGAGATCGGAATTTGCACATGCAATGTATCTCACTGTTTATATTGGATCTAGAAGAATACGAGCATCCTAAATTCTGTTAAAAATCTCTCCTGGTGATGCTGATGCCTATTGGGACTGAGAACCTTTGCTATAGGAAATTAGTCTCAGGATTCAGTACCCATTTGTAGGTTCATCAATTATTAAAGAGATTGTTTATGATTTCTGTATGGTTGATATTTGTTCTTTTTCCCAGTTAGACAAAAGATTTCTTTATTTAAAAAATACAGAAAACATGTTCTAATGTCTTAAGGGATGCTTCTTTGGTGTAAAATTCCCTAACTCAGAGAATAAATGTCTTTTATTTAAGCTGCTGTGTGTGTCAATCACCAGTGGCTGGCCAGGGAAGGTGATCTGGCAGAAAGAAAAGGACATTAAGCTTGGAGTCAGGAAGTCAGGAGCCCTGGGAGATGGTTCTAACCTTGCTGCTTGATAAGCTCTGTGACCTTTGCAAGTTATTGCACATCTTTTTGGTTTCTGTTCCTTCACCTGTAAATTAAGGGAGACTTGTGGTAGATTATTTGTAACATCCAATCCCTCTTAAAATTCAATTTCTTTAACAATGAATTTTGGTAGTTGCAACTGAAAGCACAGGTCTTAAGTTTGCATTTTAGAATTAGGCGTCTGAATATTTGAGCATAAAAGCAGAGAAGAAGATTGATTTAGGGTCTTTTCTGGTGAGGCAGAAAGTCTGTTAACTGTGTGATTCTCAGGATCGACCAGGCCCATGATGGTCCAGAATGAGTAGGACAGGCTGTGAATAGGAGTTAGTGATTAGCTAGGAAAAATCAGAGGGCTCAAGGTACTAGAGATAGTGGTAAAGTCAAGAAGTTAGGTGTAATGGGGAATATGGTAGTAAGACATCTGGAGTGGAGTAGAAGTTTTGATCAGAGAATAGGATAATGAAGTCTCATTTCAGGGGTAGAACAATTCTGCATGCTAATCAGGATTAACCAGGCATGGCCCCTGGTACTGAGGAAGTCAGGGAACTGTGTGACCAAGACCTGTGTAGGTTGTCCATGTCAATATTGGGATCTACAAGAATGACAGTGGTATTAGGCTCTCAAATGAGAGCTGCTTTTTCTCCCAATTTTCTCCCAACTGTTACTTGGAATAATTGTGAAAACCTGTCTTACTTCTGGGAAACTCAGGGCAGTGTTTTTCTCCAAGAGTAGAAAGGAAAATTCTGAGCCAGATGTCAAAATTCTCATTGAAGGTGAGGCTTTGACGAGGAGGGTGGTGGGTAACTAGGTCTCCCAGTTCATTTGGGTAGCTGTAACAAAATACCTTAGTCCAGATAAGTTATAAACAACAGAAATTTATTGCTTATAATTCTGGAGGCTGGAGAGTCCAAAATCAAGGTGCCAGCAAATTTGGTGTCTAGTGAGGGCTGTCTGATTGATAGGTGGCACCTTCTCTGTCCTCACATAGCAGAACAAAAAGGGCTAACAAGCTTCCTTCAACCTCTTTTATGAGGTCCCTGATCCCATTCACAGGGCTCTGCCCTTATGACCTAATAACCTCCCAAAGGCCACACCTCTTAATACCATCACACTGAGGAGTGAGTTTCAATGTATGAATTTTGGGGGTACACAAACATTCAGACCACAGCACTAGAATGGTGATGTTTCTTAGGGGGGGAATGAGATGATTTGAGGGACTTTTGTGTGAGGGCAGGAATAAAGTCTGGAAATAACAGTGGAAATGAAGATGATGCTTGTGCTATTCTCACACCTCATGGTGGCTTGGGTGAAAAAGCAGATCCCATTTGACAGCCAGTATTATGCTGTGTTTTCTCCCTAGAGACCATCATTTCCATGTGAGCCATTTTCATGTGAGGAGTCTGCCGGGGCAGAAGGAATAGGCCTTGACCCTTTCAAATACTTGGTTATCCTACTTTTAGGAATTTTTCAACCTAATTTCCCCAACATTGACTTTCTCTGACCCTGGATATTCTCTCCAGTCCTCAAACTTCTTTTGAAGAGTGATAGATATTTGGTTCCCCCACCTAAATAGAATCTGATTTCTTTGAATCAAAAGTTCAGCAAATCATTGCAGTAATGCTTATCGATTCCTCCTGCTCCAGTAGCCAGATCAATGTGAGGAGTGAATGTCATTATCTCCTGTGCTGTCTGCAATCCCAGATGTATTCACAAAGAAGCCAATGGTAAAGAGTCTGAAGTTTTACTTGGGATAATTGTGAAACACTGTCTTACTTCTGGGAAACTCAGGGCAGTAATCTGGGTATGCCTGTTTTTGGCCAAGGTATTGTCAAAGATCAGAAAGTCTGGGGTCTTTGATTCTACTTTGGGATCCAGAAATGGTGGGTTTCGGTTCTTGCTTTTTCATGGATAGGATTATAGGACAAAATTCTAAAAATTAGATCCCTTGAACTACTTATCTGTGAATACACAGAATGGATACCTATTCTTTTTCTGAAGTGAATATAACCATTTGTCTTAGATTGGGATAAAGGTAAATATAAGTGAAACATACAGTTTTATAGTAAATAATATACTATAGAAACAAAATATTTGATACCATAGTTTAGCTTCAGTGTTTTACAACTGCGTAAAGAAAGTCCAGAGAAGTATTTTTTTTTTTCTTTTCAACCAGTTGTAGCAATGAGAAAACTTTCCCCAAGTCATCATCTAGTAGGACCCAGGTAGACTACTCTTCTTTGGTTGTTTAATGATTTCAATGAGGGCATGTGCATGTTGTGTGTGAGTAGAAGCAGTGTAAACCCAGTGGTACTTTGTCCCATGTCTTGATCTGGTTTAGACATGATATTTGATCTACTTGAATTTTAGATAATGTTTAAAGTAGGCTCAATGATGTTTAAAAGACACTGAGTTTTTCTGGGAAGTCTTCAAACCCATTCTGATAAGGGAGAAGGTAATTTTCAGCATGTTCTTGTTGTGTGTGGGGAATGCGACAGTGTGGGGATCCGGAACAAATTGGGTGTTGCTAAGCCAATCAGGAGGCCCTGGTTTTGGTGGGGGCAAAACAAACAACAATTTTCAGCCCAAAGAAATGTTGAAAGATGACACCCAGATCATGCTAAATAGAGGAACAGACCCACTATGGGTGAAGGGAATCTCCAAGGGTGTGGCTCCCAGGCTATGTTCTGGACTTCCTTGATGTGATGATGGTGTAATGTTACAAAATTCCTGAATAATTCTAAAAACTGTCAGGTGAAGTTTTTACTTTTTTGTTTGTTTGTTTTCTTTACAGAAGATTGCTGAGAAATATGGTGAGATAGTAATGCAGTAGAATTAAAATTCTCAGTGTTTTCAACTGGAGTCACTGAGATGCTGTTTATTTTGTCCAGACATTCAGCATGGTGTTGACAGTTTTCAACTCCTCTTTCTACGGGAAAAGGTTATTGTCCATAACTGTATATTTTCACATCCTAGGAGTATTATATTTTCAGTGAGAAAATAATATTTAAGAGTATGTCTTTTCTTACTGCTACAACTGGTTGAAAAAGAAAAATGTAATTAATCAGGAGAACTTATTGTCCATGTACTGTGTAATGACTGACCTTGTTTTGGCATATTTTTTCCTGTCAAGTTGACTGATTTTGGGACAGAACAGGCTGGTTACTTTGGCACAATTTGCTCACAGTCCTAGGCTAGACTTTCAAACAAAAAAGCAAATTATAATAGATTCTTACTTTATTCAGAATTGTTGGGGAATGGCATATTCTGGTGACCAAAGAATTATCACTGAGACCATAAGCAGGTAAGTTCTTTTTGAAGAAAATCCAGACATTGAAATTTACCCAACACGAACTCTATGTTGAAAGTGGTATAACTTTTCTAGGTTCAAGTTCTTACTCACTCAATCATGGTTCTCAAAACATGCTCTAGAAGTTGGCTGTAGCTGACTAAGCAGAAAAGAGTTTTTAATAGGTTATTGGGAAATTCACAGTGTCATTGGCTTGATCAGAGAAGCAGGGCTGAGGTTAGGTTCATAGGAGCCATGTGCAAAACCACACCCCCATAGGATCGTTGGTACTTTCCTGAGCACCAGTGCCACTTATGCTCCAGAAACGTGGTATTCCAATTGTTCCCAACCTCCAATCTGGACATCTTCACTATCACCCACAGAAACAAAAAATGGGTTCTTCACAGAGCATCCTTTATTAAATTTCTCACTTCTGAATCTTAGTCTCACACGGAGTCCAGGGCACGTGTTCATGTGTTAGCTTCAAAAGACATTGGAGTAGTGACTTTTCTAGGGTCCACCTTCGAGAGGTATGACATGGAGGATTTTCCAGACATAGCAAGGAATTTCAAAATGTGCCATGCCTTGAGAAAGCATCACAAATACCCACTAGTTTGTGTGTCCTCGGGCAGATCACGTAACCTCATCTATCCTCATTTTCTCCATCTGTAGAATGGAATAGTTATTCTTCCTTATAGCCTTCCACAAAGCTGGCATATAAGCAAATAAATTATATCCAAATAAAATCCCAGGGTCCAGGAGTACATTCTTACTTATGGGAACTGATGACTGGCTATGACATGTCTGATATTCTTTTTCTTTCTTTCTTTCTTTTTTTAAATTATACTTTAAGTTCTAGGGTACATGTGCATAACGTGCAGGTTTGTTACATATGTATACTTGTGCTATGTTGGTGTGCTGTACCCATTAACTCATCATTTACATCAGGTATAACTCCCAATGCCATCCCTCTCCCCTCCCCCCTCCCCATAATAGGCCCTGGTGTGTGATGTTCCCCTTCCCGAGTCCAAGTGATCTCATTGTTCGATTCCCACCTATGAGTGAGAACATGCGGTGTTTGGTTTTCTGTTCTTGCGATAGTTTGCTGAGAATGATGGTTTCCAGCTGCATCCATGTCCCTACAAAGGACACAAACTCATCCTTTTTTATGGCTGCATAGTATTCCATGGTGTATATGTGCCACATTTTCTTAATCTAGTCTGTCACTGATGGACATTTGGGCTGATTCCAAGTCTTTGCTATTGTGAATAGTGCTGCAATAAACATATATGTTCATGTGTCTTTATAGCAGCATGATTTATAATCCTTTGGGTATCTACCCAGTAATGGGATGGCTGGGTCATATGGTATTTCTAGTTCTAGATCCTTGAGGAATCGCCATACTGTTTTCCACAATGGTTGAACCAGTTTACAATCCCATCAACAGTGTAAAAGTGTTCCTATTTCTCCACATCCTCTCCAGCACCTGTTGTTTCCTGATTTTTTTAATGATTGCCATTCTAACTGGTGTGAGATGGTATCTCATTGTGGTTTTGATTTGCATTTCTCTGATGGCCAGTGATGACGAGCATTTTTTCATGTATTTGTTGACTGTATGCATGTCTTCTTTTGAGAAAATTAATTCAAGATGGATTAGAGACTTAAATATTAGACCTAAAACCATAAAAACCCTGGAAGAAAACCTAGGCAATACCATTCAGGACATAGGCATGGGCAAGGACTTCATGGCTACAACACCAAAAGCAATGGCAACAAAAGCCAAAATTGACAAATGGGATCTAATTAAACTAAAGAGCTTCTGCACAGCAAAAGAAACTACCATCAGAGTGAACAGGCAACCTACAGAATGGGAGAAAATTTTTGCAATCTACTCATCTGACAAAGGGCTAATATCCAGAACCTACAAAGAACTCAAACAAATTTACGAGGAAAAAACAAACAACCCCATCAAAAAGTGGGCAAAGGATATGAACAGACATTTTTTTTTAAAAAAACCTTTCTCTTTTGAAATAATTAGACATTTACACGCAGTTGTAAGACATAAGACAGAGATCCTATATCCCCTTTCCCCATTTCCCGCCAACAATAACATCTTGCATAGCTACCATATAATATCACAACCAGGAAATTGACATTGATACAGTCCATCAACCTGATTCAGATTGTACCAGTTTTATGTGTACCATGACACATAACTCACATGACACAATTTTCAGGAAAACATAAACCTGCTCTTCTAGTGAAACAAACCCCTCTCCTTCTGGGAGGATCTCTTTTCTCTTTTTGATAAGTCTGATCAATTGAATACATGACCAAAGCAAAAATCCTTATGTCTCAGAAATTTCTCAATAGTTCCACAAGAAACTGACTCTTTTCTACCTCCACTGTATCTTCTACCACCTGCCTTTGAATTCTTGGGATAAGGCACAAGCTATGTCCCAAGGTCACATTAGGACTTAAGATCAGGCACAGCAGCCCATTTTTTAATTATTTGTAAGTCCATGGCCTGTGGATAGATAGACTGGTAAAGTCAAAGGATTTAAGGTCAAGGAATTTGGAGATCTTATTGTCACCCTGGCTTCTCCCCTGTTGCCTTAAGTGCTGCTAAAACCTCCCAGCTCAAGTGCATGATTCTGCATCTCTGTCAGAATGAGGGCTGAGGGTGGGAGAGAAAGCTTGACTTGGAGGTGTAGACATAGGAAGGACTATTGTACCTCCATGCATGGGAAGTTGCTTTGCTTCTGAAGGCCAGGAAGAGCTGTTTTCAAAGTTTAAAGTTGTTTTCTACGGCCAGCAACGATGATATTAAAGGTTGCCTGGAAAGGGCTTAGGGTTAGAAGCCAGAACAATATGAGTTTAAATCCCAGCCCCATTATTTCCCATCTATGTGACAAATGGCCTTATCTTTCGAGCCTCACTTTCCTCACCTCTAAGGGATTGGAGATGGAGATGGACACGTCTGATTTTCATGTAGACCTTCAAACTTTGTGGAAGGCAGTAATGACCTCTTTGGGAACACTTACAACTTATTCTGTGCCTACTTATCACGAGGTTTTCCACTATAGCACTCGCCTGCCAGATCAAAGGACACAGGCAGTTCTTTGCTTATTAGGGTGAGCTCAGGCAAAATACGCTGTCCTCAGCCTGGAAGGGCTTAGTGGATGCGTGCCCCACTTCATGAGTATGGGGAAATGAAAGTATGGCTCAGCACATCACAGAGCTTTATTTACAAGAGTTTCTCCCAAACTGACTTGAGAAATTTGGTTCTCCATATGGGGAAGTGTAGAAAGTAAGGTTTAGGCTGTTTTATAGCTTTATTGAGCATTTGCTATGAGCTAGGAACAGTGCTAACTGCTTCCCACAACTTATCTCAGCAAATTCTTATTAAAATGCTATGATAGACACTATTATCCTCTCCATTTTATAGATGAAGAAATGGAAACTCCGATGAGGTAATTAGTCCAAAGGTGTAAGTGACAGACGCAGGACTCAAAGTGCATCTGATGCTATAGCTGCTGCTCTTAACCACTATGTTTGCTGTGTTGTGAAGCGTTCAGAAGTGTGTTCAAACAAGGGCTGTCTACTCTGGAGTGTAAAGCATCTCTGCAGCTCTCACTGACACCCCCAAATGGTGTTTGGTGCCAGTGGTCATGCCCCCAATCTGCCTAGGATCTTTGATTTTGTTCAAAGGGTCATCTTTACTTCGCATATGGCCTTTCCCTGTGACTTTAGACTTTGATTTGTTCTTTTCTCTCCCCAGCTTTTCCTGTTTATTTTATTTTATTTTTTTGGCTCAGCTTTGTTTCTATCTGTCTCAAAATATTTTTCTCACACTTTATTAACTTCTGACCATGAGTATTCTGGGACTCCACTCCTTTGCACTCCTCAGGGACTGGTGCCAATATAAGTAGATTCCTTGACCCTTGAAAACTAAGTACATGAATGCATAGACTTCTTCTGTCATGAGTAACAGTGTCTTTACGTCATCAGCATCAATGACACTATGTCACTGCTTTCTTCCACTTCCTCTCTGCATTTCCCAAGGCACCATTGATAGCCTTTGATGCTATTTTTCTCTATTCTATCATCCCTGGAAAGGAAATCTCATCTGTTCCTATGGTTTCAACTAGCCTCTGTGCTGAGGACTTTCAAATTGAGACTTTTGTTACCAGTCTCTTTCTCAACCTCTATTCATATATCTCTAGTTGCTTGTAGTTGTCTTTGTAACTCTCACCCACAGCGTGGCTAAAACAAAACCCTCCTTTCTCTTCCACTCATACTCTTTTTTTTTTCCTGATTCATTTTCAACTACTTTACTGTGTTATTGGCACTACTATTGTCCTTATTGGTGTCTTAGGAACAGATACTTTGAACTTGAATTCAAAGAGTATTTTTCACAAAAGGACTATAAATTTCTATCTAATGAGATCCATTTCTTTCTTCTCTGAGACTTAGTAAACAAGGGAGTTTACAATCAATAGAGAAATGTATCTCGAACACTGAAAGTCAGGCAAAATCAGAACATTGTATCATACCAGTGAAACATGCTACAGTGGAACAACCAGTTAAATGTAAAGATAGAACATTATTATTATTATTTTTAAGAAGTGCTGCTGATACCAGCCCCTTGAACTGAATTCTGGTCAATGGATTTAGTTCATCCTTATCACCCCATGTGATAAAAGAAACAGCCATTTCTCTTGTCTCCCTGATTCTAGTTTCTCTTATTCTAACTTACCTTTCATCCCAAAAGTAAATAGCTAGGATTTTTTTTTTTTTTGGTAGGGGCTGTCAGAGTTAGATCAACTTGTTAGCTGTAAAAACTATTGGATTGGTTGTTAGATTTTAAATGGATTTTTCATCTACCTTGGCAGATCCAAAAGTAGATTTTATGACTTGCTTTAAAATAAAGTTAAACTTAATTCTTCCATCATATCCCAAGAGACTTGTCCTTTTGAATTATTTAAGCCCTGCAAACAATCCCATGACATATTACCTTTTAGCTGTGATAGATTGAGATAGGATAGATCTGCTCTTGGTGCCAAAGAATCCCCAAGACATTACTTCAAATAGAGTTAATGAATTATTGCCTCATCTTTTAGTCTGTCACATGATTAATTACAGTTGGGAATAATTTAAGTGTCTACTCTGAAATCATGAGTTGTTTCAGTATTGAGAAGTTCTGACATATAATCAGATAATCATATCATGTGATATGGGGCTAAGTGCACATGGTAATAAAGATATTTGGGGACATATTTGTGATATGTAGAGCTGGCAAATTCTCTGGCCAGATCCCTGAACTGGCTAAATCCTTGCTAAGTGTGGAAAAGGATGCCCTCTGTTATCCTTATGGGTAAAAACCGCCAAGGAATGCCTAAAATTTACGTGTGCGCTAATGTTTCCTGGTCTTATCATTCAATGACCAAACTGCTCATATTTATATTTGCATTATATATATAATGTATAATATAATTTATAATTATAATTACTTATAATTAATATATACATTTATATTATTCCCAAATCAAAATAAATTTTTGAGACTAAGTCTTACTCTATTACCCAGGCTGGAATCAAGTGGTACAGTCATAATTTACTGCAGCCTTGAATTCCTGGCTCAAGTGATCCTCCCACCTCAGCCTCCAAGTAGTTAGGACTACAGGCATGTGCCATCTGCCTGTAGTCATGGCATACTAAAAACCGACACCTAGCTAATTAATTTTTTTTTTTTTTTTGGTAGAGAAAGTTTGCTTGCTATGTCGCCCATGCTGGTCTCAAACTCCTGGCTTCAAGTGATCCTCCTGCCTTGGTCTCCCAAAGCTTTGGGATTACAGATGTAAACCACCGTGCCCAGCCCAAAATAATTTTTGAAACCTTTCCTGACATTAACTTAGTCTCTTAATGTGTTCCTACAGATATTTCTGTGAATCCTAGATAAGTCTCACTTATGCATAAAAGCTAGCCCGTCAAATGCCATAACCAACTGATAGAACCAGCCCCATCTACTGATCACACATGCAAAGGTGCTTGAAAAAGCCTTGCCATTCTCCATCCTGCCGGTGCTCACTGTGGACCCACTCTTGTCCATTCCAAGGGTGTTATCTGTCTCCTCATACTCCCCAAAATACCAGTGCTCAGGGTACCAGATTGTTGTCAGGTTCTTTACAGAAGTCAAGTGAATAGCCACCCCTCACTCACAGCCCACACTGTCTCCAGAACCCCCAGGCTATTCTGCTTATGTCACATCTCTCAAAGTCCACTTGTTTCTGATCATCAGTCTTTGACAAGTCTTATAAAGACTCTTGTGAAAACCAATTGAATCAGTTTTAGGGCTTTACCTCTGTAACTGTAATCATAGTAGAAGGGTTTCAATCTAGTGAGTCAGAAATACTCGTGTATGTATATATTCCTTGAACTATGCATCTTTCCAAAGGGTAGAAACAGAGTGAGCTTCAGGGAGAGAGAGCGGTGATATTTCCCATTCCTGATGGCTATGCCCTACAGCTTTCATTTAACTTGAATGGACAGAGTGACACTGGGTAGTAGAGAAGGGACCTAAAAAGGCTGGAAAACTTTAAATCCAAAGTTCAAGTAGAATCAATTCAATGGATACTCAGAGAAAGCTTTAGCCTCTTGATCATTTGAATAGATTCTGATGTGTATGTGTTGGGGGATGTTTCTTAACAGTCTTCAATATTTTTGGGGCAATAAAAGTCTGGTATAGGTTGAAGTAATAATCCTAGTGCAGTCTTCCATTTACATAATATTTGTCTGACTGAATCAGATCACAGAATCTTTATATATGAAATCCCCAATGCCAACTGACATTATGCAAGTTTCTTGAGTGACTTCCTGCTCACAAAAGATGAGATCCTACGGGGCACAGCGGGGCTGATGAAGTTCTCATTGACAACAATTTGGCTTCTGCATTGGAACAAGAGCTAGAACTGAGAGGATCAAGCTTCCTTTTACTCTCGTGTCCTAGGTTTTCCTGGTAGTCTCTGGGTGCGCTCGCTTGTTGGGAAACACGTAGGTTAATGTAGCGCCTAGAAATGCTCCTTGAGTAGGCAGTGGGAGCCCAGTACGGCTGGGAAAGTACCTGTTTCTGAAGTTAAAACAGGTACCTTGTACCACTCCATAGCTCCCCTTTCTTCCTGACACAATTAGGAAGTAAAACAGATTATTTTTAGGGTGGATGAAAATGCATATGTGCAACTTCATTGACAAGTATCAAGATCGGCACTCTGCCCTTTGGGTAGCTGTAAGACTCCATTTCTGATTGGAACGCTGGCTCAGGTTTTTAATTTATTTAAATATGATTTGTATTCTAGAATATGATTTGTATTCTAATTTATTTAAATATATTTTGTATTATGTCTAAAACATATTCTTTCTTCTAAAGCAACTTATCAAGACTAGTTCCACAGAGCTGAATTGAGAAAGAAGGGCAATACACTCATTTCAGCAGAAAATGGACTCAGTTGAAAGCATGATATATTGACATCTTAGGTTATAAACATGCCTGGTTTTGGGAAGAGAGATTTAATTCTTCCCAAATTAAAAAAAAGACACTGAGGGATATTGGTTTAGTACATGTGATTCATTTCCTCTTTCATTGCCTCAAGCACAATTGATTTTGGGGAAAATTGAAGTAGCCATGAATATCTAACTATCTACCTGCTAGAAATAAAGCCACCAAACTTTATTGCGTTTTAGTGGCAAAGACTTTTCAGACTTGCTGGCAGCAAACCAGTAGAAAATAGATGGTTTCTTTTTCCACCGAAGATGAGTTCTGTTAGGGTGTTTGGCGTGCTTTCCTTGTACACCTTAGATTGGGTGTGTATCAATTATTCCAGATGTTTTCACTAGTAATGGCTACAACACCCAACTGACCACAGCAGTTGAGGGGTAGAGCAGTCAAAGATTTAGCTCAAACGAATAAGCTTGGAAAGGTCAATAATTCTCACTGCCTTGAGGGAACTTAATTCAATGAATGATTTTTTCTTTCTCTCTTTCTCTCTCTCCTTCCTTCCTTCCTCCCTCCCTCCCTCCATCCCTCCCTCCGTCCCTCCCTCCCTTCTTCACTCCCTGCCTCCCTCACTTCCCCACTCCCCCACTTCCTTCCTTCTTTTGAAACTGGGTCTTGCTCTGTTACCTAGGCTAGAGCGCAGTGGCTCACTGCACTTCAGCCTGAGCAACTCACTGCAACCTCTGCCTTCCAGGCTAAAGTGATCCTCCTCTCTCAGCATCCCATGTAGCTGTGATTATAAGTATGTGCCACCATGTCCAGATAAGTTTTGTATCTTTTGTAGAGATGGGGTCTCAGCATGTTGCCCAGGCTGGTCTTGAACTCCTGGGCTCAAGCAATCCACCCTCCTCAGCTTCCCAAAGTGTTAGGATTACAGGCACGAGCGAGTGTTCAGCCTAGAATGAACAACTTCAAGTTCCTGTTGTATGCCACATCCTGTGCCAGGCACTGGGGAAATGAAAATGTGTGAGACATAGTCCCAGCCCTTGAGAAACTCCAAGTGCTAGCAGGAGGGTCATATATACAGAATATTATAATGATAATATTAACAATGCTAACAGTATCTAATGCTTATATAATGGCTACATGAACCCAACACTATTTTAAGGATATTACATATATTAATTAATTTAAACAATTAATGAAAATCCAGTGAGATGAATGGGGAAATACATAAACTTCTGTGGAAGCATAAATAAAGGATCGATTAATTCTGTCTGTGAGGATGAGAAGATGAGGAAAAGCTACAGAGAGGAGATAGCATTTGAGCTGGGCCTTGATAAGTAAATAGGAGTTTGCCTGGTTGGTAGGAGGTGGAGTGGGAGGGAAGAGCCTTCCAGACAGATGGAAGCAAAGGCACAAAAGTACATGGTGGGTTGACAGCATAGGGGAAATATTGGTCAGTAGCACAAATAACTGTCAGGAAGCCTTCGAAGAAAGTACTATGCGCGTTTTATGATATTGAGACTGGATTGGGTAGAGAGAAGGGAGAGAAGGATGTATCTCTGCCACTACACAGTATCTTCTGGGATTCCAAACAACATTTCAGAAAGTGAGTTCTCCTTCCCCTACATTAGCTGCAGAATGAACAGATGGTTACCAGAGAAGGGCTCCCATTTAATGCCCCCTTTCTCCTCCCTTCAATAAATGGGTGACATTTATTCTTTCTTTGCAAGGAGCAAATTCTTTTGCATCCCTATTTCCAGAGTTACACAAACTCGCTTTCTTTAGGGGAATACGGTTTGAGAGACCAGGGTCTTGGAGCAGTCTTCCATTTGCATAATATTTGTCTGACTGAATCAGATCACAAAATCCTTGTATATGAAATCCACAATGCCAACTGACAACAGAGGGCATGATATCAGATGGTGAGATTTCCGTCCATGACAGTAACCTCAGAGAGCATGTACTCAACCACACCATCAGTTTCTTTTAACTAACTATTGGATGATCATCCTAACTTATTTTTAGGCCCAGACATTACTATTCCTTGGAGATAATGAGTGTTGTTAGTTTACTAGACAAGTAAAAATTATTTTATAGGAATGTATTCTTAATCACATTTTTTTTGGTTACTTAGGTAGTGCCTTTTCAATTCTATTTTTTTCTTTGAGAGTCTTGCTCTGTTCCCTAGGCTGCAATGTAGTGGCACGATCTCGCTCTGCCTCCTGGCTTCAAGCAATTCTTGTGCCTCAGCCTCCCGAGTAGCTGGGATTACAGGCATGGACTACCAAGCCCAGCTAATTTTTTGTATTTTTAGTGGAGACAAGGTTTTGCTATATTGGCCAGGCTGCTGTCAAACTCCTGGCCTCAAGTGATCTGCCTGCCTCAACCCCCCAAAGTGCTGGGATTATGGGCATGAGCCCATGGTAGGTCCACCATGCTCAGCCTGCCTTTTAAATTTTACTTGGCCTTTTAAATTTCAATGAAGGGTGTCAAGAAGATCTGAATAATTGGAAAAAGACCATATTCATGGTTGACTGCCTTAACATTGGAAGTTTGTCACTTTTCCACAAATCAATCTACAAATTAAATGCAATTCCAACTTAAAATCCCAGAAGAACTTTGAGAACACAAATAGCTTATTCTAAATTTATATGTCAGAATCCTAAGTCAGTTATGAATTGCTAAGTTGATTTTGAAATAAAGATGTGCAAGGAGGAGAAACATATTTTATCAGATATGAAGATACAGACCAAACTAATAGCAATAAAACAATGTGGTATGGCACATTAATAGACAGTAAAATCAATAAAAACAGTCAAGAACACAGGAAGAGAATTGTGTATATGGGACCCTGATCTAGGAGAAAGGCAGCACCACAAAGCAATGGGATGTGATTGATTGCTTTGCTGATGGTACTGAGAAAATCTGCTCCCTATGCAAAGAAAAATAAAGCTTAATTTCAACAGTTACTACACACAATTACTATACACAAAGTTTAACTCCAACAATTACTATACACAAAAGTAAACTACAGAAAATTAAAAATCACAGGTAGAACATTTTAAAGCTAATGGAATTAAATGTTGATAAATATCTTTGGAATAGAAAGTGCCTCTTATCTGGTACTCTTAAACCTAAACCTTATGGTGAAAAATTGATAGAGTCAACAATTGAGGGAAAAGCCAGAAGATATTTGCAATATATGAAACTCATAAAAGATGACTTCCAAGAATATTCAGGGAACTCTTGAAAACCCAGAAGCAAAAGGCAGAATATCTAATGGAAATGTAGACAAAGCTTATGAATTGGAAATGTATGGATGAGGAAGTCCAAATTCTACCAAGTATATGAAGATATGTACGAATTAAGATTTAAAGTTACTCTACTATACCAATCAGATAGGCAAGAATTAAAAATCAACATATCCTTGCTCTAGAAATTCTGTTCCTAAAAATATAAAAGAAATTAGCTGACATGTCCCTTACACTGGTGGTTCTCAGCAGATGGCAATTTTGCCCCCCAGAAGACATTAGACAATATCCGAAGGCTTTTTGGTTGTTGCAACTGGGGATGTTTGTATTAATTTCCTAGGGGTGCTGTAATGAACTACTATAAACTGGGTGACTTAAAACCATCTATTCTCTCACAATTTTGGAGGCTGGAAGTTGGAAGTCAGAGTTGTCGCAGGGCTCTGCCCTCTCTCCTAGGGTCTGGGATGTCGCTGGGAATCTTTGGCATTCCTCGGCTTGCAGCTGCTTTACTCCAGTGTCTGCCTCCATTGCCACACAGCTGTATTCCCTGCATGCGTCTATGTCTTCGCACAGTGGCATTTTCTCTGTGTTACTTCTGTGTCTCCTCCTCTTGTTACAAGGATGCTGGTCATATTGCATTAAGGGCCCATTCTATTCCAGTATGACCTCATGTTTTCCCCCCACCTTTTATATGTGTATCTTTATATATTCAAGGTGTAAAATGTGGTGATTTGATGTATGTGTACATTGTGTAGTGATGATTACAATCGACCTAATTGACACATCCATTGCTGCCCGTGCTGTACATTAGATCCCAGAACTTGTTCATTTTGTAACTGAAAGGTTGTAGCCTTTGACCAGCATCTTCCTATTTCCCCCACCCCTCAGCCCTTGGCAACCACCACTGTATTCTCTATGTCTATGAGTTCGATTTTTTAGATTCCACATATAAGTGAGATCATAGATTATTTGTCTTTCTGTGTCTGGCTTACTTTATTTAGCATACTGTCCTTCAGATTTATCTACATTGTTGCAAATGGCAGGGTTTCCTTTCTTTTTATGGTGAATGATATTCAGCCGTGTGTGTGTGTGTGTGTGTGTGTGTATTTTTTTCCCCCAGATTTTCTTTATCTATTTGTCTGTCGATGGACACTTAAGTTGATTCCACATCTTGGCTATTGTGAATAATGCTACAATATAAGAATCAAAGGAATGAAAAGGCAACATACAGAATAAGAGGGAATATTTGCAAACCATGTATCTGATAAGAGGTTAATATCTAAAATATGTAAGGAACTCACACAATTCAACAGCAGAAAAACCAATAACCTGATTCAAAAATGGGCAAAAATAGACATTTTTCCAAGGAAGACATAAAAATGGCCAACAAGTATATGAGAAGGTGCTCAATATCACCAATCATCAGAGAAATGCAAACCCGAACCATGTGAGCGACCACGTCATTCCTGTTAGGATGGCTATTATCAAACAAACAAGAGATAACAGGTGTTGGTGAGGATATGGAGAAAAGGGAATCCTTGCACACTGTTAATGGGAATGTAAATTAGTACAGCCATTATGGAGAACAGTATGGAGTTTCCTCAATAAAATTAAAAACAGAATGACCATATGGTCCAACAATCCCACTTCTGGGTATATATCCAAAGAAAATGAAATCAGTAAGTCAAAGAGATTATTGGCTGCCTTCCCTCACTGTTCAGTATGACCTTATCTTAACTTGCATCTTAATTACATTAGTAAAGACCTTATTTCCAAATAAGGTCACATTCATAGTATGTGAATGAAGGGTTAGGAGTTGAACATACCTTGTGGGAGGGACACATTTTCACTCACTATAGGTACTACTGGTATCTTGGTGGTAGAGGCCAGAGGCATTGTGAAGCATTCTTCCTTGCACAGGACAACCTCCAAACAAAGAATGTTCTGGTCCAAAATGTCAATTGTGCCACATTTGAGAAACCCAGGTGTTATAAACCAGGTGTTAAGCAGAGTGGAGGAGGAGACTGAGGACAAAGGGGAAAAATAAAATAGAGGGTTTGACAAGAATGTTGATGATAGAATGCCATGAATTAAAGAACACATTGAATTAAAAGTGACTTAGAACCATTGTAGTAACAGTATTCTTTTTAACTCGTCATTGCACTTGAGGTTCAAAAATTAACAAACAAGAAAATTTTAACTATATACAGGTGCTTTTTAAGTTTTCTACTTTAAACTTTTTTTTTTTTCTTTTTCTTTTGAGATGGAGTCTTGCTCTGTTGCCCAGGCTGGAGTACAGTGGCGCAATCTCGGCCCACTGCAACCTCTGCCTCCCGGGTTCAAGCAATTCTCCTGCCTCAGCCTCCCGAGTAGCTGGAATTATAGGTGCCTGCCACCACGCCCAGCTAATTTTTGTATTTATTTATTACTTATTTATTTATTATTTTATTTATTTATTTATTTTTCTGAGATGGGGTCTCACTCTGTCGCCCACGCTGGAGTGCAGTGGTGTGATCTCCGCTCACTGCAAGCTCCGCCTCCTGCCTTAGCCTCCTGAGTAACTGGGACTACAGGCCCTGCCACCATTGCCAGCTAATTTTTTGTATTTTTAGTAGAGACAGGGTTTCACCGTATTAGCAAGGTTGGTCTCGATCTCCTGACCTCATGATTCGCCAGCTTCGGCCTCCCAAAGTTCTGGGATTACAGGCGTGAGCCACCGCGCCTGGCCAAACCTTTTTTTTTGGAGCTGTTATGTCCTTCATAAGATGCAGAAATGTGCATGGTATTCTTGATTCAGATGGTAGATTTTTATGTAAGGGTAGTATGATCCTTTATTATTTTCAAGACTTTTCCAATTTTTTCCAATATTTTCTCAGCCTTTTTGTCAAGACAAAGGTGTTGAACTGCTGTCTTCGAAACTGTTTTAGTCTATAATGATTCTTGGATTTGTTTTGTATCTAATCACAATTTGAAGTTCATCAACTTATAGGTATATTTGAGTTCATTTTCTTTAAACAGATGTCTTTCATACTGGTTCACATTGAAGTTCACTTGCCGATTTTCATCCCACTCACATTAATTTTTTCTATTGGTTTGAAATTTCCCTGAAATTTCAAAACTTGAAAAAACTTAAGTTCCACAAATTTGGCTCTATTGCTTTTCTAGTTCTCTTGTAACAATGCTGAATAATAAATTCAGTGGGAACTCTGCTGGTAATTTTTTTCCCAAGCGAAGTGTCTCTTTCTTCATGTCTTTTTAAAAACATGTTGCTGCAATATAGTTTTTAGTCTACTAAAAAAATACTAAAAAATGAACAAAATTTATTATGTTCTTTATGTTCTTTCCCTATCCTTCCTGGACTTACAGTATATTTTGTTGTTATTGTTGTTTTATACAATCTTTGCCATGGGACTCTTTCAGATAGATCTTTAAAACTAATTAAGTTATACTGTTGCATCCTTTGGGGTCCATGGATATTTTCTCAAAGAGCCTGGTAGATAAAATAACCATGTTTAAAATAATCATGTTAGTTCTCATTTCCTCTTATCCCCCATTGTGTAGTTTGCATTTGTCCAATAAGCTGGTGCTTCATTGTGTTTACCGTCTCAATGGTCACTTTCAGAAATTTCTGTATTGCCAGGGCTGATATTTCAGCCAGCATACCACTGTATATATACATGCCATTCATGGCCAGAGTCTGATTGGTCAGAGCCTAAGCTACATTGATTGTTAAATATTTTGAGTATTTTCCAGGCATGTATAAATATACCTTAGGCTTGTGAAGAGAACGAGCTGAAAAAGGAAAAATTAATGACAAATACAATAATAATACTAGAATCAAATATTTATTGAGAGTCATGCGCCTAGCAAGGTATTAGGTGCTTTAACAAGTTGCATCTTCTTAAATCATCAGAATAATACTATAAAGTATTTTATCATGCCCATTTTATAGAGTAATGAGGCAGGGAGGATGTGTGACTTACCAAATATCACATAGCTAGTAAGTGGTGGAGACCAGATTTGAATCCAATCTACTTGGCTCTCACATCTGCGCTCTTAAACTATTTGTTATACTGCCAGCTCCAGCTACAGGAATGAAGAACCAAAGAGATAGGAAGTGAATGTTCCCTGCCTCTTTTAGAGAGATCAGGACAGAAAACTTAATTCAACTTTGGCTGATTAGGGAATCAGGTTCTATTTTTCCCAGAAGGCAAAACAAAGGGAGAAGAAATCTAACCTTAACCACCGTTACTACCTATTTCCCACTCTCTGCATGCCTGATGCTGTAACCGCTCTGTTTTATGTTCCCCATCCACATTGTGATTGTCCTCTTAGGTCCTATTGTTCATAGCTTCTGTCCAGAATGCCCTTCTCTTGGCCTATGAAAGTCCCCAATTCATCCTTCAAGGTCCAGGTCAAGAGTCTCTTCCTCCACGAGAACTTTGCAGATTGTTCAGCTAGAATAGTATCTTTCTTTCTTTAATTGTGGCAGAATTGTACTTGTGCTTTTCTAGCGTAAATACCATGTTTCCCCTTGGATCATTGGTATGTATACATAGTGCACAGTCAGTGGAGTGAAACTACCTGTGCTCAAGTCCTAACTCTACTAGTTTTCAGCTGTGTGCCCTTGTGAAACTTACTTCGCTTTTCTATGCCTCAGTTTGCTTATCTGTAAAATCGGTACATACAGTGACTGGTACATTGGTACCTGCATCTGTAAAATCAGTAGTTCACAGGCTTGCGGAGAGGATTACATAAATTTAACATACTGCTATTTAGAGTGCTTAGAATAGTTCCTGGCACGATAAATGCTTTATGTGTTGGCTATAATTGTCATTGTCCTATTCTTCTTCTTCTTATATTTTTCCCACTACATTTTAAGTTCCTTTAAGGAAAAAGCCATGACTGATTCATCTTTATATCCTTTAATTTGCTTAAAACAGTGCTCAGCATGTAAGAGGCATTTAATTGGGTTTTGTTGACTGAACGAAGAGGAAAATAAGGCAGTAGAACGCTTTGATTAAAAGTTGGGGCTTTTGGGCTGGCTTTGAGTCCTGGTGCTACTTTTACTTGCTCTGGGCCGGTTATTTAATGCCTGCAAGCCTCAGCTGCCGTATTTATAAAATGGGGAAAATAATAGCATCTAACTTACAGGGTTGTTAAGAGGGTTGAGTGAGATGGTGTGTAAAAAGTGCGGGTCGGTAATCACGTGTGGTAAGTAATGCAGTTAGCTGTAGTCTTTGCTAAGCTTTTAGTTGAAAGGTAGCACAAAGATGGCAAGTACAAAGATGGCAAGTGAATGCCTTTTATCGTCATCTTGGAAGCACTACACTCGAGTTTGCGGGGACACGAGGCAGGCCCATAGTCGGAATGCTGACAGCTGATAAAATGGAATAAACGGTCTTCCACTCAATGTCATGAATCAGAGTGATTTGCAAATTTTAACTTGTCCAATTTTTAAATCTTAGGTTTAGAAAAGTAAAGAAATCTGTGTGCTGGGTCTTAATGTTTTGTTTTGCTGTGATCTGTTTTAATATCGTCTGAAGTCTGGCTACTTGAAAAAAACATTTCCAATATAGCACATACGAAACACACAGTCGTACTTCACTGGGGTCTAGAGGAAGGAGCATCATCTTAGATCTGAGTGGAAGAGAAATCACTTCCGTCAGACACCACCTATGTGCTTTCAGACGTCCTCTTGTTTAATCCTCATGACTCTATTTTATGTGATTTATAGACAAGAAAAATGAACTTGGCCAAGCCACAGGGCTGGTAAGAACGGCAGGGATTTGAACACTGTTCCACTTACTCTCCCTGTTTACCACATGCTTCTGTGGAACCTGCTATGAATGGCCAAGCCATGTTTTCTGTTTCTCTGCTGCTTCCATTTCAAGGTTCAGAATAACCATAGAGGCTGGATGCAGTGACTCACACCTGTAATCCCAGCACCTTGGGAGGCTGAGGTAGGAGGATCACTTGAGTCGAGGAGTTCGAGACCAGCCAGGGTAATTATAGTGAGACCCTGTATCTACAAAAAAAACAAAAACGAAAAGCAAAAAACATTAGCCAGGCATGGTGGTGCATGCCTGTAGTCCCAGGTACTTGGGAGGCTGAGGTGGGAGGATTGCTTGAGCCCAGGAGTTCAAGGCTGCAGTGAGCTATGATTGTGCTATGTACTCTAGCCTGGGCTACAGAGTAAGACCCCGTCTCAAAGAAGGAAAAAAGGTCATTTTTAGGAATTGGATAAAGAAAATAGGCTGGGCGCGGTGGCTGAAGCCTGCAATCCCAGCACTTTGGGAGGCCGAGATGGGCGGATCACGAGGTCAGGAGATCGAGACCATCCTGGCTAACACGGTGAAACCCCGTCTCTACTAAAAATACAAAAAAAAACTAGCCGGGCGTGGTGGTGGCGCCTGTAGTCCCAGCTACTTCGGAGGCTGAGGCAGGAGAATGGCGTAAACCTGGGAGGCGGAGCTTGCAGTGAGCTGAGATTAATCCCCGGGTCCTCCACTGGCCTCTTGCTGTGACAACCTGCTTGAGTGTTTTTTGTCTTTTTTTTTTTTTTTTTTAAAAAAACCATGGCCTTCTTCAGCTTCTCTGTCTGTCTCTGTTCTGTTTCCATCTTCTCCCTTGCTAACAAACCTCCCACACTGGAATATCATTACTATTATGTTGGGGAAATATCATTTCCCATAAAGAAATGATTCAAAACGTAAGTGGGGTTTGTCGCTGGAGGCAAAATGACCTGGAGGTTTCTAAATATTGCTGAGTAGACAGGTTGTGTGGGCATCACATGGGGCAGGGGTACCTTACAAACAACATCCCAGATTCCACCCCTAGAGGGGTTAATACAGGAGGTCCGTGTCAAGGCCAGATAATCCAGTTTTTTTTTTTTTAAACCTTTCCCTGATAATAATTCTGCCACACAGCTAGATGTATCATCCTATGGTCTAGATAATACTTATTGGCTAGAACTGGGGAGAAACAGATTTCCTCACCCCAGCCACAGAACAAAAATAGTCTTGCTCTTTCTTAGAATATACACACCAGGAGCCAGAGTGTAAGACCCCGAGTCGACAGTGCCTGAGGCTGGCTACTGAGATAGCAGAAAGTATTGTGCGAAGCTCCCTGTGTGAGCCTGGCTTTGCTCTGGGTGACGTAAAAGAGAAATAAATCATGGTCTGTGCCTTCAAGGAATTTGTAATCTTGCTGTGGGAATATGCCTAGCACACATGATAAGACTGGAGACTTGTAAATCATTTTAAGGCCAACAGTACGAGGCCCAGACACTAAGAGTGGGAATTCAGAGGAGCGCAAGTGATTAAGGTTAAATAGTGGGTGTGTTCCTACAACGAGGCTGCAGAATCGGCTTTGACATCTGTGTGGATTTGTGCAGATTCTGGTGAAGGGGATGTTCTCCAGGGGAATTGGGAAGTGAAGATATTCGAAGCCCTGTGACTGGGATGTTTAGTCTAGAAAGACGACTGAGGTCTGGGCTGTCATGTAAGGAGGGATTTCCACTCATTAACTGTCGACCCAGAAAGATGCAGGTGAAAGAATTCAAAAAGATACCTGTGGGCTTGAGGCTGGACAGTCATTTGGAGGGCACATTGTAGAAAGGATTCCAAGATTGGAAAGAGCTTCATTTGGGTTTCAACTGTATGATGCCGTGATTCTGTGACAGAAGTGATGAGGGAGAAAAGGGAAGAAATGAGAGGGCGGGAAATGGCAGGAGATAGTGAGCTAACAGAGAGGGAGGTACAGAGGATATGTGAAGAAGCCCTTGAGGAGGGGAGAGCAGAAGGTTTGGGAAGGAACATATCCAAAGAGCACAAAGGGGGCAGCGCTGAGGTGTGTGGGCAGCCTGGTAAGCACCGGACAGTGGGCTGAATATGAGAGTCAGACCAGAGAAGGGATCTTGTGTAGCCAGAAATGGGCTCATGGACCAGGGAAGTGGGAGGTGCTGCTCCTGTGATCGAATTTGATGAAATTCCATTCAATTTTTAATGAGCTTTAGATTGTGTTTCTGCTCAATCTTTCCTTAATGTGTAATTACTGTTGCTCTTTGTGTCAGGAAGGAACACAATTGCTGAATTTAAATTGGCCGTTACAAAAAAAAAAAAAAAATCAGGAAAGACTCACTTAACAGAAGAGAGAATAAGGAGAAAGATTTACAATGAACTTGTCTTTTTCTTGTCAACCAGCAACGTTCTTAAGCAAACCCTGAGGGTGTATAAATGTGAAAGGTTATTTCAAATAACCAGATGTTTATTTTAAACACAGTTTTTCTCTTTTAGTAGAAATGGTGAAAAGGATAAAGCATCTCCTTAAACTATTGTAAGGCATTTGATTGTGAAAGCGCACCACGTGAGGTACCAGGAATTAACTTCTCAGAAAATGGCTTCAGAGACTTTCTTCTTTAATTATAGATTAAAGTAGACCTTGGCAGTGTCCTTTTGGATCAATATAGCATACAGCACATAAATCAACACTTCTACACAGCATAGTGTAGAAATTCTTAAAAAGAAAATGAAAATTACAAATTGTCTTAAAGCAAAAATGATTTTTACTTGTCAACAAATCCATTTTGACCAAATTAAAACTTGCGCTATCTAGATGCTTCTGTGCTTAGATTTGCTGTTTGTTCATCAGGATGTGCTCATTTTCCTCTTTGTGACAATGGCCAAGGATTAGAAGTCAGTGTCTAGTTTCAGTTTTTCTCTTAATCAATGGGAAAGATTGTTTTAATTTCCTAGGCCCATTTCATTATCTTTAAGAGTTGGGCTAGATGACCTCCAAAAGCCCTAGTTTCTCAAATGTATTATGACCCTCTTATAGGAAGGATCTAGAAATTTAATGAGCCCAGAGAGTTTTAGAAAATATTAGAATATATCAAAGTGTCAGGATTAGAGGAGATAAATTTGGTAAAAAAAAAAAAAAAAAAAAAGTAAGAGTGTTTACTTGACTAGAACACAGAGGTGTTCTGGAGTGGAGGGAAACGTCAAATCAACCAGTAGAGAAGTTGAAACCTCCCCTTAAATTGAATTTCATACTTATCCCATAAGTTTCTCATGCATTCTCCTGTTTGAGACTCCTGATAAGGAGTTTTCAGTTTGAGAGGCAGTTGGAAGCATTGCAGGTTTCTGAGGAGGACGATGTGTTTAAAATGATGCTTGAGCAATTTGGTGACTTCTTAAGGTAGTATTTGTAAAGCACTTAGAACAGTGACTGGTATATCATAAGCATTTGTGAAATAAAGCAGATTGGATGCTTTGATAGGAAGAGGTGAAGGTTGCCTAAGTCACTGCCAGCATCATTTTTGTATTGGGAGGGGAAGCAAGTGAGACTTGTTTTCTGAGGGTGCCAAAGGCACTTGGATTTCTCAGTTCCTCTGCTCTGGTTCTTGTTTCCTCCCTCTTATTTTTAATAAGAAATCATATTTTTTCATTTTCCTAAGCATGATATCAACTAACTAGAGTTGAGCCATCTAGCTATTTTTATTTTCCTGATCTTTTAAAATAATACTGTAGAGTATAGAGAATGGTATCTCAGAGTCTAGAGATTTGGTAAACTTTTATTTTCAAATAAAGCAATTTATCTTGAATAGTTTCGGTGAAAAATATGTATAGTTTGCAGAAAGGTTGTGTAGTAGGACAGATGACCATGAGTTAGGAGCCCTTGTCTATGAGTCCTTGCTTTGTCATCAAATGACTTGGTATGAGCTTGGGGAAAAAATCATGTAATTTTTCTGAGTCTGGGTTAAGTCATTCATTAAGAAGGAATAATATCTCTTGGACCTGGTAGCCATGTCTAAAATAGTGCGTGGCATAGACCAAACACATGGAAAATATTTCTTAAATGAATACATGGGATTTAAATTAGGTGATATATGTAGCACTTTATAAATAAAAATTATTTTTAATGTGACAGATTCCCTAGAACTTGGAGATACCTGGCTTTTCTATAGGCAAAGAGCATTCTAGGTTTCTACCATTTCATTCTACCCCTTGCCAGAGCCTGATGTCAAGATGGTATGAGATGTCAGCTTTTATGAAGTTGCCAAGTACTTCGTTGGGATCAAGAGGCGGCATCAGCTTTGGGAGAAAGAAAAGGAGAAAATGGTAAGCAGGTGACATGATAGAAGAGACTTGGGCTTATTGAGCTTGCTAGTTCTACATTTGAAAGGAAAGTACTGTAGGCAGGGGAATAGCCAGTGTGAGGACCAAGGTGGAGCATGGCTGGCATGTTTGAGGTACAGCAAGGAAACCAAATTACTTGGAAAGTAATTACCAGAATTACTGAGAGGGAGAGTAATAAGCATTGAGGTCAAAGAGGTAAAGGAAAGAGGTACAGATCATGGAGAGCCTTATAAGGATTGTAAGCATTCTGGCTTTTTATCTAACTAAATTGGAGGAAGATGGTTTGATCTGGGTTTCAAAAGGATCTATCCAGCTGATGTGTTGTAGAAATGGTGGAGAGAAAGGAAGAGCAGAGACGCCAATATGGTGCTACTGCATAAACAAGGCAAGAGAGGAGGGTGGTTTGAGAGGCATTAGCCATGGAAATGGTAGGATGTGGTCATATTCTAGATATGTTTTGAGCATAGAGTCAACAGGATTTGCTGATAAATTGATGTGGCATGTGTGAGAGAGAGGAGTCAAAAATGACATCAGGGCATTTGACCTGAGTAACTGAGATGGGAAGAGCTGAGGATGAGGGAGGTTTTGTGACAGAACAGCAGGAATTCAGTTGTAGACCTGCTGAATTTGAGATGTTGAATAGGTATAGGAGGCAGACTTCTAAAAATGCCCTGTTTCCATGGATTTCCTACTGTGTTAGTCCATTTTCATACTGCTATAAAGAAATGCACAGGACTGGGTAACTTGTAAAGAAGAAGAGGTTTAATGGACTCACAGTTCCACATGGCTGGGGAGGCCTCACAATCATGGCGGAAGGCAAAGGAAGAGCAAAGGCACATCCTACATGGTGTCAGGCAAGAGAGTGTGTGCGGGGAAACTGCCCTTTGTGAAACCACCAGATCTTGTGAGACTTATTCACTATCACAAGAATAGCACTGAAAAAACCCACCCCCATGATTCAATTACCTCTCCCTGGGTCCCTCCCATGACACATGGGGATTATGGGTGCTATGAATCAAGATGAGATTTGGGTGGGGACACAGCTAAACCATATCACCTACCCTAATCCTGGGACAATCAATATGATGAGATATCTTGCCTGTGAATATTTTACATCATATGGCAAAGGATTTCACAAATGTAATTAGGGTTACTAATCCGTTAATCTTAAGATGGAGAGATTCACTTGATCGTCATTGGCACAAAGATGGTATTCAAAAACAGTATAACTTGGATGATTGCCAAAGGAATGAATAAAGATGGAATAGAGACTTTCACCAAAGACTGAGCATTGGCCCCCCCGCCCACCCCCAAATTAATAGTTCAGGGAGAAATTGAGGAGCCAGAAAAAGATATTGAGAAGGAGGGAGCAGTGAGGTGGGAGGAGAATCAAGAGATGATGATAGCCTGGAGATCATGTGAAGAAAGTATCAAGGAAGAAGGAATGATAAACTGTCAAATGCTGATGAGTCAAGTAAGATGAGGTCTAAGATTTGACCATCGGACTCAGCAACATGGAGGTTTTGGTGACCCACTTGAGACCGGTTATGGTGGAGTGATATAGACAAAGAGGAGCTGATTTGAGTGGGTGTAAGCAAGAGTAAAAAGAGAAGAGATAGAAACATAAATTACAGAGAACCCTTTTGAAGAGTTTTACTGCAAAAGGATGGATAGAAATTGGGTGATAACTGATGGGGAAAGTGAGTCAATATACAGCTTTTGCATTTCTAAGGTGGAAAACATAATGGCATGCTTTGTTCTGATCAGAAAGATTCAGTAGAGATGGAGAACATCAATGAGGGGGAAATTTCTGAGAAGTCCTTGGATGGTCTAAGGGAGTGGAGTTTAGTGTGAAATGGGAGGGATTAACTTTAGATAGGAATATGTTTGTGCATATTAATAAGTGAGAAGATACAGCAGATCGAGATGATGCTGTCTGTCAGGTGGGATGATATGGTACTTGGAGGTTGAGTATTTCAATAATCAGTAATGATGAGGTCTAGCATATGACCATGGAGTTAGGATGGAGGACAAGATTACAGAGAAGACTATAGGAAATTGAGGAATATATTGGACAGGGTGTTGGAGGGATCATTTATATGTGTGTTGAAATTGCCAAAAAGTAAAACAGGAGTAGTATTAGAATGACAGTGAACCAAAAGGTGAGAAACAAGGTGGGGTTGGTTGTAGGGAGGGGCTGGATGACAGTAAGAGTAAGGGATTGCATGTGATATAATATGATGACTTGACATTCAAAGCTAGAGATTTCTAGGGAAGAGGGAGGGAGAATAAAAATGGTAATGAAGAGCAAGGAGGGCACCCACTTCGCTCCAGGTCCATTGGTGTGATGGCTGCAGAAACACAATCAGGCTCCATTGGCGGGGCTTCAGGGAAGTAGTATTCTCACAGGAGACAGGTTTCAGTTAGAACAAGATTGTAAGGAAAGCCTTAGAGTCAGAGAGGGAGAGGGAGGGGGAGGGGGAGGGGGAGAGGGAGAGGGAGAGGGGACTACACTGATGACTGAAGTCCAGACAGCCCAGCGGATGGACTGGTTTCAGGAGTTGGGGATGGGTAGAAAAGGAGAAGGAACAGGGAGTGTGTAGAGCCTTATAAAGATTACAATATGGGCAATGAAGAGTGATCTTGGAACCTGGGGTTTCCTAGAGTAAGTGATAACATCAGGGATAAAGGGCTTAATGTGATTGGTGCTGATGGATTCAAGCAGATAGCAGCAGCAAGGCTGTTAGTGTTGAGGAGTAGGGAATGCAATTATTAACATATTTTTGTCCATATTGGTATACCCTACAGGCAAGTTAAACATGATCTAGTTTATTATGAACAAATAACCCTCCCTTGCACAGTAAGACCCTGTTGGAAATGCCAGCTCCCCGTTGGGATGTCACTAGCGGCTCAACTGCCAAGCAAAATGTCAAATACATGACCTGTTTCTACCTGGGAAAAAGCAGGGGAGCAGTATTTTCCTTTCAAGCCATTCATCCTTCAGCCAAGCTATCATTGCCCCTCAGGATGGGGCAAGAGGCACGGGGAGAGAAATGGGTCCTATGGGTGTCAGTGGCACTCTTCTTTTTAGAAGATAGGCGACCCTCTCCAGGCTGTGGCACCCAACCAGGTGTGAGGATGCTGAAAAGAGCTCAGATGGATACATTTCTAATTTACTGGCAAACCTTCCAATTGAAACACCTCCATGAGAAACCTTGTAACAACCTTATAGCAAAAGCTAAATGTGGAAAATTTCCTTGAGTCTGAATACTCACGAAAATGTTGATAGAAGAAGCAAATATTAGAACTATAAAAAGGGTCTCCAAGATCACCGGAGATCATCTAGTCTCATAGTTTCCAAAGTTTTATACTTTGCAGGGGAAACTTTATTATGTTTTATTTTCTAGAAATATTCTGAGGAAGCTCAATATGTATAAAACAGATGGAAATAAAACTGCATTGGATAGGTTTTGAGATGCTTCTGAATTCCTACTCTTCGGTCTCTATTACTTTATGTGAGCTCCTGAGTACCTCTGTGGAAACTTAGGGGCCTATGTAATACGTGGTTTTGCCAAGCATTCATCTAAATGCCTTGTTCTGGCTTGGATTCTCCCAAAAAGCAGACACTGGGACAAAGATTTGAATGAGAGTTGTTTGGATGGTGATCCTAGGGAATGAAAAGTGGAAAATGAGATAAGAAAGGGAGGAAGCCAACACAGAGTGCATCAATGCTTAGGATACCACCATGGGCAAGTGGGAAGACAGTGGTAGAACATGCCTCAGAGTTACCTACCTGAAGGGAGAGGAAACTGAGATATTTGTCCAGCAACCACCTTGAGACACCAATTGAGGACTGCTCCAGGTCTTAACTCCTTGGCACTTCTTGCCTACTCTGTGTGTAGCAAAATTTACGTCTGTGGCCAGGGAAAGCCTTTGGGCAGAGAGTCTTGGGGGTGCTTACAGTAAGAAACCATAGGTGTGTGCTGGATGGTTGATTGGTGGGCACCAATAGTGTCTGCAACATTCTTCTTTTAAAGGTAGAAAAAGGAGTGTCTTGAAGAAGAAGAGAAACGATGGTAGAAAAGGATTGTGGATTCTTGTTTTCTAACCTGCTCATGCTATAAGGCACTACCTCCCCTCTCAAAAAGCACACATGCCAAAATGTATGTGAAGCTGTTTAATAAATATTTATTAAACACTGTCAAGGTGCTCTTTTAGGCACTTGAGGAAGGTGCATCATTGAGCGAAACTGAAAAAAAAATCTGATCTTATTATGCATGTATTCTAGTAGGAAAAAACAGGCAATGAGTAACAAATGTAAGATATAAATAAGTTAAATCATAAGTTAGTGTGGTGAGTATTATGAGATAAGGGTAAGCGAAAGAATAAGGAATGTAGGAGTAATTACAGAGTGGGAGAGAACCAGGCTCTGGACATAGTCTGAAGGTAGTTTGAAATCATACTTATGGACTTAAAAAGTGAGTCTAGTTATTGTTGATGGTATGTTTTTCTCCAGTTTCATTCAGCTATACAGGGGTAGGCGTTATTGTAGGTAGAACTTTGGATTTAATTAGTGTTGCGGTTTTGAAGTAAGAGAGAGGTAGATTAGGCAGTATAAAAGCAAGTGCATTGATTATATTTTTGCCATAGAATACGCTGGATAAAGAGGGAAGAGGAGATATCAATGGGTGAATAACTTTGTCGGACCAGTGAATTGAAGGTCTTGTTAGGGTCTTAATACTGATCCAGGCTGGGTATCAGGGACTGTAAGCTGGAAATGTAGATGGTGGTCGGGGAGTAGGATGCATGAAAGTGAGTTTATGGAGGGATTGCAGTTATTGGTAATGACAAGGTCATTGTGGATATGGCCATGGGAGTGACTGACTGACGTAAGGTGTAGAACAAAGTCATTGTAGGAGAGGAGCTCTAGGGTGTCAAATTATCCTATGTGTATGTTGAAGTGAATTAGGGCTGGAATTGTGTTGTATAGAAAAGGAAGTGGGATGAAATATATCAATAGCTGGGTAATATCTGAGTGGGTGTCATAGTTGCTTTAATTTTATTTCTTATACTTCATGTATTACTATTATAATTAGAAGTAAATGATTAAAGGGGATAAGTTGTATCAGTCATGGTTCAGTCAGGAAAACAGAAATTTTATATAATTTGATTCAGGGATTTGGGTGCTTACAAGCCACTGCAAAGCCTGGAAGTGTGAAAGTCGGGGATCAGCCATCAATTTTCAATTTTGCTGTACTCCGGTGGTCCAGAGTCAGAGTGCTGTCACCTAAGGGTCAGGAACCTGCAGGAAATTGCTGCTGACTTCACAGTTTTTTCACATCCTGTGATGAGTGAATGGCAGGGAAACGCAGAGGCTGTCAAAAAAACTCATTTGTGCGAAGTTCATATATCTGTTGCCAGTGCTGGAGGAAGAAGAAAATGTCTTCTGTTTCCTTTCCTCCTTGCAAACCTTATGTGAATGCATCCCACTGACAGAACGTAAATCACACGCAACCCTCTGCAGTCAAGAGAACCTGACAAGTATAGTTCTAGGCGTCCTGCCCCTGTGATACAGGGGAGAGCAGAGGAGGGAAGGGAATAAATGCTGATTGTACAACAAAACAAAACAAGAGACTAAACATTCAGCCTAGTAAACATTGCTTCATAGAGTCAAAATGCTTTCCGTGGCTGTCTGTACTGCCTCCTTTTACTCTTGGGACTGTGCCTTTTCATTTAAATTTTCCATGTGTTGTGTTCTCATGAGTCCAGGAGAGGAGGGTCTTTCTCTTTCTAGCACTGATATTTGAGACTGTAGGATCCATAATCATTGGAGAGTTCTAAAAACTACACGTGGATTTGTGTGTGTGCGTTCAGTGCACAATAGTGTTTTATTTGTGGACTCTTACCAAGGTATTCAGATAGATAAGAATAAAGTGGGTTAGGGTAGTCAGAGATAGCTTTGTGAGGAAGGTGGAATTTGATCTAGGCTTTCCAAGACAGCAAAGTAGAGAAACACGTCAACAAAGAATTGGGAGACTAGAGTTCTATTGTTGACTTTTGCTCTTCACTAACCATGTGACTCTGGTTGTCATCAGTGCTGTCCACAAACACTGCTACTCTCTTCCTCTTGGCTGGGTACCAGGATTGTACTTCTCTAGCCACGGGAAGTCAGGGGTGGCTGTGCTACTTCCTTTGGCTACTGAAATGTGAGTGGAAGACACATGTGTCACTTATGCATAGAGGTGTCAGCCCTCAAGTGCCTGATGTCAGCTTTCCTTTTCCTTGTTGTGGTAACCCTGCAAGCACATGTTAAGATGGAGCCTCTGTCGGTCTGGGTCCCTGATGGATTTTGAAGAGATGTGTGGGGCACGTAGTATGAGAAAGAAATAAATCTTCGCTGTGTGAAGCCACTGGGATGTTTGGAGTTCTTTTTATGATGACAGAATCCTGCCCATCTTCAGTATTAGAGTAACCTTGAGCAAGCCCCTTCATGTGTGGGACCCCCAGTTTCCCGTGGGTAAAATGAAAGATTTAGAATAAATAAATTATTTTCAAGAATTTTCTTTTCTAGCGGCAGATTTTAAAATAAAACTACCAGGAAACCTAAAGTGTAAATGGATGCAGAGAGAGCTGGGAGTTCTCTAGGTCAAAACATTGAGTAGAAGATCACTTATGTTTTTTCCATTCCTAGCACATTATAAATTTCTTCACTGACCCAGAGTCTGACAATCCTGGTCTGCCTGGCTAAGTTCTCTCTCACTGGTGTGAATATAACTCATACGAGTTTTGGTGGCACAAACCTGTTTTCCCCAGATTTCTACTCGTAGGTTAGGTGAACGTTGTGAGTCTGGGTTACAGAGCCAGAATTAAGTGACCTCTGGTTTCCCCTTGACATACTGTGGCAAAGGCAGCTCAGATAACCTACTCCTTGCTAGAAAACCAGGCATAGCTCTGGCAGAGGATACTGAGGATCTGCTGCTGAATACCGTTCCTAATGCTGCTATCGACTCAGGTGCTGATATGGACCCAGTCTACAGGGGAGAGAATGGAAAGTCATATCAGTGAGCATGATGATGTTTCATGAGTTGGCACAAGAAATGTTTAATAAACACTGTGGCCTTTTGAGTTATCAATGGTTTGACTGGGAGAGATGGACAATGAACTGAGAATGTTTTCTAGAAGGGGCCTGTATGAGTCCTGACATCTCTCTCCTTCTCTCCTATTCCTCAGTGGTAGAATCACTGGATTAAAAAAAAAAATCTCAGGTTTGGGCTTATTACCTTCCTCTGGTATAGTATCTATTATATTTAACTAGTTATCATTTAATTAAGATGTTTAAAGGCAGTGACTGTGTACTCTTCAAGTTATTCTCCTTCTTACCTGTCATTTATAGACTTGGCCTACCTTCATCCAGAGTCAACTTCCTCTCTCTGCTGGCACTATCAGGGCATCCCAGTTCATTGGTTAGGCCTTGAGTGAGAGGGCCCAGCAAAAAGTACTCTTAGGAACATGAGGTGGCCAACATCTTGTTCTACTGGTGCAGCTGTTTCTAAAGTTTGAAGATTCTGGAGACCTGACTTCAGTTCTTTCTGGGGAATGGGGAGGTCTGAACTTAGAGTAGTTTCTTTAAGAATGGCTATAGTAGCAAGAGAAGTCTACTAAACTTGTGGTTGACCATCACTGGGTTTCATTCATTTTTGTGGTATCTATAGCACCCAGCATAGAGTCAGGCATAGAGTGCCAAGATAGTTCACAAAGTATAAGAAATAGCGGTTAAGAAGTCAGGAGATTTAGATTAATTGAAGAGATGCCATGTAGGATGTGATCTTGGGCAAGTCATTTAACTTCTCAGGCAATTTGTTTCCATGTCTGGAAAATGGCAGGTTCAAGTTCTAGGTCTCTTTAGGTTTCCATGATTAATCCATGATTCTCATAGATATTTTCTAATTTTTATTGAATTGCTTTTTGTCATTTAATTGAATTACAGACTCACTTTCTTGGATCAGATTTGACATTCTGGGGTTTCTAAACTTGTCTGTAATGTTTTCTTACATTTCTGAAGAGGAAATAGCTAGAGTTGCTAGGGCAATTATTATCTTTTAATAATCTTAATATGAATTCTTATAGTATCTGTGATACAGCATCCTTTTATGAAAGGACATTAAGTTATCTATTATATAATAGCTATTATATAGTATTATATATTATAAATATAAAATAAAATAAAAATTATGTTATTATATAACATTATTATTATATAATTATTATATAATAGCTATTATATAGTAGCTATTATGTAATTTGCATTATTTAATAGCTACCTGTCCTATAGTCTTAAAATGGGCCTAGAAAATAATAAATTCATACCAACTACAGTACTATTTTCATTTTTTCATTGATTCAGGCAAACACGAATCACGATTTTGCACTAAGTTGGCATTTGTTTACTTATTCTAGATTTTAAGGTGACTAGAGGGACTGGTTAAAAGTTCCCATATAGAGTCAGTGTTAGTGTTGATATATTGAATAAATTTTTTTCTTTTGCCTCTCAACGTCTGGAAAATTGTCTGCAGTGTTTCAAATGTCTCAAGGGTCTAGAAATGCTTCATAATTTGTTCTGAAGGACTATGAGATTGTGTGATCTGGAAAGCAGAGAGTGCTTAGCTGTAGTTGCTGTTCCCAATGGGATCCTGCTGCCGTCAATTATATTAAGGAAGAGTGCAAAGTCATGGTGCATCATTGCTAAAAATAGACCAGACAGTGGATCAGCTCCAAGTCACTGCTGATGCGGCAGCTACATACCCAGACTGGTTTTGTTCCACCTGAACCTAGGAAATCCTGAAAGCAGGCATTCAGTCACAAACCCCTGTTTCCCCATACACCACCCTCCCTAAGCACACACCTCAGATACACACTGAACCATTCCACTTACCACACTCATGCACACACACACCACAAACACATACTGCACCATCCATAAACCATAGCATTCCACACTCCACACACCACACACCGCAATTCAGGCACCCACACAGAGGATCTGAGAGATGTGAAACACCACTAAACATCGATGTGTGAAATAGGTGGCTCCTGAGTAAGGGCAGCTAATTAAGGCAGCAGAGTTGCTTTCAGGGATCAGCAGGCTTCTCTCCCTTGTCACCCTCCCTCCCCCTTTCTGTGTGTGCTTCTGCTTGTGCTTTGTTCTCAAGGTCTCTGTTATCGTAGTCCTCAGAGTCCATGGCTAAATTCTCTTTCAGAATTAATGGGTCTTTGTGCTCTGAAACCCTCCAGCACAGCCTGGTGTGAATGATGATGTGTGCAGTGGGTGGCCAGAGGCCAGTTGGGTCCGCTTTCCTTCTGTGATTCTCTGAACACTGCATCTGGCTACAGCAGTGCAGCTTGACAATTTCATTTTCCCGAGTGGCTGATGATCCTCCTAGGAAATTTATTAGCCACATCCTTTTCTTGTACTTGAGGGAAATGTTTTTAGGACTCTTGAATAAGAGGATCCCTTCCTGGAAATTTTAACTTCTAGTCATTTCGATCCAATCTCCTATAAGTCCGGTTTTGTGGGTTTTGGGCTGGTTATGAGGGTAGCAGGTGAGAGACTACATGTCACCTAGGGCATGAAGATAGCCTCATTCTGTATTGATTCATTCATCAGACTCTGAGTGAGGGAAGGTGGCAGTGAGTCTCGGAGCACGTTAAACAATTTTTAATTACAATTTTAAGTTACAATTTTTAATTAAAAACAATTTTTAATTAAAATTAAAATTAAAATGAAAATTAATTGCACTTTTCAATTTTAACATTTTTATACCCCCAAGGTGGGAGAAGAGTGTTGGGCTCAGTGTGGCAGAAACAGTTTGGGCCAATTCTTTACAGGTCCTGCACAGATGTACGAGTTTTGTAAGGCTGCCATAAGAAATTACCACAAACTGACTGACTTAAAACAACAGAATTTTTTTTCTTTCAAAGTTAGGGAAGCTAGAATTCCAAAATCAAGGTACTGGCAGGTCCATGCTTTCTCCGAAGGCTTTAGGGGAGATTCTATTCCATGACTTTCTCTTAGTTTCTGGTGTGGCAATTTTTGGTATTTCTTGGCTTGAATGCATTACTCCAGTCTCTGCCTCTGTATTCACATGAGCTTCTTCTCCATATCTCTGTCTATCTGTTTTTTCTTCTTGTAAGGACATCAGTCATATGCACCCTAATTGAGTATGGCTTATTTTAGCATGATTACATCTGAAAGACCTTATTTCTAAATAAGTTCATATTCTCAGGTACTGAGTGTTAGGGCTTTAATATATCTTTGAGGAGGACATGCCCAACATTATCCAACAATCTTCTTCTGATACTGGTTGGGCCTTTGGGTGCACAGAAGTCAATAATTAAGGTTTGGGAACCTCTACCTAGATTTCAGAGGGTGTATGGAAATGCTTGAATGTCCAGGCAGAGGTGTGCTGCAGGGGTGAAGCCCTCATGGAGAACCTCTTCTAGAGCAGTGCAGAAGGGAAATGTGGGGTCAAAGCCCCCATACAGAGTCCCCACTGGGTCAGTGCCCAGTGGAGCTGTGAGAAGAGGGCCATTGTCCTCCAGACACCAGAATGGTAGATACACCAACAGCTTGCACTATGTGCCTAGAAAAGCCACAGACACTCAACACCAGCCCGTGAAAGCTGCTGGGAGGGGGGCTGTCTCCTGCAAAGCCACAGACATGGGTGGAACTGCCCAAGACCATAGGAACCCACCTCTTGCATCAGGGTGACCTGGATATAAAACATGGAGTCAAAGGAGGTCATTTTGGAGCTTTGAGATTTGACTGTCCCACTGGATTTCAGACTTGCATGGGGCCTTTAGCCCCTTCATTTTGGCCAATTTCTTACATTTGGAATGGGTATGTTCACCTAATGCCTGTAATTCTGTTTTGTGTAGGAAGTCACTAACTTGCTTTTGATTTTACAGGCTCATAGGCAGAAGGAACTTGCCTTGCTTTAGATAAGACTTTGGACTGGACTTTTGAGTTAATGCTGAAATGAATTAAGACTTTGGGTGACTGATGGGAAGGCATGATTACTTTTGAAATAAGAGGACATGAGTTTGGGAGGGGCAGGGGCAGAATGATATGATTTGGCTATGTCCCCACCCAAATCTTATCCTGAGTTGTACCTCCCATAATTCCCACATATTGTGGGAGGGACTCGATGAGAGGTGGTTGAATCATGGGCGCGGGTTTTTTGCATGCTGTTCTCATGATAGTGAGTAAGTCTCAAGAAATCTAATGGTTTTATAAAGAGCAGTCCCCTGCACATGCATTCTTGCCTGCTGCCATGTAAGACGTGTGTTGCCTTTGCTCCTCTTTCAGCTTCTGCCATGATTGTGAGGCTTTCCTAGCCATGTGGAACAGTGAGTCCGTTAAACCTCTTTTTCTTTATAAATTATCCAGTCTTGGGTGTTTCTTCAGAGCAGTATGAAAATGGACTAATACACCTGCCTCGTGAAGCTTTGGCTGCCTTTTGCAGCCTTGGGACACTGCTCCCCACATTCTGGCTGCTCCAGCTCCAGTCATGGCTCAAAGGGTCTCAGGTACAGCTTGGGCCATACCTCTACAGCATGCAAACCATAAGCCTTGACAGCTTCCATGTGGTGTTAAGCCTGTCATTTGCAGAATGCATGAGTAAAGAATGTTTGGCAGCCTCTGCCTGGATTTCAAAGAATGTGTGGAAGAGCCTGGGTACCCAGGCAGAAGCCTGCAACAGAGGTAGAGACCCCCACAGAGAACCTCTACTTGGAGAGTGCCAAGGAGAAATGTGGAACTGGGGCTTCTATACAGAGTCCCCACTGGGTCACTGCCTAGTGGAGTGTAAGAAGGAGGTCACTGCCCTCCAGACCCAAGGATGTTAGATGCACTGACAGCTTGCACCCTGTGTCTGGAAAAGCCACAGATATTCAATAACCTGTAAGAGTAGCCTTGGGAGCCGAACGCTGCAAAGCCACAGGAGTAAAGCTTGGGAGCCTATCTTTGTACCAATATGCTCTACCCGTGGGACATGGAATCAAAGGAGATTATTTTGGAGCTTTAAGATTTAATGACTGCCCTGCTGGGCTTTGAAGTTGCATGGAGGCTTGTAGCTTCTTTCTTTTGACCAATTTCTCCGTTTTGGAATAGGACTGTTTACCCAATTTCTACACCCCCATTGTATCTTGGAAGTAATTAACTTGTTTTTGATTTTACAGGCTCATAGGTGGAAGGGATTTGCCTCGTCTCAGATGAGACTTTAGACTTTGGATTTCGAGTTAATGCTGGAACAACTTAAGACATTGGGGGAATATTGGGAAGGCATTATTTTATTTTGAAATGTGAGAAGAATATGAACTTTGGGAGGGGCTGGGTCAGAATGATATAGTTTGAATATTTTTCACCACACAAATCTCATGTTGAAATGTAATCCTTGGTGTTGGAGGTGAGGCCTGGTGGGAGGTGTTTGGATCACAGGGGCGGATCCCTTATGAATGGCTCAAGCCATCCCTTCATGATAAGTGAGCTCTCACTCCAAGTTCACACCAGATCTGGTGGTTTAAAAATGTGTGGCATTTCTCCCTCCAACTTCTTGCTCCCGTTGTTGCCATGTGACATGCCTGCTCCCTCTTGCCTTCTGCCATGAGTAAAATCTTACTAGGGTGTCCCTAGCAGCAGATTCCAGTACTACGCTTCCTACATGGCCTGCAGAAAAGTGAGCCAATTAATCCTCAGCCAATTAACCCTCTTTTCTTCATAAATTACCCAGTCTTAGGTATTTATTTATAGCAATGCAATAACATCCTAATACACCTATGGATTCATTCTTTTTATACTCTGGCTTTTTAGTTGATTGTCTTTCTAGATCTGGAAAATAGATTACTTTCAGCTACTTGTTAGTCCTCCTGTGTCTAATGCCACCTATCCTTGATTTGGCTAGCTGGTGTGTGCAAACCATCATCATTTTATTAAGCATAGTGGGGCTCTTTATTTTATAAAAAGAAACAGCTGATATTATTTGATATTCAGGCATATATCCTAGATAATTTTAAGTTGGTTCTTCAGCACTTAGCATAGTATGTGAAACATAGAGGGTTTCAAAAATATTTATTGAATGGATTAATGTACTCTATATATTAAATATTAAGTATTTTGTTCTCTCAATCTTACTGTGATAATAAAGATTTTTTTAAAAGCCACCTCTAGCAGAAAGTGTGGAAGGAAGAAATATTAACATTTTGTACTTCGAGAAGTAGAATGGAGGGAAAGGAGAGATTCTTAACTCTTTCTTTAGTTACCTCAATATTATTTGACTTGCTACCAAAAGCAATGTTTTTAATTTAATAAATCCAATGTGATCAAATCAACAACAAAATTTACCCCCACTCCAAAACAAAATTAGAGTAAACCACTGGTGGCAGCTGAGTTCCAGAGTGTGTGTTTAGGTGGGGATCCAGACACATTCTGGAGTTGATTATGGCTGGATAATAGCTCTAAAAATGGAAAGAGAAAGGACAAGAAGGAGAAAGGATGGAAGCAATGGGGAAAGTATACTAGTGTTTGTCATTATAGTGAGAGAGCAGGCACAGATAATATGTAGATGAAGGGGCATGGCTGTGTATCAATAAAACTTTATTCAAAAAATCAGATAGTTGGCTGAATGTGACCCACATGCCACCAGAGTTTGCCAACCTCTGTTTTAGAGGAAAGGAAAGATTACAGCAAAACTGGCAACAATCTAGGATTCCACCAGTCAGGCCTGGCTGAAGCAGAGATGTTCTCTGCATTCCGGTGCTCCCTGTAATGTGTTGTTGACTCTCCACGTGATGGCTCTAGCTATACTGGTGTGAGCTGTTGAGACTACAGCTGTGGGTTTCCATCAGCCACAGGGCACCAAACATACCAAATACCTATTCTTTGGGGAGAAAAGTGTGAGTAATAAATTCAGTCAAACAATTAAATATTATTATTTTGATGAATATACCTTACTTTGAACATGTTATATAAAGGTGAATTTAGTTGTTACCAACAGCGTTTCTTATACAGAGAGTTGATTAAGTGCTTGGGTCAGTCAAGGCCAAGCCAGCATCAGTCTAGCTGCCTTTATGTCTACTCTTCTGTCATCTTCCTGTGGGCCTTGCTAGGAGCATATAGCATCCCTCTGTAATGTCTTTGTGTCCGTGGCTTTGCTGACCTCCTTGCAAAACTCATTGTTTGAACTCATTCTTGATGTGCTCTTTTCTTTTGGGCAGTTTCTTGCCTGCTCTGTCTTTCCTTGGGGCAGAGTCTCTCTCTCTCTCTCTTGCTCTCTTTCCTCTTCCCCCTGCTGTTGACACTTTAAGTTGTCAGCCTGTAAATGGCTCTTGTCATCCACACCTTTGATGTAGTTTCTGTTGTGGCTGCTTTCTCATGGTGCACGCTTTAGGTAATATTTCTTTTCTGCTTCTCAAGACTTGCAGACCTATGGAGAATGGTCCTGGGGACCTCTTCCTAACAAGCTGCTCAAAAAGTAAATGGCCATTTATGTCTCTCAATATAACCTGCAGTTTTGGGGTAAGATGTCTGGGCTCCTATTAATGGGCTGCAAGGGCAAGAGAAAAAGTTTTCCTGCTGTCCTGATCTCTGGGATATATCCTGCTCTCTTGATTTCAAAGCATCTTTAAAAGATGACAGAAATATCAAAGAGTTTATCAGCCCCCTGGCTCTTAGCAGCTGTAGAAGAGCTGTTTGCTTGTAATTCTTTACTGCACTCCTACAGCTGCTTGTTCTCTCTGATGCTCTCTTGCAGGGGTGAACTTAGGAAGATAAGATATTCTGGCACTGTAATGCTGAAACCTGGTAGGAAGCACCCAGGGTCTCTGCTTATTGTATCCTAGAGAATATCATGCTGCAAGTGTGCTTCTGTTAGGACTCCAAGAAAATATTACATATGCTGAGAAGGTCCAAATATAGGTGGAGGAAACTTTGTTGTCTGGTACAGTGTGCCATGAGATATTAAAAGTGTTCACCTTCCAGGAGAGTTCCCATTGTTGATATTATTTATGTGGGTGTTGGTGTCTTTGTATACACTAAAATTACATGGTGTCTTAGTGGCCAACGTAAACTAAGGAGTACTAGTAAAATGTTAGCCAACATTTTCAGGTTTGTACTCTGGAATATTCTATATATGGACAATGTGATAAGAGGTCTATAGCATTATGTTTTAGATAAACTTGAAGGAGAATATTTTACAAATGTAAAGCATGAGAAGATTTGTTAAGTGGTCTCTCTCAGATTGACCCCAGATCATGACCAAAAGAGGAATGGTATATTCTGGAGTTGTCTCATCCTAATGTGTAGAAACGAGTGCTAGAGCACAAAGTGCCACGAGTCCTCAGCTTGCTAAGAAGCTACGACTGGTCTAAGAGGAGTTTGTGAAACTGTGTGCTAAAGCATTCTCCTCAGTTTTGGAGAAGGGGCAAGGCTCTATTGGGTTTCCAGTGTTGACCACTGAACTTCATTTCATAGGTCTTGACTTAAAACTTGGGTGCCATGTCCTAAGTGTTTAATTTAGTCAGCCTCATTAAAAGTGAAAAGAAAACTCAAACAAGAAGTCATATTTTCTCTGTCTATGTCCAAGAACATTCAGGAACAGGAGATGAGGACTCATGGGAGATGATAATAGAGGAACTGGTGAACTCAAGGCCTCAAGGAACTGGGAAATTCCTTGAGGGGCACCTGTTGTTTTGGGGTGTGGTATCACATGGTAGGTATGGGATGGAGCCTTTTCCTAGATTGGAAGCCTAACCCAACCTTCTGGCGAGATTTTGGTTATCTACAAAGAGCACCTGGAGGGATGGCAGGTACCTAATTCTTATAAGAATCATGGAAGAAGCCCTTGAAGTTCAGCCAGGTAGGTGTTTATGCTCAGCTCTGTCTACTTAAAAGATGCCTCCAGGTCTAGATGCAGGGCCCTGGTGAGGCCTTGTGTGAGGTGAAGGTTTGCATAAGAAAGGAACTTCAGATTAAGGCAAGGAGGGTCAGTCTCACAAAATAGTAAGATGAAAAGAGAACTAAACTATTTTGGTTTTAGGGCTTTTAGTCCTGGCTCTGCCATTTAGAAGCTGTGTAATCTTAAACAATTTACCTTTCTGGGTGTCACCTTCTTTCCTTTTTAGGAAAATGAGGAAGTTGTATCCAAGATACTTTCCAGGTCCAGAATTTTATCAATATAGGGAGCTGAGTTTTGAAGGAAAAACCAAAAACAACCAGCAAAAAGAGATATGGCTCCCTTAAAAATGTCCTAGATGTTTATTATGGCCCTGAATGAGTACTCCCCTTTTGTTTTTTTTCCCCTGTCTTTTCTTTTTTAAATGTTAGTTGGATTATATGTATTTTTTTTTTTTTTTTTTTTTTAGCCAAGTGCTTCAACTCCTAAATTTGGAGAACGGTTGAACAGATTTCATCTTCTCAATTTTCCCAATTTGTGACTTTGTGTGAGTTAGATTCTTATGCTCAAAATTTTATTTTTTAATATTTATTAATTTATGTTGTATTATTTTTATTTTTTTTTTACTTTAAGTTCCAGAATACATGTGCATAACATGCAGGTTTTTTACATAGTTTTACGTGTGCCATAGTGGTTTGCTGCACCTATCAACCTGTCACCTAGGCTTTTAGCCCCACATGTGTTAGCTGTTAGTCATGATGCTTTCCCTCCCATCATCACTCCCACTGCTGACAGGCCCCAGTGTGTGATGTTCCCCTCCCTGTGTCCTTACTGTTCAACTCCCACTTATGAGTGAGAACATGTGGTGTTTGGTTTTCTTTTCCTGTGTTAGTTTGCTGAGGATGATGGCTTCCAGCTTCATCTATGTCCCTGCAAAGGACATGATCTCACTGCTTTTTGTGGCTGCATAGTATTCCATGGTGTATATGTGCCACATTTTCTTTCTCCAGTCTATCATTGATGGGCATTTGGGTTGGGTCCATGTCTTTGCTATTCTGAGAAGTGCTGCGGTAAACATATGTGTGCATGTGTCTTTAGAGCAGAATGACTTATATTGCTTTGGGTATTTACCCAGTAATGGGATTGTTGGGTCAAATGATATTTCTGGTTCTAGATCCTTGAAGAATCGCCATACTGTCTTTCACAATGTTTGAACTAATTTACATTCCCACCAACAACATAAAAGCATTCCTATTTCTCCACAGCCTTGCCAGGATGTGTTGTTTCTTGACTTTTTAATAATCGCCATTCTGACTGGCATGAGATGGTATCTCATTGTTGTTTTGATTTGCATTTTTCTAATGATCAGTGATGTTGAGCTTTTTAAAATGTTTATTGGCTGTATAAATGTCATATTTTGAGAAGTGTATGTTTATATACTTAGCCCACTTTTGGATGGGTTTTTTTTTCTTGTAAATTTGTTTAAGTTCCTTGTAAATTCTGGATATTAGACCTTTGTCAGATGGGTAGGTTGCAAAACTTTTCTCCCATTCTGTAGGCTGCCTGTTCGCTCTGATGATAGTTTCTTTTGCTGTGCAGAAGCTCTTTAGAATAATTAGATCCCATTTGTCAATTTTAGCTTTTGTTGCAATTGCTTTTGGCATTTTTGTCATGAAGCCTTTGCCATGCCTATGTCCTGAATGGTATTGCCTAGGTTTTCTTCTAGGGTTTTTGTGGTTTTAGGTCTTACATTTAAATCTTTAATCCATCTTGAGTTAATTTTTGTATAAGTTATAAGGAAGGGGTCCAGTTTCTGTTTTCTGCATATGGCTAGCCAGTTTTCCCACCACCATTTACTAAATAGGGAATCCTTTCCCCATTGCTTGTTTTTGTCAGGTTTGTTGAAGAACAGATGGTTGTAGATGTGTGGTCTTATTTCTGAGGCCTCTATTCTGTTCCCTTGGTCTATATGTCTGTTCTTGGACCAGTATCATGCTGTTTTGGTTACTGTAGCCTTGTAGAATAGTTTGGAGTCATGTACTGTAATGCCTCCAGCTTTGTTCTTTTACTTAGGATTGTCTTGGCTATGTGGCCTCTTTTTTGGTTCCATATGAATTTTAAAGTAGCTTCTTCTAATTCTTGAAGAATGTCAATGGTAGTTTGATGGGAATAGCAATGAATCTATAAATTACTTTGGGCAATATGGCCATTTTCACGATATTGATTCTTCCTGTCCATGAGGATGGAATTTTTTTTCCATTCGTTTTTGTCCTCTCTTACTCTCTTATGTCCTTGAGCAGTGGTTTGTAGTTCTTCTTGAAGAGGTCCTTCACATACCTTATTAGCTGTATTCCTAGGTATTTTATTCTCTTTGTAGTAATTGTGAATGGGAGTTCATTCATGATTTGGCTCTCTGCTTGTCTATTGTTGGTGTATAGGAACACATGTGCTTGCACATTGATTTTGTATCCTGAGACTTTGCTGAAGTTGCTTATCAGCTTAAGGAGTTTTTGGGCTGAGATGATGGGGTTTTCTAAATATAGGATTATGCCATCTGCAAACAGAGACAATTTGACTTCCTCTCTTCCTATCTGAATACCCTTTACTTCTTGCCTGATTGCCCTGGCCAGAAGTTCTAATACTACATTGAATAGGAGTGGTGAGAGAGGGCATCCTTGTCTTGTGCTGGTTTTCAAAGAGAACGCTTCCAGCTTTTGCTCATTCTGTATGATATTGGCTGTGAGTTTTTCATAAATAGATTTTATTATTTTGAGATATGTTCTATCAATACCTAGTTTATTGAGAGTTTTTAACATGAAGGGATGTTTTATTTTATTGAAGGCCTTTTCTGCATCTATTGAGATAATCATGTGGTTTTTGTTATTGGTTCTGTTTACATAATGGATTATGTTTATTGATTTGCGTATGTTGAACCCATTTGCATCCAAAGGATGAAGCTGACTTGATTGTAGTGGATAAACTTTTTGATGTGCTGCTGGATTTGGTTTGCTAGTATTTTATTGAGGATTTTTGCATCAGTTTTCATCAGGGATATTGACCTGAATTTGTGTGTGTGTATGTGTGTGTCTGCCAGGTTTTAGTATCAGGATGATACCTCATAAAATGAGTTAGGGAGGAGTCCTCTTTTTCAACTATTTGAAATAGTTTCAGAAGGAATGGTACCAGGTCCTCTTTGTACCTCTGGTAGAATTCAGCTGTGGATCCATCTGGTCCTGGGCTTTCTTTGGTTGGTAGGCTATTAATTACTGCCTTAGTTTCAGAACTTGTTATTGGTCTATTCAGGGATTTGACTTCCTCCTTGTTTAGTTTTGGGAGGGTGTATGTGTCCAGGAATTTATCAATTTCTTCTAGATTTTCTAGTCTATTTTCTAGTCTATTTCTACAAACTACCATCAAAGAATGTGGGTTCAGTAGTGATATCTCCTATATCATTTTTATTGTATCTATTTCATTCTTCTCTCTTTTCATCTTTATTAGTCTAGCTAGTGGTCTATTTTACTATTTTTTTTTTTAAAAAACCAGCTCCTGGATTCATTGATTTTTTTGAAGGGTTTTTCATGCCTCTATCTCCTTCTATTCTACTTGGATCTTAGTTATTTCTTGTCTTCCGCTAGCTTTTGGATTTGTTTGCTCTTGCTTCTCTAGTTCCTTTAATTGTGATATTAGTGTGTCGATTTGAGATCTTTCTAGCTTTCTGATATGGGCATTTATTGCTACAAATTTCCCTCATAACACTGTTTTAGCTGCATCCCAGTGATTCTGGTACATTGTCTCTTTGCTCTTATTGCTTTCAAAGAACTTCTTGATTTTGATTTAATTTCATTATTTACCCAGGAGTCATTCAGGATCAGGTTGTTCAATTTCCATAAAATTATGTGGTTTTGAGTGAGTTTCTTAATCCTGAGTTGTGTTCTAATTTGATGGCACTGTGGTCTGAGAGACTGTTGTGATTTTTTTTTGCATTTGCTGAGAAGTGTTTTGCTTCCAATTATGTCATTGATTTTAGAATAAGTGCGATGTGGTGCTGAGAAGAATGTATACTCTGTTGATTTGGGGTAGAGAGTTCTGTAGATGTCTATTAGGTCCACTTGATCCAGAGCTGATTTCAAGTCCTGAATATCCTTGTTAATTTTCTGTCTCATTGATCTGCCTAATATTGACAGTGGGGTGTTAAAGTCTCCCACTATTATTGTGTGGCAGTCTAAGTCTCTCTTTGTAGGTCTCTAAGAATTTGTTTTTTACAAGATCAGGAGATTGAGACCATCCTGGCTAACATGGTGAAACCCCATCTCTACTAAAAATACAAAAAATTAGCCAGGCATGGTGGTGGGTGCCTGTAGTCCCACCTACTTGGGAGGCTGAGGAAGAAGAATTGCTTGGACTGGGGAGGCAGAGGTTGTACTGAGCTGAGATCATGTCATTGCACTCCACCCTGGGCGACGGAGTGAGACTCCGTCTCAAAAAAAAAAAAAAAAAAAAAATTGTTTCATGAATCTGGGTGTGCCTGTATTGGGTGCATATATATTTAGGATAGTTATCTCTCTTGTTGCATTGATCCCTTTACCTTTATGTAATGCCCTTATTTGTCTTTTTTTGATCTTTGTTGTTTTAAAGTCTGTTTTGTCAGAGACTAGGACTGCAACCCCTGCTTTTTTCTGCTTTCCATTTGCTTGGTAAATTTTCCTCCATCTCTTTATTTTGAGCCTATGCGTGTCTTTGCATGTGAGATGGGTTTCCTGAATACAGCACACTGATAGGTCTTGACCCTTTATCCAATTTGCCAGTCTATGTCTGTTAATTGTGGTATTTAGCCCATTTCCATTTAAGGTTAATATTATTATGTGTGAATTTGTCCTGTCATGACACTAGCTGATTATTTTGCACACTGGTTGATGCCGTTTCTTCATAGTGTCATTGGTCTCTATACTTTCATGTGTTTTGAAATGTTTGGTACAGGTTCTTTTTTTTCCTCCATATTTAGCGCTTCCTTCAAGAGCTCTTGCAAGGCAGGCCTGGTGGTGAATTCTCTCAGCATTTGCTTGTCTGAAGAGGATTTTATTTCTCCTTTGTTTATGAAGTTTAGTTTGACTGGATATGAAATTCTGGGTTGAAAATTCTTTTATTTAAGGATGCTGAATACTGGCCCCCACTCTCTTCTGGCTGCAGAGAGATCCACTGTTAGTCTCATGGACTTTTCTTAGTAGGTGACCTGGGCTTTCTCTCTGGCTGCTGTTAACATTTTTTCCCTTCATTTTGACCTTGGAGAAAATGACGATTGTGTGTCTTGGAGTTGATCTTCTCATGGACTATCTTAGTGGGGTTCTCTGTATTTCCTAAATTTGAATGTTGACCTGTCTTGCTGGGTTGGGGAAGTTCTCCTGGATAATATACTGAAGTGTGTTTTCCAACTTGTTTTCATTGTCATCTCTTTCAGTTACTCCAATCAGTTGTAGGTTTGGTCTTTATATATAGTACCATATTTCTTGGAGGTTTTGTTCATTCCTTTGTATTCTTTTTTGTCTAATCTCATTTGCCTGACTTATTTCAGCAAGATAGTCTTCCATCTCTGATAGTCTTTCTTTTTCTTTGTTGATTTGGCTAGTGATATTTGTGTATGCTTCATAAAGTTCTTGTGCTGCATTTTTCTGCTCCATCAGGTCATTTATGTTCCTCTCTAAACTGGTTATTCTAGTTAGCAGCTCCTCTAACCTTTTATCAAGGTTCTTTGCTTCTTTGCATTGGGTCAGAAAATGCTCCTTTACCTGAGTGAAGTTTGTTATTACCCACTTTCTGAAGCCTACTTCTGCCACTTCACCGATCTCATCCTATGTCCAGTTCTGTGCCCTTGCTGGAGAAGTGTTGTGATTATTTGGTGAAGAGCCACTCTGTATTTTTGGGTTTTCAGTGTTTTTGTTGTTGTTGTTGATTCTTTGTCATTTTCATGAGTTTTTCTACTTTTGATCTTTGAGGCTGCTGAGCATTGGATGAGGTTTTTGTGGGGACTATTTTGTTGATGTTGTTGTTGTTGCTTTCTGTTTGTTTCTCTTTCAATAGTCAGGTTAGGTCCCTCTTCTACAGGGCTGCTGCAGTTTTCTGGGGGCTCACTTTAGGCCCTCTTCTGGTTCACTCCCATGCCTGGAGATATCACTCAAGGAGGCTGGGGAATAGCAAAGATGGGTGCCTGCTGCTTCCTCTGGGGTGTCTGACCTTGAGGGGCACCAACCTGATGCCATTAGGAACGTTCCTGTATAGGATGTCTGACAACTCCTGTTGGGGGTTCTCACCCAGTTGTTTGGCATGGCAAGCAGGATCTGTTTAATGAGGCACTTTGGCTGTCACTTTGTGGAGGAGATGTGCTGTGCTGGGGGGAAGTCCGTTCATCTGGGCTGCCTGGAGTCCTCAGAGCTAGCAGAAGGAAAGACTAAGTGTGCTGGTCCACGGAGACTACAGCTTCTCCTCCTGCTAGGGGCTCAGGCCCAGGGAGATCAGAATGCTCTCCCTGAGCCCCTGGCTGGAGTTGGAGTTCCTGCAACTCTTCCAGTGTTGATTGCTGCCCCTCCCACAAGGAGTTCAGTCTGCTTAGACAGCAGGCAGCTGCAGCAGTGGTGATGGCCTCCCGTCCCCCAGGGAACACAGCAGGCTTAAGCCAATTCTAGTTGAGTGGCTGTTGAGAATCTGTGCAGCTTCGTGGTTGGGACCCAAGGTCCCAGTGGTGTGGGCTAATAATGAGTGGGATCTTCCAATCCGTGGATTGCACAGTTTCATGGAAAAGGCACAGTTTTATGGAAAAGGCACAGTTTTATGGAAAAGGTACAGTTTTCTAGACTGGGTGGCATGCTAACTTACCACCTCCCTTGGCTGGGGGTGGGGGCTCCCCTGCCCCTTGTGGCTCTCAGGTAGGTTGCTGTACCACACTGTTCATCCTTCCTCTCCGTGGTTCACGCCAGCCGCCTAGTCTGTCCTAATGACAGAATCTGGGTACCTTGGTTGCTGGTGCAGGATTTGCACTGTGTTTTGAATCTTTTCAATGGGAGTCTCCAATCGCCACTGCTTCTAGTAGGCCATCTTGGCCCCTCCCTCCCTGGTCAAAATTTACCAGTCATTCCTTATGCTAAAGTCTGTCAGATCTCCTCATCTAACCAGTTGCGGTCATTTCTTGGCTCTCTCTTGCAGACCAGGACAGCCTATACTCTGTCAATAGGTCTAACCAAGGCATGAGTTACAAAACGAACTTTTAGATTAGGAACAGCCAAATACATGACCCATAGGCTGCTACTCTTTGCCTCTACACTTGTGACAGACACAGCCTCAGAATCTTCCTCAACACAGTGCTCTAATCAGTCACTCCCAATGATAGATGACTTGTAACATGAAACTCACATGTCGTCTACATTCTCTGTCTTACCATTGCAATGACATCTTTGATAATTTTGTTAAACTCTCTGTATTCCCAAAACATATTAGTTACTGACCACAGAGAACTTAGCCCTCCATAACCCTCACTATATCCTGTATATTCATCACCACCTGGCCTTCTTTGTTTTGCTGTTGTCCATGAATTAGTATAATGACTAATATGACTGTTAGTCTCTGTCTCTTAAGGGAGATACATCACTTCCATCAGGAAATATCTGTCAAAGGCCAATTATTATCAATTTCTAGCAGCTGGTGGGAGAAAATATGTTGTCAAATGGTTTCCATGGTTTCAGTGACCTCCTATGAAACAGATGATTTCAGTAGAACACGACAATTCTTCCATTATGTAGACTGCAAGTATTTAGCATTCAGATATTGTATACCAATAAAAATACCAAAAGTGCTATTTTTTCCATTTGGAAAGATTTCCAGATGCGATTTCAACATTATTAAATGGATCATAACCTTTTTTTTCAGGGCAGAAACTCAACTTAAGTTCAATTCTGATCTTTACTTACATGGAATCAAGCAAAAAAAAAAAAAAAAAAACCCACAAACAGAAAACGATTCTCAAAAATTTTAGTACAACAATAACGAATGCAGGTTTAAAATGTCAACTATTGAGATTTAATAAAGCAACACTCTCAAATTAGGTGTACTGTAAGTTTACCTCTTTTCCAGTAAGCATATATTTGTCTTATGACTCCTGCCACAGAGTATATATGTTTATAGATGTTAATTTTCAAAGAGTTAGCAGGAAAAGAATGGTTGGCACCTATTGGAGAAATATATTAAAAACAGTCTCCCCACCTAGAAATCTTCTTCCCAAAGGTAGTAGAGAGAGAGGAAAAAAACATTTTTAATGATTGAATAAGCACTAAACCAGAATGTGATGCACATCACAAGCAATCCACTAAGAGACTGCAAAAACAGAAATCTCCCTTTTATATATAGATGTTGCATACATATTTTCAAGATAAACAATAACTAGTCCTCAAGCAAGAGGGGTTGACAACACCATTTGTCATAGAAAATTTATCCAAACTTTACCTGGTAATTAAAGTGACCGTCTGTGTTAGCTAATTAACTTTATCTGGAGAAAAAACAAACATCTCTTTGTGACAAAAGGTAGTTTTGCCTCTTGGAGCAAGGAGCCTACTGAAGTTAGGCTCCCACCCTCCAATAGAAATTGGGGTATAGGAATGCTATCTCCTGTCATCTTCCAAATTTGTGAGAAAGACATTCCTGGGTCATTAAGGGAACAAAAGGTCAATGTAGTTTTCAAAAAGATTTATATATATTTCAAAAAGATGAGAAAGAACTCACAATTCCAAACTTTCTATGGTAAATGCACTGAGAAAAAGGAGGGGAAGAAAAATTTCTTCATTTGTTTTCAATATGGAGAATGAAGCTGTATTTTAAATTTGCATTTGTCCTTACACACCTAAACACTCTAGAGTAAGAGGACCCCAAGAAGCCAAGAAGGTTGAACATAGATGTAGGAGCTAAGATGGTAAAAGAAAAGAATCCACCTAGAAAATGAGGTCCCGAGAAGACGGAGAAGGACCAAATACTGCCTGTGGATTACCCACATACATATCCAAATGCATTCCCTAACATAAAGAGCTTTTAGGATAAAGAAGGAAACTGAAATTCAAGGAATTAAGGTGGAAAAGTCAGGGGTGAAAAACCAGTGTCACAGAAGCCCAACACACCACTCTTTTCAATCTTGTTCCCTTGTTCATGAGCTTCAGCTGAATTTATTATTTCATTGATGTCTTCCCTCTGATGTATAAAATATTTCATTATGTGGCTTCCTTTCATCCCTTCTATGTTTATTCTTTAGTTCTTTGTTCTAATTTCCATCAAGCCTCAGTGTATCATAAGGTTTTAGCCAAACTTGCCCTAGTTTTTTTCTAATTTTGAGACTTATCATTATTGCCTATGCATCTTATTTCCAACTTTTGTACATTTAAAAAAATTCTGAGCTCAGCAGAGGACCATCTGGGCATCTGCATTGATCCTGAAACCACCTTTGTTTGCTAAGATTATGACAGTGAGAGAAATCTCACATGGCTGACTCCATCTTGCTTCTAGCCTCATAGGCTGGCTGTCCTCACTCATTCCTGGGCAAAGGCCAAACTAACCATGGGAGGAGTTTAGTTTATAGTTTAACTTGGAAACAAGGATGATAATAGTCAGTCCCTAAAATTGACCCCCTCCTTGCTCAGGGACCAAAAACTAGTGAAAGGCCATGATATTAGGATTATGGGAGGGGCCTGAATTTTGTTAAAATATAGGCATAGTTTCTATGACCTCTTGCTATTCAAGGGTTATGTGGCCAGAGGTCACAAGGTTTGTGAATTCCCCAATTGCTCCTATAGTTAACGTCACTATTGTAGAACCCAAGATGTGGCTTTTGAGATGATTTTCAGATTATTGCATTCTGGAAACTGACTGAACCCACCCAGAACTCTTACTCATGCTCATCTGGTCCTATGGCCCCTACCCAGAGGTAGACTCAGTGCGTGAGGGCTGTTTTCCTCACCCCTGTGATTTCATCTCCAACCAAGCAGCAGGACCCATTCCCTAGCCCACTGCCCACCAAATTATTCGTAAAAACCCTAGCCTCTGAGTTCTTGGAGAGAACTGATTTGAGTGACAACTCCAGTTCTTCAGTGTGGCCAGCCTTGCATCCATTAGACTTTTTCTCTGCTTCAATACCACAGTCTCGGTGAACTGGTTTTTGTCTGTGCAGTGTGCAGGAATTACCTGTCAGGCAATTACAGTTCTTTTTTATGTGGCCTTTGCTACTACTTGTTCCCATTTGAAAATAATTTCATATAACACTTATTTGAATACATTTCTTATCATTTGATCAGGAGTTAATGCTATATAATAAAAATTACTTTTAAAGTCTTCCAACTTTGTGGGACATTTTCCTTTCTAGAGATCAGAGAATGGACTTGATCTTACTTTTCTTTTGTAAGTCTTAGAATCTGGCTTTCCAGATCATGTATATTCTTGAGTTGGCGAAATTCTCCTTTTCTAGTTATTGCAAAATCCAAGTTTATGTGCTTCTCATAAGATTTTGATATTTTCATGTAACCAGCTCTTTATTCCCCATTAGAGAACTAGTTTCACAGGGTATTTTCTATACTTTCAGAGATAAATACATTTTGGAAAGAAAGTTTAGAATTTCTCAGATAGGATTTGTCCAAATGAGATGTCCTGATTGTTGATCTCTTACATCACATGTGTACATTTTACTTACAAGGTTTATCTGTATCAAAGTTTAATAAATTGTATATTTTCTTAATCTGGCATATTGTTTGTTAATCAAATATGTTCTTAGTCTGGGATGTTGTCTGTTGCACAGTTTTGCAATAATTCACTCCTCTCACCCCCTCCATTTTTTCTAAAGCCAAATATTCTGTGTCATCCTTTCATTCTTCAATTTATGTGTATTTCTTGTATTTGTGTATGTTCTTGACAATGAAATTTACTACATAATCTTTCCTAATGAATTGTTTCTCTTGGGCCTGGTTTCTCTTTCGTCTGCTGGGTTCCAGCTGTGTTACCCCACCAAACCTTGGTGAAATCTAAGGGGTAGATTTACTACTTTCTACTCATATAACTCTTGTCTTAATGGATTCCTTACCATAGTGCAACTGACATGATGGGTAGAAACTGTCTTCATTTTTACTTTTTCCTATAATGCCTAGTGTAACGTCTGTTATATAGGCATTTAGTAACTGTAATAAATGAGTGAAGGCACACCCTGATAGTCCTAATTACAAATTAACACAAGACTAATTTTTGAAAATGATTTTTTGACTTTTGTTAAGCCTTAACGGAGTAACTAGGCAAATAAAGAAACAGAATAATTAATAGCAAAATCAGGACAAACAGTCCCAAATCAGTCTACAATCAGATATAAAGACCACACGGGATAAATATAGGTTGTTTATAGGAATCAGGCGCAAATAAAAATGAAAGTAAATTTAGGGCAGAGTGACTTATAAGCCAAACCTAACTTAGAAAGCCTTTTATAACTGATTATTCTGTCTATGAATCCATGCATGAATGATAATGTACAGCAATAGTGAGAAGAGTTCTTATCCACACTCATAATTCTGAACAGAAATGTTTGATAGCCCTATGCTTTGGGCTTTCTAGCTTCTCACTCTTTAAATACATATTGTGATTTATTTGGATGATAAATGGGAAAAAGAGAGTGCTTTTTTTTTTTGTTATTTGTTTTTTGTTTTTCCTAGAGAAGGAGACTGAGAAGATATCCCTTGGGCTTAAAAAGTAATTTTTAGAAAACACAAAATTCTTCCTTTGAATATTCAACCAGTTAAAGGCCATAGATAGGAAATTCTATTTTGCTTAAACTTGTTCTGAATATGTAGTAGGTCACTCTAATATATCTTCCAGTGACTGGATATGGTCCTCTAGGAACTTGTGCCTGGCTCTTTATTAAAATAATTACTGAAATAATTTTTAATAATTTTAATAATTTAATAATTGCTTTTAATAATTTAAAAGCAAGACTTTTTTAAAAAATTAATTTATTATTATTATACTTTAAGTTGTAGGGTACATGTGCATAACGTGCAGGTTTGTTACATATGTATACTTGTGCCATGTTGGTGTGCTGCACCCATCAACTCGTCATTTACATCAGGTATAACTCCCAATGCAATCCCTCCCCCCTCCCCCCTCCCCATGATAGGCCCCGGTGTGTGATGTTCCCCTTCCCGAGTCCAAGTGATCTCATTGTTCAGTTCCCACCTATGAGTGAGAACATGCGGTGTTTGGTTTTCTGTTCTTGTGATAGTTTGCTAAGAATGATGGATTCCAGCTGCATCCATGTCCCTACAAAGGACACAAACTCATCCTTTTTTATGGCTGCATAGTATTCCATGGTGTATAT